>NC_085010.1:14369777-14372001 GCF_963854185.1 Sardina pilchardus
TTAAAGAACCATTCAGGGTCAGGGGTGCCATACAGTATATGAAGCTTGGTTTCTGGTTCTATGTAGACCAAACACCTTTTTTTCTGAGAGTGTATGAATGAGAACCACTGGAGGTGACCTTCTGAGGAACATATGACTGAACTGTGCAGCTGGAGACTCTTTGTCATTCTACTCACTGTCTGTATGTCTGGCTGTCTGGCTTTTCACCCCCCCCCCCCCCCCTTCTCTCTCTCTCTCTATCTATCTATCAAACTACTGTATCTATCTTTTTCTTTCTTACATACACACACACACACTCCACACACACACACACACTCTCGCTTTCTCACTCACACACACACACACACACACACACACACACATACATACATACATACATACATACACACACACACACACACACACACGGAATTTGGTGAATAACAAGTGGCAAGTTCATACAGTATGTGTATATCGATCTATAAAGTCAAATGCTCCTCACTGCCCTCCAACTGTGGATTCAGTGTCATTGAACAGCACACGCTCTGTGCACTGCACGCTCTTGTAGAAAGCTCTGTGAGGTAAATGGTGGCCCAGACCAAGCTAGGATTATTTCTAACCAATAAGCGCATTGTTTGGCTGTTGAACTCAAATAATAGAAACATTTGGCAGACTTTACCTTTTTAATTATTCATTTTAATTATTGACTCAAACTAAATAATTCTCATTCACTCTTTCTTCTCTCCGACTCTCATTCTTTCTTTCTTACTAAGTAAGAATAATGACATTTTGTGAAAAGCTGACGGCGGTCTCGTTCTCTCCCAGGCATCGGTGGGAACCTGGTGGCCATCCAGTCCAGCCGCATCTCCACGTACCTGCACTTCCACAGCGCCCCCGGGGAGGTGCCCGACGAGGCCAAGGGCTGCTACTACCCCTGCAGGACCTTCTGTGGATCAGGTGGGCAACCAGCCACGCACACACACACACACACACACACACACACACACACACACACACACAGTACCCGATGTGTACTACCCCTGCCGCACCATCTGTGGATCCGGTGGGACAACCAGTGACGTACAGTAGCACCACGCATAGCCGTCCAGCACACACCATTACCCCTCCAGAGTGGACACAGATAGACAGACACTCACACAGACAGACAGACAGACACACACTCATAGACAGACACACAGACAGACCGACAGACAGACATACACTCACACACCCACACTCACACTAAAAGATCATCACAGTTTCTCAAGGTTCTGTTCCAAAGTAAGCCTGACAGCAGGGCTCAGACACTGGTAGAAATCTGACTCACAGTCTCTTGAGGTGTTGTTTGTTATTACCCTTACAGCTACTGCATGTGCACACACACACACACACACACACACACACACACACACACACACACACACACACACACACACACACACACACACACATATGTACATACAGTATGCACACAGTCTTGAGTCCTGAAAGAAAGAGAGAGATAGAGTACATAAAAGTCTGCTCTTCTTGGAAAGAGTATCCAATTGTCAAATATAATTTTTTGGTGCGTCTTTCTCCAGCTCTGTGCACTCATTCTGTGCGTTGGATTAATGGCCTAATCAGTAGTGTGTTAGTTTAACACACACACACACACACACACACACACACACACACACACACACACACACACACACACACACACATACACACATACACACACTCACTTTTCCTTTTCTCTTCAGTTGACGGGTATCATTTTTTGTGTGCTGGATTAATGGCCTAATCAGAGTAGTGTCATGCATGGATTGGACAGGTCATCTCTCCAGCTCTCCCTCTAGTTCACTCTCCACCTCCATCACTGCCACCTCCATCGCTGGGTTAGAGCAGTAATGTCCACAGACACAGAAGAGGGCACTCCGTATACACTCACACTCACACTCACACTCACACTCACTCTCACACTCACACTCACACTCACACTCACACTCTCTCTCTCTCAAACACACACACACACACACACACACACACACACACACACACACAGCACGGATAGTTTGTGCCAGACAAACTCCAGGTAATGTACAGTATCTGATCTTTAACAGATAACAGTGTGGCCTGATCGCCCGATAGCCCGATGTGTATCTCTAACGGCAAACACTGTCCCTCTCCCCGCTACATCCACACACACATACACACACACATCCACACACACACACACACACATTCCCGAGAGGAGCGCAGATCC
>NC_085010.1:14372201-14382201 GCF_963854185.1 Sardina pilchardus
CAGGGGGTATCCATCACATGAGTCAGCCAAGGAGCTAATTTGTATTTGTACTAAAACCCATCGCTCTAATTACAATGAGCTTCCAGGGCTCAGGCCTGTGATGAAGATGGAAGTGGATAATTGAGGCTCGGCTTTGAGGGATCTGTGCTCGTCTGCCTTGCTTGGCATCGACCTCTCGGAGACCTGGATACTGTGGACCATCCACCTCTCGGAGGCCTGAGCGTTGTGGACCTTAACGCTGTGTGTGTGTGTGTGTGTGTGTGTGTGTGGGGGGGGGGGGGGGGGGGGGGGTTGGTTCACGTGGCTGTGAAGACAAAAGGTAAAGGCAATGAGCAGTCTCAGTGGAGACAAGAAGGCTTCAGATATCCCAGTGAGTGTGTGTGTGTGTTTCATGACTGTGTCTGTGTGGATGTAGTGTGTGTGTGGATGTGTGTGTGTTTTTTGTTTCGTTTTGTGTCTACGTTGCGTGTGTCTTGAATAGAATCCTTAATTGGAAGCTTGAGAGAGCCGAGTGATCCCATAGCCTCTGTCTCTCTCAGACACACACACACACACACACACACACACACAGAGTATCCGTAATGCACACAGTAAATCATACACTCGTGGGCTTCAGTCTATCAGCAGGCAGGCCCAGAGCGGAGGCAGTGGCAGAGCCATCCATTACAGCAGCAGCCCTCTCACTCTCTTTCTCTCTCTTTCTCTCTCTCTCTCTCTCTCTCTCTCTCTCTCTTCTCTCTCTCTCTCTCTCTCTCTCTCTCTCTCTCTCCATAATCACACGAGGATGGGGATTGGACCTCGCCCCCATTCTCCTCCATTCTCTTTCCCACTCACTTTCCCTCTCATACACACACACACACACACACACACACACACACACACACACACACACACACACACACACACACACACAGACACACACAGACACACTCACACAAAACTCACACACATTCCCTCTCTCTGTTGATATGTTTGTCTTTTCTCTATTCAAAACCTCTTTTCATGCACGAAATGCACTCGGTGTCTAAACGCTGCCAAAGCTGAAGTTTGCAAACACAAACCGAGAGCAAACAAATGTGACGTGTAATGTGATCATCACCATTGCGTGTGTTTGTCTCCCTACTCTAGTTATTCAGCTATCTAGTGGTAAATATTTGCTCTCTGTCTCAGTCTGACTTATTATTTTCTCCCGTTTTTTTTTAATACAGCACTCTCCTAACTGTCAAGTACTCTCATTCCCCCCAACTGTCTTTTATTCGCTCCCTTTTTCCTCTCCTCTCTCTTCCTCTCTTCCACCACTTCTCTCACCATGTCTCTTTAACTTCCTGTCTGTATCAGGTGTTGTCATGCATGAGGTGTTTTGAGGGTGCAGTTATGTAATGGTGAGAGTGCTGGGGAAATGAGTGTGAAACCTCTTGTCCTCCCCCTCTCTCTCTCTCTCCATGCTCCCTCTATCTCTCCTCTCTTCTCTCTCTTCTTTTCATTTTGTTTCATTTCTCTTCTCTCTCTCTCTCTCTCTCTCTCTCTCTCTCTCTCTCTCTCTCTCTCTCTCTCTCTCTCTCTCTCTCTCTCTCTCTCTCTGTCTGTCTGTCTGTCTGTCTGTCTGTCAAATTCCAGTTCAAATTCAAAAGGTGGTGATATACAGTACAAAACTATCCAGAAAAGAGAAATATGTTAGTCAAATATTTACATCTCGCGCTTTCTGCCCCCGTCTCCCTCAGGAGCCAATCACCGCTCGGCCCAGGTGCTGCTGTCGCTGGTCGTCCCGGGTCACCTGATCTTCCTCTACACCATCCACCTGATGAAGAGCGGCCACACCACGCTCACGCCCATCTTCACCTTCGTCTACCTGGCCGCCGCCCTTCTCCAGGTGAGCTGAACATGCACCTGCCGCCGATGCCATTAGGGGAATGCTAGGTTCAGACTATGTGGTTTTAGCCTGATATTTTTTGTCCGTAGCCAACAAATATGTAGTGCTGGCCCTAAATACGAGGGTCAAAGACGACACTGAAGGAGGGACCGGTCTTGTATTGTAGTGACCAGTGGGGTGTGGCTAGCGATGCCCCCATGGCAAGTATTTTTGGGGGATTTTCCCACCATGGTGTCCCAAAGTCAAATTGTCACATGGTCAAATTGTGGCTATTTTAAAAGACGATAACCACCTGAACCAGGCATAAATGAACCATGTTTTTAAAATGTGCTACAGTATACAAAAAAAATTGACATTGACATTGATGAGCCACACCCCTTTTGGGATGCTGCTAGCTGCACTCCCAGAATGCACTCTGGCTTCAAAATAAGAGTTTGAGCTCTGAGCGCTGAACAGATCTTCTTTCGTCCAGCACCCTTTTCCTCGGGCCTCTGCCAGGCTCAGTCCATCAAGGGGTGGCGGGCAGATGACTGGTACTTGACTGATTGACATTCCCGATGGACTCTTTCACACATACAGTGTTGCTGTCAATTTTTGTTCTCTGATCGCACCCTTGGCATCTGCAAGCGGGCAAGTGTTGACAGGTTGGTGGGATGATTTGCTGAGGGGAAAATAGTTATTTGTAGCGAACTCCAGCAGGAATGGAAGGGTAAGAGTTTTGCAAAGGACAGTTCATCTGTATTTGCATTTGATTTATTTTGTATGTGTATGAAGTTTCATAACCGTTTTTCCTCCTATTTGTGTGTTTTTCACTCTTTCTGTGTGTGAGCATGCAATATATTTATGAGCGTCTCTGATGAATATGTTTTATGAATATATAACCATGTGTGTGTGTGTGTGTGTGTGTGTGTGTGTGTGTGTGTGTGTGTGTGTGTGCGTGCAATATATTTTTGAGAATCTCTGATGTATACCTTTTATGAGTATGCGCGTGTGTGTGTGTGTTTGTGAGTGTGTGCGACTGTGCGTGGAATATATTGCATCTCTGATGTATATCTTTTATAAGAGTGTGTGTGTGTGTGTGTGTGTGTGTGTGTGTGTGTGTATGTGTGTGTGTGTGTGTTTGTGAGTGTGTGCGTGCAATATATTTTTCTGCATCTCTGATGTATATCTTTTATAAGAGTGTGTGTGTGTGCGTGTGTAATATACTGTATTTTAGAGAATCTCGGATGTATATCTTTTGTGTGTGTGTATGTATTTGTGAGTGTGTGCGTGCAATATATTTTTCTGCATCTCTGATGTATATCTTTTATAAGAGTGTTTGTGTGTGTGTGTGTGTGTGTGTGTGTGTGTGTGTGTGTGTGTGTGTGTGTGTGTACATGTACGTGCTCAGGCTCCCAGGGGTCTGGGCCTGTGTGGAGAGTGTGTGGGAGTGCGGATGAGTGTTTTCTCTATGCTGGCGGATGGTCATTAGAGCCTATTAAGAGGGTCTGGATGGGAAGGCATCAGTAAGCTCATTCACTGCAGCAGGGAGCCAAGGCACGCCACCACTGGCAGGAATGCAGCGCCATACTTTAGTGTGTGTGTGTGTGTGTGTGTGTGTGTGTGTGTGTGTATGTGTGTGTGGATGCAGTAGCCATGGGGATAAAATAATAAACAAATATCGATCCTACATTCCCTTACACACTCACACACACACACACACACACACAGACACAGAGAGTCTGGAGTCCTGAAAGAAAGAGACCGATAGAGTGCAGAACAGCCTGGTCCTCTTTGATATGATATGATCAGAAACTTCTCTGTGCCTTTGCTCACTTCTTATCCCTTTCTCCCCATCTCTTAGTTTCACACACACACACACACACACACACACACACACACACACACACACTTTTCTTCAGCTGACGGGTATCATTTTTTGTGTGCTGGATTAATGGCCTAATCAGAGTAGTGTCATGCATGGACAGGTCATCTCTCCAGCTCTCCCTCTAGTTCACTCTCCACCTCCATCACTGCCACCGCCATCGCCACCTCCGTCTCTTTCTCTTTACGTCGGAATCTATCCCTCTGATCACCCTCTCCTGCCTCTCTCTCCCTCTCCTCCCTCTGCTCTCCCTCTCTCTTCTGCCTCTCTCTCCCTCTCCTCCCTCTCTCCCTCTCCTGCCTCTCTCTCTTTTTGTTTTATACTTTTTTCTTCTGCCCTCTTTATCTTTCTCTCTCTGTCTCTCTCTCTCTGACTCTCTCTCTCTCTCTCTCTCTCTCTCTCTCTGTCCCCTGCTGCCTGTGCGGCAGTAGTTCCCTCCCACGCGAGGAGGGACCAGGCCAGGCCAGGGCACACCAGGCTGCCTCTTGTGGTCTCTCTCCCACCGGCCGCTCTCTCCTGCTCCCTGGTCTACTGTAGGTGGGTGGACAGTGAGGGATGCCTCAGGGTGGGAGAAGTGAAGGGTGAGGGTTTGTGAAGGGTGGTCACATCATGGAGGGCTGCCTCCTGTAGTTAGAGTGTGTGTGTGTGTGTGTGTGTGTGTGTGTGTGTGTGTGTGTGTGTGTGTGTGTGTGTGTGTGTGTGTGTGTGTGTGTGTGTGTGTGTGTGTGTGTGTGTGTGTGTGTGTGTGTGTGTGTGTGTGTGTGTGTGTGTGTGTGTGTGTGTGTGTGTGTGTGTGGTCACATCATGTCATTGGAGGGCTACCTCCCGTAGTTAGTGTGTGTGTGTTCTCTAGTGGTCAGCAGACAGCAACGGCAATGACAAAGTCATTGTGCACTTTGCATCATTGTGTTTGGGGTAAAGAGACAAAATTAGAGAGTGCACACATAAATTGTGTGTGTGTGTGTGCGTGTGTGCGCACGAGTGAGTATTGTTCTATATGGATGTCAGCAGCAGGTTAGGCGTGCACCAGTGTCTGAGCTTGTGTGTGTGTTTACATGTTTGTTTATGCGTGTGTGTGTGTGTGTGTGTGTGTGTGTTTATGTTTAGGAGGTCTCCTATAGTTTGAGGCTTGAGGCCAGATGTGTTTGTTCGCTGTCTGCATAGGCAGGTAGTTATACACAGCACGTTATCGGCCAAGGGAAGCAAGACATAAACTGTGTGTGTGTGTGTGTGTGTGTGTGTGTGTGTGTGTGTGTGTGTATGTGTGTATAAGCATCCTTTGTTATAGGTAGCAGCCAACACTGTTTTGGTCTGGCACTAGAACAACACCCTTGAGCATAATTGTCTGTGTTTGGAATAGCAGCCAACAGTAGCTAGGATGTACTGTGTCTCTGTAGGAAGTGTGGTTGTGTATGTGTGTGTGTGTGTGTGTGCGTGTGTGTGTGCATGTGGTATGGCTGCCAACAGCATGTTGGAGCTGCTCCAGAGACACGTGTCAGTTGGCGCCAGTAATGTGGAAGCCAGTAGAAGGACGGAACACAAACTTAAAACCTCTTTTTGTGTGTGTTTTTGTGGGAACTGATGGCAATGAGCAGGAATTGGCTGTGCTGTACAACACATTAACTACGATTTACTATGAATAGCATTGACTCAGTCTATATATTGCCTTGCAGTTGAGAACTGTGGTTCCAACAGGCCCATCATGGGATAAAAGCTATGGATGAATGAGCGGTAGAGGTCACCAATATGGTTTTTCTGGGGCTGATCCTGATTCAAATCTGTAGAACTCAGGGCAGCCGATTGCCAATATATGACGCTTTTTTTTTTGCTTATATGCTTGTCCAGTTATTATTTTTTCTATAATTATTGTATATTTGTATTATTCTACACAACATCTCACTGTGATACATTAAAGGCCTACACACACGGCCTACAATTTATGGCTGGCGACCAGCAACATTTAATAGAATCTATTGACGTGAATGGAGCAGCACGTACAACAAGTGGAACGACGGTCACTGCATCGCTCTAATCGCTCCCTTTCTATTCTTCAGGGCGATTTTGAGACGTTATAATAGAAAATAGCTATCTGGTCAGTGTATCTCCACTGAATGGATGGGGGATCACGTCACCATTAATGTGTGTAGTAAAGAGGAAGATAATTCCACGTATTTGTCTGTCGCATCACCGGCCGTGCGTGGTGGGTGTGTGAGGGTCGACGGTCGATCGGCGGTCGATTGGACACTCAGCCTCCAAAGGAGAGAAGTCTTGGTCTTCAGTCATTTATCTCCGGAACCCCGTTACTGGGTTTTGTTATCGCTGTACCGTGTACCGTGTTCAGTACCGTGTGACTAGTTGAAAGCACCCACTCAATTTAGTTCCAAAAGTAGTTTAATTTTATTCGCACAACATCTCGTATCCAACCAATTACACAGGATTACAGGACTTTGAAAGAATTTAAGCCCTTGCTGTTTGCTCCCAGTAGTTACAACGTTGTCTCATTTTAAAAGTTGACGTTACTGTACCTTCCTTGGGCAGCATTGCTAGGGTCTACCGGTAGAGTAGCTATTTGATTGACTCAAAGGGCAGTGTAGCGTACAGTATGTGTCACCACACCTGGGCTGCCCGCAGATGCGCCTGCCTGTTTATCAGCTTAATATGCTCGGGCAGTATTGGCCAGCGCCTATTATTATTACAATTGGAAAAACGGGCCTGATGAGTCAGTCGACCTCTACAACGCATCAGGTATGTCTTTCCAAAACATTAGGATGGTTTGTGTGTGTGTGTGTGTGTGTGTGTATGTGTGTGTTTATGAATATTTAGATTAGGGCTTGAGCGAGCAGCAGTTTGCATTTGCATCAGGGACATGTCCGTGGTAGCCAGGAACATTGCCAGGAAAACTCTTCTGCGGTCTTCTCTCTCTCTACACACACACACACACATGCGCGCGCACACACGCGCACACACACACACACACATAGAGATGGCAGCCCATAGTAGCAAAAACATGGCGCCACACAGGTACCAGTATGTTTGTGTATCTTCCGTGTTTAGTCTGTGGACTGCTGGTCACACTGTACGTGGTCGCAGTGCCAGAATACTGCCTTTCTGTCTGCCTGTCTGTGTGCCTTGCTGTCTGTCTGTCTTCCTAGCTCTCGTCTGTCTGGCTGTGTGTTTGTCTATCTATATGCCTGTCTATCTGTGAGTCAGTCTGTCTGTGTCTGTGTGTGTGTGGGGGATGGGGGGGGGGGGGGGGGTCAGGTTGGTAGATGTATATATGTGTGAGTGTGTTTGTGTATGGATAGGTAGTTGGATAGGAGGTAGCAGTCTGCAAGGCTGCCTAGAAGTAAGTGTGTGTGTGTGTGTGTGTGTGTGCGTGCATGCATGCACTAGTAATGTACCAGCGAATCCTTTTCAGACATTTCTGTGCGCAATTTCCATAATTGCTTCTCTCTCTTTTTTTTTCTCTCTCTCTCCCTCTCTCTCTCTCTCCCTCTCTCTCTGCCGTGCACGTTGCCTCCGTCTGCCGAGAAGCGCAATTACTTTCCTCCGCAAGCCCGCACTCACCGACACCATCGAATCAGGCCTGCTAATTACTGTGTAATCAACTCTCTGCAAGCAAGAAGAGAGAGTGAAAGAAGGAAAGAAAGAAAGAAAACGAGAGAGCAGGGAAAGCAAGAAAGAGAGAGAAAGAGAAAGAGAGAGAGAGAGAGAGAGAGAGAGCAAATGAGAGGGATGAAGAAGGATGGATTGCACTAAGGGAAGAACTAGGAAAGAAATGAGAATGGAGGAGAGACTGGGCTGAGGCCAGCATCACACAGAGAACGAGTGGCAAGGGAGGAGAGGACGTCGGAGAGATAAGGCGGTAGGGCTCCCCGAAGAAATGGCCCAGGCATTGCAGTTTTCCACACAATGGGGAATCAAAGCCTCTTGTAGTGTCTTGTAGTTTTCACAACACGAATGAATGGGTGAGCTGATGCATTGCAGTTTGTACATGGTGGGGAGTCAAATCTCTCGTAGTGGTTGAATGAATGGTTAGCCAAACAGGCAAGTGAGTTATGCTAACCCCCTCCCCAGCCCTGCCTGATTGGGCTCCCAGAAGGTGTACTCCTGTCAGGCTGAGGCTGGCAGCTAGGCTACAGTGCAGTAGTTAAAAATAGCTTAACCTGCTATGTAATTCCCTGCAGATGGGGCTTTAGATGCATAGATTCTCCTTTTTATATTTTTCCTTTACATTAATTCATGGCTTTCATGCAAAATGGATGACGAGAGGTGCAGTACCACGTCAAGAAGATAACATAGAAAACTTTCCAGTATTAAAATATGTGCAGAGGGAAAGATTTCTGTTCTGGTTTCTGTTCTCTCTCTCTCTTCCTTCCTCTTTCTCTCTCTCCCCTTGTCCAAGCTTGAATAGTGTGTCTGAATGTGTGTGTAGCCACAGGGAAAGATTTCAGTTCCTGATTCTCTCTCTCTCTCTTTCTTTCTCTCTCTCTCTCTCTCTCTTTCTCTCTGTCTCTCTCTCTTTGGCTCTCTCCCTTCGCTCTCTCTACCCCCCCCAGCTTGAATTGTGTGTCTGGATGTGTGTGTTGAGTCATCAGCATGCCTTCAGAGTCTGGCACACACAGTGACCTGTCCTCGCACTCAGACACCATGTTCCTTACAGTGACCCCTGACCCTCGACATCCGACCCCTCCAGGGCCCGGAATGTTCCAGGTGCTCGGAAGAGAGTGCTTGCGTTAGGTACACAAACATTTCGGGGGGCCCAGACGTAGCTACGCTGTTAACCTGCGGCCAACGCAATGCTCGGGGTTTCCCCAGGGGCCCCTGATGATGGACCCACGGGGTCTCCCGGGCCCCTGAGCAGGGGTCCCTGCGGGTAGGGACAAAAGGAACAGTGTTTCATCAAAGCCCAGGGACTCAGGCTGAGTGGCAGGGGCCACACAAAGAGAAAGGAGGGAGTGTGACCTCACATCTGTAGACATTTGTGTGTGCACACACACACACACACACACACACACACACACACACACACACACACACACACACACACACACTGTACATGCATACTTCTTTTTCGGACCCAATGTGTCACACACACATACTCACACACTTTATCTCTCTCATATACACACACACACAGATAAAGGCGTAACTGCAGGAATATTGACATGGAAACCACTCTTTTAACACACACACACACACACACACACACACACACACACACACACACACACACACACACACACACACACACACACACACAGGCTTAATTGCAGGAATATTGATGGATTTCTACCGACGTGGAAACCACTTTGTCAGAACACACACACACATACACACAGAGCTATATTTTCACAGACGTGGCACACTCCCATACAGGCTCCCAGAGTTTCACGGACATGGAAGCACACCCATGTGAACATGGCCCCACAGATACACCCGTACTTTCAAAGAAGGGTAAATACTTTCATGCAGGCACACACACACACACACACACACAGAATGATATGTCCTCTAGGGCTTGGAAGTTTATGGTATGTATGTGTAAGTTTCCCTCTAGAGTGGTGCAGTGTGTGTACTGTGTGTATCTGTCCGTGTGTGTGAGAGAGAGGGAGAGAGAGAGTGTGACGGAGCTAGAAAGTGAGGGAGGAATTAGTGTTCGAGAGGGAGCAAAAGAGAGAGTAAACAGTGAACTCTGGAGGAGCTGACATCTCTCTCTCTCTCTCTCTCTCTCTCTCTCTCTCTCCCTCTCTCTCTCTCTCCCTCTCTCCTGCACAGAGCACACTGCAGGCCTTTGAGCAGACCTACATCAATTATGCATTTTTCAGAGGAAGAGTAAACAGAAGGCGTGTGTGTGTGTGTGTGTGAGAATGTGTGTGTGTGTGTGGTGAGTGTCTATGTCTGTCTGTCTGTCTGTCTGTCTGTGAGTGTGCATTTCAATAGGCCAGACAGTTGCCCTGTTAATAACTCTCTCCCATCTGGAGTTGTGTCTAAATCACACTTTTAATAACTTAACTGTCAAACTATATTAAAAAATCTCTCTCTCTCTCACTCTAACTCACTCTCTCTCTCTCTCTCTCTCACTCTCTCTCACCCACACACTCACTCTCCCTCTCTGTCTGTCTCTCTCTCTCACCCACTCTCTCACCTTCACTCTCTCTCTCTCTCTCTCTCTCTCTGTCTCGCCATCTCTCCATCTGCTTGAGTTTCTGGAAAACTCCGTGGGCACAGGGCTGTTTGCTGAAGGAGGACTCCCAGAGCTGTTG
>NC_085010.1:14384701-14387201 GCF_963854185.1 Sardina pilchardus
GTGAAGATTAGCTGTTCTCCCTCTCGTTTCTTTTGTCTTGGCCCTGTCTCCTTTTCTCTCTCTCTCTCTCTCTCTCTCTCTTATCTTTTATTTCTCTCTTTGTGACTCAGTGCTTTGTTTTTATGGGCGTATCAGTGCGTGTGAAAGAGATCACAAGCAAAATTGATGAGGAGCCGTGCGATGAGTCCGAGCCTCTGAACGTGGCCTTTCGGAGGGTTAATGGAGGCCAAGTGGCCATAATGAACTGTGCTGGTCAGACACTCTGAAGCAGGCACATTAGAAGGAGCAATCCGGCGAGTTTTCACATAGTCGATTGTCGATTTCTGTTCTGAAACCACCACCCTATATTGCATTAATATGCCATTTGTTTCCGGTGCTTTAATTTGCATTTAAAGTGTGTAACATACAACTGGACTACATTTAATGTGGGCGTGTGAATGTCTCCTCTTAAGGGCACAGAGGCTTTAAAGGGAGAAATCCGGCGAGTTCTCACATAGATCTCCATTTCTCAAGGTCACAGAGTACTGTTGGCACGAAAGCAAAACCCGAAAACAATCGGTTTTACTTAGCTCGAGTTGCTACCAGCCAGCTGCTAATGTAGCCAGGCAGCTACAGTGCTACACTCTGGGGGCATGTCTGTGAGCTCCTATGTACATGCCCCCAGAGTGTGGCTGTGTTAGCTACTGGCTGTGTTAGCTGCTAGGGCTGTAGCAACTTGAGCGGGGTAAAATTATCTGGTTTTTTTTTCGTACCAACAGTACGAAATAGAGATTTATGTGAAAACTCGCCAGATTTCTCCTTGAAAGCCTCGGCGCACTTAAGAAGAGACATTCACACGGCCACATTAATCGTAGTCCAGTTGTACGTTACACTTTAAATGTAAATTAAAACGTGGGCAACTTGCGCATACTAATGTAATTCAGGACGGTGGTTACGGAACAGAAATCGACAATATGCCCATGGGCCTCGCCCTTAGAACCTGAAGGTTCCTCATGCGGAAAGGTTCCGTGCAGATCTTTTCTCTCTCTCTCTCTCTCTCTCTCTCTCTTACACACCAACATGTTCATGTCAATTCCCATTCAATGCCGTTTGCATTGAACTAAGCTGGAGAGGTATCGAGTTTTGGGTTCCTTTGGATGTTTCAGCACAGGCAGGCCAAACCCCACTAGACTGTGAAGTTCAGGGCTGCAGTCTTGTTTGTGAGGGTTGAGATACTGCAGTCAGTCCAGCCGTCCGTCTATGTCAGTGTTTCTCAACCGGGGTGCCGCGGCACCCTGGGGTGCCGTGAGGCCTCCTCAGGGGTGCCGCAGAAACGTGTCTGACTAGGCTAATCAAATTAAGAAAAAAAAAAAAAGAGCATAATTTCGGAATCTTTCCTCTAGCTTTATCACGCAGTTAAGTAGCCTAAATTGCGGCCACATATCAGAGAAAATAGATATTTTTTCTAACCCTGAAGCTGCAATCCGTAGCCTGTATGACGTCTATAAATTGGTTACTTTTGTTTACTGCGTGCGATATCTGATGAGTTGTCAAGTCATAGCGTTATTGTGTAGCGGTTAATTAGCAAAAAATTCTGAACATGTGCCCTCAACGTCATCCTCTTCATCGTGTGGTTATTCAGTGAAGGAGGTAGAGACCGTCAGCAAGGACTTTGTTTTGCTGGGCAGATATTGACCAATGCGGCCGCGCTGTCTGCTGTGCATGCGGAAGAGTGTACTGTAGTTTTTACACCGGGAGTATGGAGGAGGCTATAACCTTGCTGCACTACCAGCAGCGTGTTAGAAAGATGCAAAACTGTTAAGTGGCTTTAGGGCGCTTTATACACGTAATACTTCCCTCGATCATCACTGACAAGTGCAGAATTTTTACGCGATTGCATTCACATGCTGTGGTGGCAACATTACGGCCAAATGACTAGGTCAGCAGTAGGAAAAGTTCCGGTAGCAGATATACGGACATAAGAATTCAGACAGCACAAAAAAAAAAAAAAGTAAAATGTCTGTGGCGTGAACATTGCGAAAAACACGTCTGTCTGAAAACGGCTTGAGAAACGTCAGTATGATGACAATTATGCTACCTCACGTTCGGATTCAAGTACAGAGAGCGTCCTAGAGCTGTGGACCAGGAACTACGTGTGTGTCTGTCATCCATTCCTGCGAGAATAGAGCAGCTGTATTCATCCTTGCAGGCCCAAGTCTCTCACTGAGTGTAAGTCACACTCCTGTGTGTGTGTGTGTGTGTGTGTGTGTGTGTGTGTGTGTGTGCGCGCACGCGCGCGCCTATGAGGGTTTTTTTTTAAAAAGTTTGGGGTGCCTTGAGATTTTTCAATCATGTAAAGGGTGCCGCGACTGAAAAAAGGTTGAGAAACACTGGTCTATGTTACTGATGTCTGTGTCAAAGCCTGGAGCCCCAGCTGTTGTGTAGAGCCCAGAGCTCTGGGACTGAGAGAGTCTGCTGTAGCCAACAGCAGGAGGAGGAGGAGGAGGAGGAGGAGGAGGAG
>NC_085010.1:14392201-14404701 GCF_963854185.1 Sardina pilchardus
CATCCCATTAGAGCTTATGCAAAATGGCTCCCACTGACTTTGAATGATGACAGAGATGACGACATGCCCACAACTGGGCAACTCCCACCAGAGTTTCCCACTATTATTCCCACATGAGATAATGTTCACAATAACATTTTCACTGGCATAAATGCACTGATAGGTTTGGGAGCATGCCTTTGTTCCCTGGGTCCTATGTTCCCCACTTTGTATGGGACCGGGAAGCATAGGACCCTTTTTTCCTTAAATTTTCCCAAAAAGGGTCTTATGCTCCCCTGCATGTATTGCGACTGGGGAACATACAGTAGGACCCTTTTGGGGAAAACCAGGGAACATAGGACCCGGGGAACATAGGGATGACCCATAGGTTTCCTATAGCTCCAGTAGTCTATGCTGATTGCTGTGTGTTTTGCTACAGTGTGTTCAGGGGACAGGAAGCTAGCGGATTGTGAGGAAATGTTTGCTGTATGTGACAAAAAAATGTTATGCTTACAAACCATACGTTTCTTTTTTCTCATTTTGCAACCCTAGCTGCCAGTCAGTGTTGTCCCGGGCCCGGTCCTCAAGGCATTTTGCAGCACCTTGTTACGCAGCGGCAAGTACATATGCCGAAGGTGTTGTTCTCATTCTCAGCCTGTACACTTGTTCCTCTTCCCTCTTACACAAAGAGCATACATTTGGGTCCTTCCACTCTGTTACACTTTGTAAGCTATACATCTCAGGGATAATGGCAATTCCACTGAAAGGGTGAGAGATTTAGTAAACGAGGTGTGTGTGTGTGTGTGTGTGTGTGTGCATGTGAGTGTGTGAGTGTGTATGTGTGTGTGTGTGTGTGTGTGTGTGTGTGTGTGTGTGTGTGTGTGTGTGTGTGTGTGTGTGTGTGTGTGTGTGTCCAGGTTTGAGGAAGTCATATCTTCTGTGCCGCTATGGCAACACTGGATTGACAAGCCTCTGGACAACGTTTGCAAGTAGTACCTGCACACCGATACTCATGCATACAAACAAACACACACACACACACACACACACACACACACACACGCACACACACACCAGTCTTCACCATCATAGGATGGCAATGCAGGATTCATCTCCTCAAAACATGTCAGAGCTGCGTCACTCTCTCATCCATCAGCTCTTTCCAATCTGTCTCTCTCTATTTTTCTCTCTCCATCTCTCTATCTTTCTTTCTCTATGTCCATCTCTTTCTTTCTCTTTCTCTCTCTCCTCTCTCTCTCTCCATCTCTCTCTCTCTCCTCATGTCATGTCCCATAGTGTTTCTCCACTTGCATCTCTCCTTGAGTCTTGCCTTTTTCTCTCCCTCTCTTTTTCCATCTCTCTTAATGTCTTTCTCTCTCTCTCTCTCTGTCTGTCTCCATCTCTCTCTATCCTTATGTCATGTCCCATAGTGTATCTCCACTTGCATCTCTCCTTGAGTCTTGCCTTTTTATCTCCCTCTCTTTTTCCTGTCTCCTCAGTCCTCCTCGCTCCTTGTGGCCACCTCTTCATCCTTCTCGTCTCTCTCCGTCTTATCGCAGTCTGCAGGCGTTTCACGAGTCCTTCCTCTCCCCCCCCCCGGTCTCATCACTCGCTGAAGTGCTACGCCACATTAACGCTAATTAGATTAATGATCCCTGTCACCGTTAGCAGCCCGGTTGCTAGCAGTTACTGCAGTCTTAGAGAAGAGGAACTGCTGCTCCATATGAGCACACAGACACACACACACACACTTGTCCTCCTGGGCAGCACACGCTTACTGCATGTACTGTATGTGTACACACATACATCCACTCCTAAAGGGATGTGTGTGCAATCATATGCATTCACACTGAAGGTCAGTACAGAAACACACACACACACACACACACACACACACACACACACACACACACAGAAACACACACACACACACACACACACACACACACACACACACACACACACACACATACGCACACACACACACACACACACAGGTGCTGCACATCATTTTCACATCCACACACATTCTGCAGGGTACACACATGTACAGGTACAGTACATCCACTCTACAATCGATGTTGTCCACTCCTCAATGAACTGCAATCACACATGTATGCATTCACTCAAAAGCTCAGTATAGACACAGAGAGAAAGAGAGAGAGAGAGATGTAAGCTCACTTGAACTTGACAGAGAGACAGAGAGAGAGACACAGAGAGAGAGAGAGATGTAATAAAGCTCACTCTAACTTGACAGAGAGAGATACAGAGAGAGAGAGATGTATGTGCATGCATGATGCAAACACTGCGTATCGTTTTCACATCCACACACTCTCTGCGGGGTGTGTGCCTGCAGTAGCTTACAGATCCCTGCGTACGCCTCAGCTCCGTTTAGTCCCGGGTCATAACAGTGTGGCCACTGTGTATCCACGCGTCTAGACAGCCTGACTTAACAAGCCTCTGAACCCCAGCTCTGCGGAGGGGTTCGGGTTGGGGTGGGGGGTTGGGGTGGGGGGCAGAGGCTGCAGCAGGGGACCCCTGAAACCTGATCCACGGGTGGGTGAAGAGTTGAGGGGGGATCTGACGGCATTAGTCCCAGGCGGTGGAGGTGGTGGAGGCAGGGCAGCAGGGGGGTTGGTTCCCATCTTTCATCCGGAAAAGCAGTTGAGCCAGTAGAGCCATTTGTGTCTGACGGGAGTCTTGCTCACGCTGCCAGGAAACTAACCCCCTACACACACACACACACACACACACACACACACACACACACACACACACACATATTCACACATGTACTGTAATATGTAGCCTACCTACAGTACACACACACACACACACACACACACAAACACACATATTAGCTACTAACAACAGACATACTAAGCACTAAGTATAGTCTTGCTCAGGCTGCCAGGAAACTAACCCCCCTCACACACACAGACACACACACACACATGAACTGTAGTACTGTAGTAGTGTACACACACACACACACACACACACATTCACACACACACACACACACACACACACACACACACACACACACACACACATACAGTACAGTAGACATGAACTGTAGTACAGTATGTGCGCACACACACACACACACACACACACACACTCACACACATACGCTATAGTATATGTACACATACACACAGGCACACACGCACGCACACACACACACACACACACACACACACACACACACACACACAAGTTACTAACAACAGACATGCTAAGCACTAAGCCTACAGCCTTCTCCCCCATACAATCAGTGCTTCAGACCGCTGCCAAATTAAAACCAGACGGTGCTCGCCAGTTAACTAGCGAGTCATACAGACATTTACTGTAACATACATACGTATACATCCCAGACGTGTGGTATGCCTGGAGAGAAGTATTTTTGTACATTTATGAATGAACAATGGGTTTTAATGGTCTGAATTTGACAGTAGTGATTTACAGTGAGTCTCCCACAGGGCTAACAAGGCTCCATCCTCGGGAGGGTTAATGGTTAGTGTTGTGGTGATGTTGCTATTGCATTTTTTAGTGTTGCTCCCAAATGGTCCTTAAGTACCTTGACCAGTAGAGGATGATGGACAGACTAGACGTATTTCAAAATAGTGCATAATATGAGCACCACTGCACATAGTGTTGCCACTGCTGTTTTCTGGGAAGGAGATAACGCCCCCCACCCCACCCCCCACACACACACACACACACACACACACACACACACACACACACACACACACACACACACACACACACACACACACACACACACACACACACACACACATACACAAACACACCAACCCTACTCCTCCTGCAATTCCATGCAAAGTGGATAATAATCCCCTGATTGTTTTTTGGACCTACCTGTCTTTTTGACCCAGGGGAGGCCAGTCTAAAATTGAGCCCGAAAACCTTATTTCCTTATCGGTGATGTGAGGCTACAAGCATGTTGATTTTCAATTATACAAGTCCTCGTGTCCCATAAGCTGTCGACCAGAAATTTCGGGTTGTAAGCTACATGACCAATCATGAAGATTATCCATGTGTCAGAGATAAAATTGGTGCTATTTTCACTTTATTTGGGTTTCTTAGGATTGTAACTAAGTCTTTTCAAGGTCCCTTAAAGTATATAACTTATGGACTTTTGTTGTGTTGAAAGCCCAGAGAGACACTCCTGTTTGTTAAAGAGGTTAAATCTGGCTACACACACACACAGTTGAGATAAAAATGAAGGATTGCCACACACACACACACACACACACACACACACACACACACACACACACACACACACACACACACACACACACACACAACCAACCACACACACAGAAGCCCAGAAACTAACACCACCCTGCGACGACACGGCAGCAGCCATATGTAATGCTCAATCAGTGGAGATTACTCTGTCAAGACCAGAAAATTACCCACTCCATCTCTGTCCATCATGCTCTCTCTCTCTCTCTCTCCCTCTCTCTCTCTCTCTATCTATCTATCTCTTTTTCTGTCTCTCTCTTTATCTCTTTTTCTCTCTCTCTAGCTCTCTCGCCCACTCTCTCTAGCTCTCTCTCTTCATCTCTTTCTCTCACTCTCTTTCTCTCTTTCTCTCTCTCTATCTCTCTCTCTCTTCATCTCTCTCTGCCCCCTTTCTTCAGAAGTGTAAGTGTGTGCCCGTCCCCCTCCCTGCCTGCGTGGCCCGTCCTCTGCTCTGCTGCAGTCAGCTGTGAGGACGAGAGACGTCTTAACTCAGTGACGGCAGACAGAAAGCGGGGCGATTAGTCTCTTCCGCTTTCGCCCCGCGCTCCATCTGGCGTCTCACGCTCCGCCGGTCACCGCCACTCGTTAAGTTTTCACCCTTCCGCTCGGGGATCATTTGTTAAACTCGTCCCGCTCCCCCCCCCCCCCCCCCCCCCTCACTCACACACACACACACACACCCATGGGGCCTGCATTCTTTTTTTTTTTTTTTGTCAAGTATTTTTATTGTTTTAAAAGGAGTCTTAACATTGAATAAAGAATAGTACAATTCTGAATTCCCTCTACTTTTTCCCCCCATCCCACCCATACAAACATTCATGCCAATATTAAACAAATATACATACACGTACACATATACATATACACATTACCCACATAATGGAATAGAATTGTAATGTACATGTAGTAATAATACCATTAACAATCAAAAATAACAAAATAAATAATAATATAAATAATAATAAAATAAATAAATAAAATAATCATAATAATAAAAATAATAACAAGATAATAACCAATGTCTACTTTGGACAAACAATAATGTTCAGGATTCTAATTGCATGACTTTGCTACTCAACTTGTGCTGTCTGTCAGTCAGAAGGGAGTACAGTAAGCCTATCGAAATAAGTCAGCAGAGGGTCCCAGGTTTTGTAGAATTTTCTAGAGGATCCCCTTAGACAGTATTTAATCTTTTCCAGCTTTAAGAACATCATAACATCTGAAAGCCATACTGATGCCTTAGGAGGGACTGTTGATTTCCATTCTATGAGTATCCTCCTTCGGGCTATAAGGGTTGCAAAAGCTATGACACTCTCTCTACGGCTGGGCATTACCACATCCTCTCCCAGTGCCCCAAATATAGCTGTTACAGGGTTGGATTGCAAGCGTAAGCCAAAGGCATCATTTAATATCTCAAATATTGATGTCCAAAACTGTCCCAACTTGGGACATGCCCAAAACATGTGAGTTAAATCTCCCCGGGCCATCCTACAGCGATCACAAATATCATCCACATTAGTGTATATTTTGGCCAATTTCACCTTACTATAGTGCATACGATGAAGCACTTTAAACTGGATCAAGTTCAATCGTGCACAAGAAGAAGTTCCATTCACCCAACTCTGTGCCCTATCCCAGACAGCGTCAGATATATCAGTGCCAAATTCTTCTACCCATTTAGCTTTAATGGTATTCATTGTTGTTTCTTGGGATGACATGATATATTTGTATATAATGGAAATTTGGCCCCTAAAGGCCAGGGGAGTATGAAGTATATCATCCATGACTGACCTTTCGGGTATTTGCGGGAATGATGGGATTAGAGATCGAATAAAATGACGAATTTGAAGGTATCGGAAGAAGTTAGCTTTAGAGATGGAGAACGTATTTGCAAAATCAGTGAAATTAGGAAAAACTTTATTCATAAAAAAGTCTTTGCAAGTTATAAGGCCATGTTGCTGCCACTGTCTAAAGGAATCATCCAATTTTGCAGGGGGAAACATATGATTATCACAGATTGGGCTATGTATGGACAACCCAGGCAGGTTAACTGTCTGCCTAAACTGTGTCCATATCCTCAAAGTAGAAGTCACTACTGGACTAGAGGAAAAGGAAGTAGGAGAGAATGGGAGTTTTGAGGTAACTAGAGCAGCAAGTGATGAGTGTTTACAACTCTTTCCTTCGGCATTACACCAGTCAGTTCCAGGGGTCTGGAACCAATAGACAATTTTTTGCAGATTTGCTGCCCAGTAGTAACTTAAAAGGTTTGGGAGTGCTAGCCCACCCTCCTGCCTTGGTCTTTCCAGGAATGTCCTACGCAGTCTAGAAGTTTTGCCCCCCCATAAAAAGTGAGAAAGCCGCCCATTTATTGAGCGAAAAAATGACTTGGGGAGAAAAATGGGTAAATTCTGAAAAAGATACAAGAGTCTACCCAGATAGCAATTTCCTTTGGGCCGGATCCGCATGAAAGCCTTTAGATCCGTATGTAGCGGACCTACGGTATCTGACTGTGGGCCAGATGTGGCCCACACACAATAAGCGGACCCGTATTGCAGATCCGTACAACACAGAATAAGCGGACCCGTGTCACACACAATAAACGGAACCATATTGCAGATCCGTACCACACACAAGAAGTGGACCCGTACCACACACAAGAGGCGGACCCGTATTGCAGATCCGTACAACACAGAATAAGAGGACCCGTGCCACACACACACAATAAAAGGACCCGTATTGCAGATCCGTACCACACACAAGAAGCAGACCCGTACCACACACAAGAGGCAGACCCGTATTCATGGGTTTCATCAGGTCCCTTAGCACAGGTGTATCAATCACCATGCAGTCTGCATTGATAATCAAGGTGCTTCATTTTATACACCTGTGGAAAGGGACCTGATGAAACCCATGAATTGCAGATCCGTATACCACACACCAGAGCGGTAGATAAAACAGAGTGGCGACACTCCCATAGACCTCCGTAGGAAAAAATGGCAGTGCTTTTTCCAGGCTATTTCCTCGTTATGGGACTTTTGGAACTATTTACAGCCAATCTCTTGGTCAGTAGTTAATGAGTTAAATTATTACACCTTCCAGCATCTAGAAGTAGCTACATCCCACCCTCCTGGAATTCAGCCATTCAGCGCAGGTTTTTTGGAACTTTTGATCGCGTGGCGGCGACATCAAAGCGTGTCGCAACTCTCTCTGCTCTCTCTATGGCTCTGCCACACACAAGAAGCAGACCCGTACCACACACAATAAGCGGACCCGTATTGCAGATCCGTACGACACACAAGAAGCGGACCTGTACGGGTTCGCTTACTGTGTGTGGTACGGATCTGCAATACAGTTCCGCCTCTTATGTGTGGTACGGGTCCGCTTATAGGGCTCGGGATCATGACCTGAAAACTTTGCGGGCACAGCACAGCTAATACTATATTTCTGCTTCTTGTCTTCTGCATCTGAATGAATGGACATCACGTTCAGTGCGCTACCAACATGGCGGCAATATTCCTAGAATGCAAGTCGTGTGCCCGAGCCCTATTGTGTGTGGTACGGATCTGCAATGCGGTTCCGCCTCTTATGTGTGGTACGGGTCCGCTTCTTGTGTGTGGTACGGCTCTGCAATGCAGGTCCCATATCACATATGACTTTAAGCAGACATTCACATCCCCAACTGGTCACCACTATAAAAAACTTTGCAGAAGAATTAAGGATGCTTATCACAATTTTATGACTTTATAAACCTCATGGTTTAGATATAAAATATAACCTAGACATTCTCTGATAACTTTAATTATATTTTGTGTAGGCCTACTTTGTTTGCTTGTTTGTTTGCTTTGTTTGCTTCCCAGCATGCATTGCAAATATTAGTTTTGAATTTTTAAACAATGTGGTTGGGATATTTTAGCTTATAGGCTAACCTACTCCACTGATGTTTTGAACAACAACATTACCAGATATGACCATTGACTTAGTAATTTATTAGGGGGGAAATACACCGTAGTCGTGAAAGTATTAGACCTAACCGGGTATAAATACCCAGCTAACTCTCCAAAACTTTAATCATCTGGACGTGATCATCAATCTCCAAGCCGCACCCACAGGTAAGCTAAATAAATGTGTGAAATGAAATTCTAGACGTAAGCTTAATTGCAAATCATTACTGTATGCCAATTACTGCTTACCAACGTTGACAGCTGTTTCACTCACGTAAATAATATCCTAACGCCACACGCTCGTGACAGATTGACTTGGGTGATCTCCATGGCGCAAATGCTAAACGGTGAACTGGTAGTTGGGTGAAATTCGATTTTTCCTCTTTTTACGTCGCAGTGACAAAATACGTTTTTTAAAAAGCTCTGAATCATCGCCGGGACGTTATCTTGTTTGTTGGGAGCAGTCTCAGCCCTTATTGCCACCAGATCAGTTAAACGGATCCAAAACAATTTTGGACCGATGTGCGTTTGGACGGCGGATCAGGTCCACTATTCAGATCCGTGCCGGATGTCGTGGTAGGTGTGTTTTGCTATCTGGGACGGACCTGGACGAGTGCAAGTTCATATCTGCCGCAAATCCGTCAAACAGATCCAAAACAATTTTGGACCGATGTGCGTTTGGACGCCAGATCAGGTCCATTATAAAGATCCGTGCCGAATGTTGTGGTACATGTGGCCCAGTTCCGTCCCAGTGCAGTTTTGCTATCTGGGTAGGCAGCACATTCATTTTTATACAATTAACTCTCCCTGCCAATGTTAGATATAAAGTGTTCCAGCGTTGGAGGTCCAGCTTCAGTTTCTCAAATATGGGAGAGAAGTTAGCCTCAAATAACTTAGAAAAGGAAGGGGTCACGTTTATGCCTAGATACTTAAATCCTGTTTTGGACAAACAAAAGGGCAGGTCTGTCTTCTGGATCTTTGATGCCTTGTCATTTATAGGGAAGCATATGCTTTTTGAGTAATTTATTTTATATCCAGAGAAGCCACTGAAGTCATTTAAAACGTTCAAAATTATTGGTGTGCATGTAATAGGGTCAGTTAAATAAATTAAAAGATCATCTGCATACAGAGAGATTTTAAATTCCACCCCCATTCTATTTATCCCCTGTATGGATTGTGTAGTTCTTAGCATTATTGCCAGGGGTTCTATTGCTATAATGAACAATAATGGGCTGAGAGGGCAGCCTTGGCGTGTTCCTCTACATAAGGGGAAATATTTAGACCGCACTGTATTTGTAATTACTGCAGCTTTTGGAGAGGAGTACAATAATTGAATCCATGAAATGAATTTTGGACCAAATCCAAACCTATCTAATACAGAAAACAAATATCCCCATTCCACTCTATCAAACGCCTTCTCTGCATCTAGGGACAGCACCACCTCTGGAGTGTCCCCAGATGCAGAAGAGTGCACAACATGTAAGAGCTTGCGAATATTAACAAAAGAGTGACGGCCTCTAACAAAGCCTGTCTGGTCCACTGATATTATATCAGATATAACACTGTTTATCCTGGCAGCTAAAAGTTTTGAAAGTATCTTGACATCCACGTTCAATAAAGATATGGGCCTATAAGAGCCGCAGTCCGATGCGTCTTTGCCTGGCTTCAACAACACTGTTATAAGAGCTTCTGTGAGGCTCTGTGGCAGGCATGACTGTTCAAGAGAATAATTAAACATATTCAGCAGTAGAGGTGTTAGTTGTGAGACAAATTTTTTATAAAACTCTACTGGAAAGCCGTCAGGCCCAGGAGTTTTCCCACTTTGCATACCCTTTATTGCGCTTTCTATTTCCTGTGCTTCAAGAGGTTTTTCCAAAATTTCCTTATCATTTTGTGGCACTGACGGGATGTCAAGACTTTCTAAAAACTCTGTCATATGAGAAATATCTTGGGGGAATTCTGACGAGTATAGTTTTAAATAATAATCTCTAAATGTGTCGTTCATTTCTTGTGGGTTTATTGTCAGCTCCTGTTGAGTATTTCTAATTGTTGGAATAAGCTTGGATGCAAGCTTACACTTTAACTGGTGAGCCAGGAGGCGCCCTGCCTTCTCCCCATGTTCATAAAAGAACGCACGTGACCGTAGCAAGTTTTGCTCTGTCTTCTCTGTAGATAAAAGCTCGTATTGCGTTTTCAAGTTTAACCTCTCTTTGTACAATTCTGGAGTTGGTGTCACAGAGTACTGCTGATCAATTTTCAAAATATTGTTAATTAGTGTTTCTTGTGTTTGTTTTCGCAGTTTATTTCTTGACGCCATAAATGATATGATGTGTCCTCTGAGAACAGCCTTTAAGGTTTCCCACAATAATGCTGGGGATATTGAATCTGTCTGGTTGGTTAATAGAAAGTCATCTATTACTTTTGATATATATTTACAAAAGTTTTCATCAGAAAGTAATAATGTATTCAATTTCCAAGTTGGCTTAATAGAATAATTGAGTGCAAAATTAATTTCAAGAATGAGAGGTGCATGATCCGATTCAACAATAGCAGAATAGTCTATCTTTTTTACAGCAGAGAGAAGGCTTTTATCTATGAAAAAATTCATTCGAGAATAGGACTGGTGCACATGTGAAAAGCAAGAAAATTCTTTTTTACTAGGATTGAAAAATCTCCATGGGTCAGCACATCCCAAGTTAGACATCATATTGGATAATTCTCTGGACATCCTTGATGTTGGCGCAATTTTGGGATTTGAACGGTCCAGGGTGGTATCTAATACACAGTTCATATCCCCACCAAACACTAAACGATGTGTGTTCAAGTTAGGTATTAGTGTCAATATATTTTTGAAAAAGTCTGGGTCATCCCAGTTAGGGGCATACACACTAACTAATACCACAGGGGTGTGGAAAAGATGACCTACTACTATAATGTAGCGCCCCTGGCTGTCAGAAATGATTTCTGAAGCAGAAAACAAAATTTTCTTGTGGATTAATATGGCAGCTCCCCTTGCCCTGCTGCTAAAGTTAGAATGGAACACCTGTCCTACCCAAGTTTTCCTTAACATGCTATGGTCTTGAGAACGCAGGTGAGTTTCTTGTAGAAATGCAATCTCAGTATTCAGTCTTTTCAGATGAGTAAATATTCTAGCTCTCTTTACAGGCCCGTTCATACCTCTAACATTCCAGCTAACGAAACGTACTGCAGACCCATCTGAAACTGTTTTACTTGCCATTATAGGCTATACTATTGGTTGTATGTGTGATGCAGACAGCAAAGTTTGCAATATCAATGTGTAAACTAGTCCTGAAAAATGTAGTGCAAAGAGATACATAAATATAAAAATAATAATAACAATAAAACACATGGCATTTTCCCATTATCCCTATTACAGAACAAATAAAGAACACTAGGTTCACCCTCAGAACATGGATGAACCGCAGCCCCACTATGCTTAAACTTCCAATAGACCTTCCTAACATTAATATACCCCCAGGTCGCTCTCCATCAAAATAAGTTCACGCCCATAGGCATCTGCCAATGCAGTAAGGCATAGCCTTATCAGTCCACTTTGCATCAACTAGGTTAATTCACTCTGAATTTAACTACTATGGCAATAAGGCAAAAATAGTCCTGGGCTAGATTAGTTTAGCTAGCATGTCTACATAAACTGGCTGATAAAACAGCCTACATACCTTAGCCTGCCCATGCAAGTTACGAATTACCCAGTCCACCTTGTTGCTTTCATTAAACCACAGCGTTCAGTTTAGTCCTCATCATTCTGGTCTCCTTGTCTCTCCAGAGTAGGTTGGTACTTAGCAATCCGGTCATCGTAGAACTGCTGGGCCTCTATTGGAGACGTAAAGATGAACGTGTGCCTGTCGAATTCCACTCGAAGTCGTGCTGGATGTAGTAAACTGAAACGCACTTTTTTCCGATACAGCAGCTGTTTGACATCCTTGAATTCTGCCCGTCTTTTCGCCAGAGTTGCTGTCAAATCGGGGTAGATCCGAAGTTTGGTTCCACTAAACTGCACATCGTGCGTCCGGGCCCACTGTAAAGCTTTCTCTTTCTCCTGAAACTTGTGAAAGCAAATGATGAAAGGCCGGGGTGGCTGTCCTTCTGCAGGCTTTCGGGCAAGGGCGCGGTGTGCTCGTTCCAGTTCAGGTGGTTTATCAAAGACACCCGGCATGACTTCCATTAACATGTTAGATATGAATTTCACTGTCGACTCCCCTTTTTCGCTGTCCTCTGGAACGTTTAATATTCTCAAATTAGCCCGACGCGATCGGTTTT
>NC_085010.1:14414701-14417201 GCF_963854185.1 Sardina pilchardus
TTTTACAAAATAAATGAAAAAATTAATGGGGAACTAAATCTGTGGATTGGAGCAGTGAGATCTGCTATCTGTGGGTACAAAGCTACTTGTCTCACTAAAAAAAACACCCTGTCTTGACTAACTATCTGCATTGAGTAGCTTGCAACCATTGATTGCAGTGTGCAGCAGCATCTGTATATTATTGAACTGTGTGAGAAGCATGATTCAGTGAGTATCCAATGAACAGACACCAGACAGAGCCATTCAGTTTGTTTCATCTTTATTGGGAAGCCAGAAGAGACCCAGAAAGACCCACAGAACACCTTCCCCAAAGGAATACATATGGACCTCCAACACGCCAGAGGTGGAAAAGTCCAGCTTCAGAAAGTCAAAGTCCAACCGCATATCTGTGTCAACCACTTGAAACCAGCTGACTCTAATTTGCACAACTCTAGAGCAGCTAATTGATGAGATCACCTGTATTAAGTACACAGGTACAGTAGAACCAGTACATGATTGGACTTTTACTTTCTGAAGCTGGAGTTTTCCACTTCTGCAACACACAGTCTGTACAGTTGCTGGAGCTGTTTGCGGTTTGCTGTCGTTTGTGTCGGTGAAGTTTGAACTGGACTCAGTGAACCAGCAAGAGCCTTTCCTGCGAACGAGCGCCAGACTGAATCCAGGTGTGTGATACCATGGCAACAGGAATAAATAAATAAATACGAAATGGGAGTGAGGGGGAAGCAAAAGAGGAGTGCCGTTAAGCCTTAAGATCTGCCGCCGTTCAGTTCTAGGCACAGCCTTCTGCTTGTACACACACACACACACACACACACACACACACACACGTGTGGACTGAATGAACCCCAAATTCAATCTGTTAACACCTTTGTGAACAGAGGACAAGATAACATCTCATTCTACTACGTTACAATGAGAGACATACAGTACTCACACCCACACATCTTCTACCAACCCACTTGCCACTATCAAGGGACAAGTAAAAAGTCATTTTTGGGAGAAGCTTTAAACCGGTGATTAATTATGGCCTAGTTTAGTTGCCTCCTCTCTGCAGATCCGAGATGCCTTGATCCGAGAACTGCTCCGCTCGGAGAGAGACCAGCTTGTAAAGCGCGCCCCTCCTGGGACAGAACAGTGCTGCCCCTGCAGAGTTCACTACAGATATAGTGAAGACACTGGCTTAACCTCAGTGATCAATTTGATACAGTATAAGAACTGAGCTAGTACTGTGATCCTCTTTTGCATCACCACAACATTGTGGATATGAGGATATGACACGCTGATCTCGCCTATCAAACACTGGAATGTGATGTGGTATTGTCCTCATGCGTACTGAGGGGTTGACAGAGCGAAGGGTTCATTTATTGGGTGAGGCCACATGTCTCCATAGGGCCCTAGGGAACATGGTATCCCAGTGGAGATACACATACACACACACACACACACACACACACACCGAGGCCATAACTCACGTGACATTCTGATGACATAAAATTACAGAGCAGGACCGCAGAAGCTACATTTGGCTCTCAACATCACTGATTTATTGACTACAGCCTTCTTCACTCTCCCTTTCTCTCTCACAGACGCACACACACACACACACACACACACACACAGTACCCAGCCTACAGAAAGTCAGTCTGTTCTAGCAGACGGCTTTAAATTCATAATATTGAACAGCTCACAACAAAGCTTTTACCTTTTACAGTAGCTACACACCATAACTTTGTGTGTGTGTGTGTGTGTGTAAGCATGTACTGGGCATTTTAAGAAGCAGGTAAAGGCACTCTTAAGAATGGATATGACATATTTAACACCTGCAGTCTCATTTTTTCCTTAAAGGAGAATTCTGGCAATTTTCCACATAGATCCTTTCACATGATTTCACATTTTTTCACATGATGCCCTCAGAATGGTTCTGCCTGGCTGCAGCCATTAGAGCTAGGTAGCACCGTATCAACAGTACTCCGTGACATCGAGAAATGGAGATCTACGAAAAAATCACCAGATTTTTCCTTTAAACCTTTGGAAATGAGTGCAGGAGAGGAAAGAGTTAATTTAGAAAGATAAAAAATGAAATCTGTTTTGCTGTCTAGACTTTCACAATGACTCTCATGCATTCAGGCCAATAAAGCTTTTCATATATGAAAGAGACAGAAATAGGCTGATTGTGAATTCTTTCGGTGTGTGTGTGTGTGTGTGTGTGTGTGTGTCTGTATAAGAATTCTCTAGGGATCTAGCTAAAAGGCACCGTAACTTAAGCGGTCTCATGAATCCTGAGATCCTGTGTGTGTGTGTGTGTGTGTGTGTTTATGTGTTTGTCAGGAAATATATGGCGTTGTAAACCATCATGATATGTATGCACAGAGTGTGGAGCCAGCGTGATGTCGCCTGAAGAACACAACTTGGTACGCGAGAACGAAATTAAAGGCCACGCCCAACCGATACCACTCTCTGTGCGGGACTTTGTGTTCCGTCTGGCGTGTTCACACCCGAC
>NC_085010.1:14422201-14429701 GCF_963854185.1 Sardina pilchardus
AATCCAAGAGGGCAGAAAGAACACAGAAGAACAGAGAGAGAATGAAGAGTGAAAGAAGAAAGAAAGAGGGGTGGAAATGGATGAAGGGAGAGATGAAGAGCAAAGAGAAGCAAAGCATGAAAAGACAGCAAGAGGTAGAGAGAGAGAGAGAGAGAGAGAGAGAGGGACACAGAAAACGAACAAAGTTAACACAGCATTTTGGTTTCATTACCAAATTCAAGGCAAACTCCCTTGAAGCAAAATAAAAAGCCCAAGTGCCACAGCACATCGTACGCCCGCTGCTACAAAAACACACTCGGTCCCAAAGGCACCAGAAAGTTCTCTCAAACTCATTCATTTTTCATAACCACATGATAGCCCAATGCAACAAATCGTTCATCTGGCTCTCAGCAATATATTTCCTTTATATCGCCATTTGCTTGATGCACCATAACGAAGGTTTTATTCCTCTTTGTTTGAGTTCATTCTAGCAAGTTTTTTTTTATGAGACTCTTCAGAGACAAAAATGTCTGTGAATACCAATGAGATTTCAAGAATGAATTTCTCTCGTGTGCCTTCCTCTGTTTGGTCATCGTCTCTCTCTTACTTTCACCCCCCTCCCCTCATCCTCTTCTGTCTTTCTCCTCCCTCTCTTTATTCTCTCTCTCCTGCTTTTCTCTACCTCTCTCCATCCACTTTGCTGCCCTCCTTTGACACTCGTCCCCTCATTCATCCTCTGCTCTCATCTCTCCATTCCTTCCACCTTTCCCCTCTTCTCTTTCATGTTCTTCACCTCTTCACCTGCCCTCTCCCTTCTTTTCCCCCTTCTCCCTCCCTCGCTCCTCCTTTCCTCTCTGCACGACACTCTCCCTCTCTTCTCCACTCCTCTCCTCTGTTCCTATCTGCATGACTGAGTGCCTCTCCCTCTCTCTTTTTCCTCTCCTCTCCTCTCCCTACAGTATCTGCATGACCGAGCGCCTCTCCTCTCCCCTCCTCTCCTCCTTTCCTCTCCTCTACTCTCCTCTCTCCCTATCTGCATGACTGAATGCCTCTCTCTCTCCTCCCCACTCCTCCTTTCCTCTCCTCTCCTCTCTTCCTATCTGCATGACTGAGAACCTCTCCCGTCGCATGCTTATGAAAAGCAGGACGTCTCCTTTCATGTCTGTCACATCAGAGAAACGAGTGCATTCTTCTCTCTCAGTCATCGCTGTCAACACAGTCTCTTTGTCCCACGGTGCCTCCGGCTTTTTTTTTTTTTTTTTTTGTCAGACACCATATCACTTTTTTAAGACTTTTTCATCTCCCTTTGAGACGGGCCGCTTTTTTTTCTGTGAGGGGTCTCAGCCATTCTTTCGGCACACACTTAGAAGACAAAGCCCGAGATTCATCTGTATTCAAAGCTGAGTCACACAGTTACGAAGCAAGACTGCAGTAATTAAGATATGAGAGAGATACGCTGATAGAGAGACTATAGAAATGCCTGTGCATATGAGTGAGATAGTTAGATAGAGAGAGAGAGGGAGAAGGGTGTGTGTGTGTGTGTGTGGGGGGGGGGTTGGAGACGAGGGAACAGCTCTCCTCTTTGTGGCTGAGCTAAAAAAAAAAGAAAAGAAAATGTCTCCCCATATATCTTATGTCGCCATAACAACCAAATGTGAGCTCATGGAATAGGAACTTGGTGGTCTTTTGACACCGCGACCTCTCACCCATGACTGCACTCATACAGTATGTGTGTGTGTGTGTGTGTGTGTAAGATTGAGAGAAAGCAAGTGAGCGAAAGAGGCGGAAATAGTCTTAAGGACTCTTTGTCTACTCAAAGTCTGTGAAGATTTCCACATCTCACCTGAGCCGCACAGAATCCTTCTTGCACACGACTCATATCCGCATAACAAACAGAACAACGGGATGCAAAGCTTAGCTGTGAATCACGATAATTGCCTTTCGTGCACAAACATGCTTTTGACTGAAAGGAATTTCCGTGGGAACTCTATGACGAAAATAGCTTTGATAAGACTTCAGGGCATATTGCCACCAGGAGGATAAGATAGCTCATGAAGATAGACGATATAGCTCCTGTGACTAAAGGTACATGATACGTGGGGATAGGGTTACACCTTTTGCCCAGTTCCATTTATTCTGATTGGATGATCAAGATGATTTGCCTACTGATGACTGAAGTTCTCCAGGGAGGACATTGTTGCCATATATCAATGGGAGTGTGACACACTCTTAGAAAAAAAGTTATAGAACCAAAAATGGTTCTATTGCATGCTTCATATATGGCATTTCTAGATGGTTCTTTAAATGATTTTGAAGGGCTAATCAAACGAATATGTTCTTTAAAGACTGTATGGTTCTATATGGCACCTCAAGAACCCTTTTTTAAGAGTTCAGAGCGATAATAATGAGGAACATTGCCCCGGAACATTGCCCAAAAAACTGCCTCATGCGTCATCAGCTTACGGTCTGTGAGACTCTCTGTGAGATGCGTTAAAATGAGTATTAGTCGTTTGGTTGTTTGCTTGCTGTTTGAAAGCTTTTATAAGGCCTTCAGGATTTGCACTGCTGCTGCAGCTCTGTGAAATGGATAACGAGCGTTTGGGAGTACTGAACGTTCTCATGACTCTCTTGTAAATTAACACACCCACGAGCTCCTGCCGACTGACGAAGACAACAAACCAAATAGAGTCGTGAGAGACGGCATGCAGCTGCTGATGGATGAAATAGTCGAACTTTCAGTCGTGTCGCAAAGGGTCTTCTAATCTACGCTTTTAGATAAAAAAACTGAATCAGATGGATTATAATGCATGCAAGGCCTGAGGTGCTTTGAGCATGGACTTGCATTTGAATGGCCACACACTCTCTCTCGCACACACACACACACGCACACACTCATGCACGCACACACACACACACACACACACACACACACACACACACACACACACACACACACACACACACACACACACACACACACAGACACACACACACACACACACACACACACACACGCGAAACGTTCGCTTCTCTCCCGCTACCCTTAGCAATTCCTGTCCTACTGCTTCTTTGTTCCCAATGTTAACAATGTCCTTGCAATCTGTTGTTTTGATCTCTTCCTCTCTCTGCTTGTCCTGCGGCTGCACCAGACGTAACACCGGCTCTCCAAGGTCAAACACAAGTCCTCCAAGGTCAAAGCCATCTGATCCCACCTTCTCCCTCTTTATCTACTCCCAGCCCTCAAGTCAAGTCCAGTCAAGGTTATTTATATAGCGCATCTGATATACAGAGGTCATTCAGTGTGCTCTACTCCTCCGGTCTCCTACAAGATCTCTTTCAACTGACAAGCAGAGGTGTATGAATAGCCTATACACACACACACGCACACACACACACACACACACACACACACACACACACACACACACACACACTAGGGGTGGCACGGTTCACAAAATCTGCGGTTCGGTTCGTATCACGGTTTAGGGTCACGGTTTTCGGTTCGGTGCGGTTCTCGTTTTTATTTTTTCTTTTACTCTTTAACACTCCAGAAACAAATTTCAGCACATAGCTTAATCATCCACAATTAGGCTAGAGTATTTAGAGAATATTATCATGTCATAATGCACAAACTGAATTTGACTTCACATAAAGCACATTATTGTCTGAGGAAACTTTAAGCTTCAGTTGAGATTTTGATAAAGCAAGAGGGAAGACATTGATGATTTCAACAATCTTTTCATTTATTTGGCAGGGATGGTGCACCAGCACAAAATGTAGGTCGTCCACCCATATTTTTCATTGCATCACCTTTTTATCGCTCTCCTTTCATAGTGTGAATGATTTTTTAACAAGATGTAAAGCTTGTCTTTATTTGAAACACACACATTATGTAATTATTTATTCATTCTATATACTGACATGTCTGATATTCATAACAGCAAACTTTATGCTTTAGCATACTATTCATTATAACTCCACCTCTTAAATTCAGCTGTCTGGCTGAAGCCTCAAAATATTGTAAACAAAGTAGCAGGCTAAGCTCATCATACTCTACTGGTTGGACTGTTCAGTTTCCCAACATGTGTTTTAGTTTCAAGGTAAGCTAATACTTTTTCTCCTTGGGACAGGCCCTTTTAAGCCTTGGAGTTGAAAACATTGGTATTGAGATGGTCAGTCAACTTGAATGCAAGAGATTTGATCAAATGTCTGATGCTAACCGTTTTTAACAGTAATTTAGCTAATCGTCTTCTGTGCGTCATTGCGTTCACGATTGTGAATGTTCTATTTGGATTAATGTGCATGTCGAGGGCGGTTGTCCATTGAGCGCGCACGAGAGCGGGCCAAGGAGAATGAGTTTACTTCTACTGTTTGGTAAAGTTGCACGCATAGTCTACAGTTGCGGAAGAACATGCTTCCACCCGAGCAGGGTCAGGTGCATCAGTTTGACAATGCTAGGGATGATCTCTCGCACTTGCCATTTCTAAAACCTTGCGCGCAGCACTCAAAACTCCATACTCCTACTCTCGCACATAAGGGAAACACGTCGTCACATACGTGAATCAATTGCGCATGCCATAACTAGCCTGAACCGTAGGACCGTACGACGAAAACACACTCCGAACCGTGACATGCGAACCGCACGGTTCGGAGCATTTTTCAAAAACCGTGCCACCCCTAACACACACACACACACACACACACACACACACACACACACACACACACACACACACACACACACACACACACACACACACACAGTGTGTGTTGTGTTGATAGAAAAGTGTTGTTATACAGTAGATACAGCTGTCACATTTACATGATCTGAGAAAGTGACCTGCTATGTAATGACCTTCCCCCATCTCCTCAACCAGCGATATACATGGAAGGCCCCTACCACCCCTCCACCCCCTCCCTCTCTCTCTCTCTCTCTCTCTCTCTCTCACACACACACACACACACACACACACACACACACTCTCTAGGAATGCATCCATATTTTCTGCATATATGAGATTTGTCTACATTGTAGATTGGCTCTTCAGTGATTAAATATGAGTAAATGAGTATTTGCTTGCTGTTTGAAAACTTTTATAAGAGTGTGTGTATGTATGTGTGCGTGTACAGTATGTGTTTGTGTGTGAGAGAGAGTGTGTGTGTGTGAGACAGAGTTTTATGAGGCAGATTCCCTTTCATTAGACACAGTTAATCAACTCTCCACCTCTTTTACAGATGGAAATACCCTCTTTCTCCATCTCTCTCTCTCACTCACACACACACACACACACACACACACAAACACACAAACACACACACACACACGCACACGCACACGCACACGCACACGCACACGCACACATACAAACACGCACGTGTGCACGCACACACACACACACACAATCGAACACACACACAAGAGGTGTGACTGTGTGTGCAGCTCACATGGCCCTGCGGTATTATGGAGGGAAACCCTCCCTCCTTTTTCCTGGAGAAAGGGCAAAATGACATGAACAGATGCGTGAGTCATTGTCTACATCCTCTTTATTGACTCTCTCTCTCTCTCTCCATCAAACACACATACTGGCCACTTTCTAATGACTTATAAGGTCTTATAACTTCTGTTCCCACAGAAGAATCAAGTAGTCAAGTGGTCTGTGCATAGGCTATCAAAAGTTGAAAAAAGATTACCTATGTGCAGATACAGTATCTGTGCGTACAGTATATGTGTGTGTGTGTGTGTGTGTGTGTGTGTGTAATGTACTGTACAGTGTTATGCTCCGTTCACACATCGACTTCTATCTTTACACTTGTGTGAAACAAGACCGCCAGCAACTATTCTCACTGTACAGCCATGGTGATTTATTAGCCAAACACAAATGACATGTCCAGTTTGAGTTATTTTTGTGACGTATGCGTGTGTGTGTGTGTGTGTGTGTGTGTGTGTGTGAGCGTGTGCGTGTGAGAGAGATGTCTGTCTATGTGTAAAATCCCCCATATTAACAGAGCTATATGAGATAGTGTAGAGCAGATGTAAAGCATTAGGTTAGCATTAGCAGCTGGCTAAGGCCCTGTTCACATGAGGCTGTTTTTTTAAATGCTTTTAAAGAAACACTAAAGCACTTTTCCTCTGTCGCACGAACACTATTTGTTTATAATTATGAAAGTATGATGCATTGCGACATTAAAGCAATTCAAATTTGTACTTTCTTATGTGTTATTCCATTGTACTACAGAACCACCCGATGAACTTACATAGTGCGGTTATAGCCGATGGAGGGCCGCAAAGCGAATGCAGAAGTGCCATTCACCCGGAATCATACTGACTAAGGGGCGATGCATCATACTCGGCCACTGGACAGACAAACACACAAACACACACACAAATACAAACACACACACACTCTGTCTCACAAATACACACACATATAGACACATAATCAGTGCTACTAAATAAATAGCATGTGCAAGCACACACACACACACACACACACACACACACACACACACACACTTCTCAGAGATAGGTACTGAACAGTCCAGCTATCCAGATCTGCTTGTTTGTGTATACATGTCAACTCGGCCTCCCATCTCACCGCTCTTCAACTGATGCTCTCTTCTCTACCCATAGCAAATCTGTGTGCATACACACTTGCGTGTGTGTGTGTGTGTGTGAGCCTACGCTGTCCTCCTGCCTGTTTGCTCAGTAAACGGAGTGCTGCATGCCAGAGGTCTGAGCCTCGTACTGGCACGCTCTTAATGACTCTCTGTGCCTCTCTCTCTCTATCTCTCTCCCTCTCTCTCTCTCTCTCTCTCTCTAACCCTCTCTCTCCCTCTCTCTCTCCTTTTCGCTCTTGTTCTCCACCCATCTCTCCATCTTTTTCCCATTCCACCTCTTTCTTTCTCTCTGTCTCACTTTCTACCTCGGCATCTCTATCATTCTCTGTACCCCTTCTCTCCTCCATCCCTGTCTCTCTCTCTCCACCTCTCTCTTAACCTCTCTTTCCCTCTCTCTCTATATCTGTGTGAACTGCACTAGACAGGATGGACAGAGCAATACTCAGTCTCCGGCTGGAATGACGTTTCTGTCTGTCACACACACACACACACACACACACACACACACACACACACACACACACACACACACAGCCATGAAGCTCTTTCTCTCTTCATTTTTCTCTCCATCTTGTCATATCTATGGCTCTCTTAAATCATCATCTTTCTCTCTGACACACACTCATATCATCTCTCTGCATGTAACACACTTCTCTTTCAATTCACAATTCTCTCTCCCTTTCTCTCTCTCTCTCTCTCTCTCTGTGTCCTTTGTTCTCTCCTGAAAGCTGTGAAAATGACATCCAAGCTGACACACTGAAAGCCATGAACATGAGCAGCACAATGAGGCTACATGCTGTATGTGTGTGTGTGTGTGTGTGTGTGTGTGTGTGTGTGTGTGTGTGTGTGTGTGTGTGTGTGTGTGTGTGTGTGTGTGTGTGTGTGTGTGTGTGTGTGTGTGTG
>NC_085010.1:14434701-14437201 GCF_963854185.1 Sardina pilchardus
ATGAAATCATCATTTAATTTCTAAAGTCAGATTTGACCCTTTGACCAGTGTGTGTACACAATACAGAGGCATAGAGGGGACGGGAGAGATCCACGTTTCACTAACAGCAGCGGCTCAGGAGGTAGAGGAGTCGTCCAGTAACTGGACGGTTGCTGTTCCTGTCCAACTGTCCTTGAGCAAGACACTTAACCCCAGTGCACCCGATGAGCAGGTTGGCGCCTTGCATGGCAGCCTCCGCCGTCGGTGTGTGTATGGATGAATGTAAGGCATGATAAATATAAAGCGTGTTAGGTACTTGTATGAGCCGAGAGAGTATCTAAGAGAAGGTGTGTGTACTGTATGTGTGTGTCTGTGTGCGTGAGAGAGAGAAAGAGTATCTAAGAGAAGGTGTGTATGTGTGTGTGTGTGTGTGTGTGTGTGTGTGTGTGTGTGTGAGAGAGAGAGAGAGAGAGAGTATCTAAGAGAAGGTGTGTATGTGTGTGTATGTGTGTGTGTGTGTGTGTGTGTGTGTGAGAGAGAGAGAGAGAGCGAGTATCTAAGAGAAGGTGTGTGGTGTGGCACATCTCACACCTGGAGCTCCTCCAAGATCCACACGGACCCTGTGAGCGCCACAGTTCAGCCCTCAATGAGACCTTGTAGAGTCCGCATACGTCACATGACACACAAAAGAGCTTTTGATTGGCCCAGGGGCTGACCAAAGGCATGTATCATATGCCCCCCCCCCTCACCCTCATCCCTTCCCCCAACCCCAGACCAGAAATACATGAATGGGGCCTAACATAGGCACCTGCAGAGAGCTCCCTCATGGAAAATAACCTTTTAGCACGTATTAGCAGATTTTATGTCCGGCCTAATCTTAGACACTACGCACTATTTTAAGAAGAAGCAAAGGGTGCTGCTGTGCCCAAGGCATTTTAACAGGACATGCTCTTCATATGGATGGATTAGTTTAACGGGCATCTCGAATGGCGACTTAACCTTTCCAGCAGAGGACCCTTGCTACTAGAGACGAGGTGTTTGTGAAAGAGGAGGAGGAGAGAGATTTGTATGCTGTATGTGCGATATACTATGCTATATGCTCTCCCTAGTCTATATATTCTGTATTTGAAGAGGAAGGGAGAGAGCGAGGAAGAGAGGGAAGAAGAGAGGGAAGAAGAGAGGGAGAGGAAGAGGGAGAAAAACTTTTTTTATCTGTGTTGCTGGGCAATGTTCTTAGTATTGTGCTTCTGGTATGTTTCTTGTTATCGACCACCTTTTTGGGTGAACTTTAAATAACTTTAACCATCAGTAGCAGGGCTCGACATTAATGGTTGCCCAGTTGCCCTTGGCTGCCAAATTCTTGCTACCAGAAAGTGGCAAGCAGATTTGGATGGCATTGGCATAGAAAACCTCAACCTCTTTTAACCTCTTTTAAAAGCTAACGTTGAGCCCTGATCAGTAGGCAGTTTCATAATCATCCCATCAGAACGCAGACAAAGTTGCCCTGTGTGTATCACCTTGTAGAGTGTGTGTGTGTGTGTGTGTGTGAGAGAGAGAGAGAGAGTTCCAATATTTATGTAAAGTTGACTTTTAACATGCTATACTATATGTGGCTGTAACATACATAGTAATGTATATGTACATAATATACATAGTAATGTACTGTATATGTAGCTTTGGCAATGACTTTATCCATTCATGCCAATAAAGCACTGTTTGATTTGATTTGAGACAGAGAGACAGAGAGAGAGACAGACCGAGAGACAGAGAGAGAGAGAGAGAGAGAGAGAGACACAGACAGAAAGTCTTCCTCTACCCTCTCCCTTAAAAGACGTCCTGTGTGCCGCTTCAAGACGTTCCCAGGAGAGACGGTGTGTCCTTGAGACAGCTCTCTCTCGTCACAGTGCCGACGCCCGCCCCAGCTGCTACGGGGTTAATTCTCCCGTCACCACTTCACTTCCTGCCTGAATGCCTTCCAAACTGCTGCTCACACCCAATCACTCCTCGACAACACTCCTTGGGGTTGTGTGTGTGTGTGTGTGTGTGTGTGTGTGTGTGTGCGTGCGTATGTGTGTAAGAGAGAGAAAGATAGAGAAAGAGAGAGAGAGTCTGTGTGTGTGTGTGTGTGTGTGTGTGTGTGTGTGTGTGTGTGTGTGTGTGTGTGTTTGTGTGTGTGTGTGTGTGTGTGTGTTTGTGTGTGTGTGTGTGTGTGTCTGTGTGTGTGTCTGTGTGTGTGTGTGTGTGTGTGTGTGTGTGTGTGTGTGTGTGTGTGTGTGTGTCTGTCAGTGTGGCGAGGGGGTGGGGGGGGGAGTGTCAACGGAACTGTTGGCACGGAATGTAGCTGTCAGGAACCTCGTCAATCAGTGGCTTGTAAAGGCAGCTGCAGAGGACAGACTCTAACCTTGAGTGGAGTGAAGAGATGCTGAAACAGCAGGTGGGATACTGATAGCACTCGTAGAGTTTGGGAGAGATGGAGAGAGAGAGAGCGAGAGAGAGAGAGAGAGAGAAAGAGAGAGAGAGA
>NC_085010.1:14457201-14459701 GCF_963854185.1 Sardina pilchardus
GAGGAAACACCAGCAGAAGAAAATGCTGCCTTCCATACAAACACATGCACACACACACACACACACACACACACACACACACACACACGCACACAAATTACGTATTATGCATTCAAAACATCTTATTACAGTATGAATACACACATACACACACACACACACACACACACACTGTCCATGACAACTGTGCAAGATATCTTTGTCATGCAAAATCAAGCCAGTTTGCATGCAGCACCGTGCACAGTCTGCATACGTGTGCAGAAGAGAGTGTGTATACATCCAGATGCTTGTGTTTACGTGTGAACGCAACCAATGTATGTGCTCCCTACCTAGTCTCTAACCCAAACTGGGCCAAACCATTCTCCAAAACAGGGGGTCATGGTCCATGCTACTGCTGTGCACAGGCCTCCGCCTCCACAGCTCCTGTCGTCCCCCCCCCCCCCCACTAAATTACAGAGTGGAGGTCAGTGCGCACTGCAGCTATGGGACTCAGAATAGACTGCAGGCCCGAGGAGCCAACTAGTGACAACAGAGCCCTTGGGCTCGCCTCTGTACACACACACACACACACACACACACACACACACACACACACACACACACACACACAGTCTACCAGGACTATAGCCTAGATATCATACACACACACACACACACACACACACACACACACACACACACACACACACACACACACACAGTCTACCAGGACTATCACCTTACAGATAACACACACACACACACACACACACACACACACACCCACCCACACTCACGCACACACATGGGCAAACATACCTGTATGAGGGGCCGCCTAGGCCATAATTCCCCTCATACAAACACACACACACACACACACACACACACACACACACTCACGCACACACATGGGCAAACATACCTGTATGAGGGGCCGCCTAGGCCATAATTCCCCTCATACAAACACACACACACACATATGCACACACAGGCACATGCACACAAGGGAAAACACACACATACACGCACAGGTGCAACAGCTCATCTGCTTATCAATACAGCATATGTGAATGTCTGCGAACGTGAGCGTGTGTGTGTGTGTGTCTGTTAGTGTGTGTGTGTATATGAGAGAGAGTGTGCATTCTTTTGTCTCCTATCTCAGTAATGATCTCAGTAAAAATCCCAGTGGACACCACTGCTCAACATACTAGTAGTTTGGCTGTTTCCATAGTGATGAACCCTACCTGTGAGGCATCCTTTCTCTCTCTCTCTCTCTCTCCTCCTCTCCTGTCTGTATGCACCTCTTTCCTCCTCTTTTCAGCAGGGCAATCATAAATATTCTCTTATCAGGCTTGGCACTGACAAGAACAGATTGCACACACACACACACACACACACACACACACACACACACACACATAATATATGTCTATAAATCTGTGACAGGGTGCCAGTGTGTGTGTGCGTGCGTGTGTGCATGCGTGCGCGTGTGTGTGTGTGTGTGTGTGTGTGTGTGTGTGTGTGTGTGTGTGCGTGCGTGTGTGTGAGTCTATGCATAAGAAGCAGGAGCGCAGAGAGGTGGGGAGAGTGGCTGGGAGACACAGATGAGGAAGATGGAGTGAGAGTGGATCTAAATGGAGGAGGAGCAGGAGGGACAGGGCCAGTGTTGCAGGGCTGCTGAGGACAGTGACCGATCACTCTCCCTCTCGCCTCATTTCTCCACGCCAGCTGCGCTTTGACACAACAGGGACAAAACTCTCTCCCTCTCTCTTTCTCTACCTCTCTCTCTCCTGTCTTCTCATCCACTTTATCCTCCTTTCTCTCTCCTGTCCCCTCACCCATCTTCTACCCATCTCTCTCTCTCCCTCCTTCCTCTGCATGCTGCTCTCTATCCCTTTCTCCCTCCCCTCTTCCTCCAGTCTCCCACACTATCCCTTTTTCATGTGGGAGCGGGCTTGCTGCTGCATGGTAATGGATTTTCCCTTTTACGACCTAATTTGGCCTGGCTAAGAATGAAATGAAAAGCTTTGCAAAGTCTTTTTGACTTCTTCTCATCTCTTTGCTCTTCTTGCATTTTCTCAGCCACCCCCCCCCTTCCCCCCCCCCTCTCTCTCTCTCTCTCTCCCTCTCTCTCTCTCTCTCTCTCTCTCTCTCTCTTTCATTCTGTTTTTTTCCCCCTTTCATTCTCTTCTTTCCCGGCAGTGGTGGTGGATGGTTGGGCGATCAGAGGGCTCTCTGCTCTAGTGCCACATCACCATCACCTCATTTCTTCTCTTTGTGTTCCTTCTCTCCTCTCCTCTATTTTTTACTCATCTCTCTTCCCTTCTTCTCTCCTCTCCTTTCCTCGTCTCTCTTCTCTCCCTCTTTTCCCTGTTCTTGTGTGCCCTCTTTGTCTCTTTTGTGTGTGTGTGTGTGTGTGTGTGTATGAGAGAGATAGAGAGAGAGAGGGAGAGAGAGAGAGAGAGAGAGAGAGTGTGCATTATCTGACTCTCAGACTGGCATCTATGCCACAGCCCAACCA
>NC_085010.1:14467201-14537201 GCF_963854185.1 Sardina pilchardus
GAGGACATGCTAGATATTTTACTCTACTTCAACTGTGTTAATATTGTAAATACAATGGAAGGGATTGGACTGGCGGGGGTAGCGAGACCTAGAGAACTGTACAAGCTCCAGAGGAGCGTCACATCAAAACACAACCTACAAACACAAACATTCAGTTGATATGTAACAACAACAGGCCTACTAGCCAACTAACATTTCAGGCTGTGCCTTGGGGCGCAGACGCTAGACGGAATCCTTTATGTACGCTGAGAATATTTGACCTGACAGTGCATACGAAAGGCGACCGCAGTGTTCCCTGGAATGTCGTCCATTCGAGTGGACAGCGGGGGTGATGAGCACCCGCTGTTTTTTAAAGACGCGTATTAGCATGTTAGGTCGCATTTCGATGGCACGGTGCGGGTAAAGGGCATTCCAGCGTGCGCTTGAGAATGTTCGCAGGCCGCTGGCGTTGGTGACTCACCGGTCTTGGAGAAATTCCACCGCGGCGGAGAACATCTAATGAAATAGCGACGGGACAATCCCAGTCATTGCTCTAATGCAACGCTACTGTTCCCCGATTAGGTTATCTCCATATCTCTGCGTAAAACATCCATGTCAGTCAATTCGCGAAATGAATCTTCCCTCATCTAATAGATTCTTAAAATGAATCATATTTTGTATGTTAGCAACGTAACAGTGTTTAGCCATTGATTAATTCATTCGAAATGATGGAAATCATCAAACTGCCGAGAGAACCCAAAGTGTGGAACTTTTAATATTTCCAGGGGCCTGGAAAGTAAATATAGCCTTCTGTATTCGTAGGCTACACATTCCCACCCAAATGCCTCACAGAAACCATCCACTATATGTCAATATTGGTGAATTGCTGTTTGTACAGTGTGAGACTTGTGCCCGAAATGAGAGTTCTTTGATTCCCAGTACAGAGCGGCTACTGTACCCGGGCACTCGGCGGACGGATAGCTTTCGTTGCTATTGAACGGAAACAATGACCGGTGGTGAAAAAGACCGCCACGCGCCTATAGCGCGTATTCTTCGTTAAGGGTGTGACTATTCTTAAATGGTATTTTAGACACTATGCCGAAAATTAGCCAAGCTTGATAACGGGAATGACAGAAACACCCCCTACCCAATACGCTCCGGAAAATGCCGACAATACGGCCATTTAACAATTAAATCCAAACGACATCCACTGGTCATAACACTGGTGTGTGTGCCGGGGTTCTAGTATTCCGCTACATCGGATCGATCCCGGCTCTCATTATTTATTAATGCCATTTCAAGCGCGTTGAAACGCCGACAGCATCTTTGGCAACACACAGCCTACAAATGAAACACGACGACGAGGCGGCATCACAACTTAACGGACAGCAATGGATGGAAAGAGAGAAAACAAAGTCCTACCTGGCTGGAACATACTTTGGAAATAAAAGATGACCAGAATGAACGATCCCAAACAAGTGGCCAATACCATCCGACAAATTCTGTTCATCCTCATTAGTTCGAGTAAAGTCTGTTTCATGGCTCGTGCGGAGGAACTCTGCGGGCGGAGTGCGTCTCGAGAGCGGCGGCTGGCGTGATCCGGACAGCGGGGGTCTGGGGCGAGCCGCGCTGTGATGCTGATGATGCCACTATACCTCCGGTTGACCAGACTCGGTGTGCTCTGCGCTCACCCCGGCCCGCACGGATCGTACTATTCGCCTCCCCACGCGGAACTACAGGGGAAGTAGGAGGAACCCGCCACTGCTGCCCCCTCTCTCAAATCATCCAGTGAGCGCGTCCAATTCGCCAATCGTCAGCCACTGCTCTACACACTCTCATGCTCATTCAAACCATTCTCATAATAAACATCTTAAGCCCCCGTTGACAACGGATTTCTTTACAAAGTCAGGTTACATGCGGTATCTCAATAGGCCTATGTTATTTTAGAAATGAAGGGGCATGATGTCGCGAAAGAAACAGTCTATGGACCTACTTATTCAACGGTGCTGATCACTCATCCACGGGCTGGTCAAGTCAGAACATCAGTGTCAGTGCCATATAGCAAGGCTGTGTGATGTCAAGTGCTCTCGCTCACAATTAGAAATCCGCATGTTCATACACAGATAAAATCCTTGCTAGAATGTATGTCTTAGCCCCTAGTGACCCATTTTAATAAGTGAATCATGGTTAAAGATTTGACTGTAATCCTCCTGTTGTATTTGTTTCATGTTTAGTTTTGTGTTTCTGCTAACTTGTTCTAAATCCATACACGTGTTGTGATAGACCTTTTATTTGCCATTAATGACCTGCAAGCCACATTGACCATTGACCTGAGCGCATGCAAGTCAGAAAGTAGAAGATTCTATTAGGGAAAGGTTGAAAGAGGGTGTGTGTGTGTGTGTGTGTGTGTGTGTGTGTGTGTGTGTGTGTCTGTGCGCGCGCGTGTGTGTGAGTATGAATGTACAGAACACCGATAACCATATGATCAATTGTTAATTATTGTATCAACAATGTTTTGTGTGTTCAGATGCCTTTTGTTAGTCATGGAGCCTGATGATGGTCAGAACAAATGAAGTAAAAAGTAAGTAAGTCAAATGTATTGATAGAGCATATTTAAACACAGCTCTCACTAACCAGTGTTGTACATAATAAAATAAAGAAAAAGGCAAAAAAAGCAGACACAGATAAACAATAACAACAGGAGACATGTACAGAGTTACAGACAGGGCAACAGGCAGAGAGTTAGGGAGCTGGGAAGGATAAGGTAAGACGTTGGGTTTTGAGGCTAAACTTTAAAACACAGATGATCTGATGGTTAAAGATTTAAATTTAACATAGTTATATGGGTCAACTTGGCCATATAATGCATGGACAGCGTTATAGTAGTATGTCTCTCACATTTTAATCGGCCGATGAGATTGGCATAAAACCACACTTATGCAGGCGAGGGCATAGCATAAGTCTGCCTGTAATTCCAAATTTCTTACCTTAAACATGGCAAACGACACTCATTTAGTTAGTAATCAGTGTTGCTAACAATTGCATGGCACCTCGTAATATTTGCCAATTAGTACAGCTGACTTCAGTAGTTTATCTTTCCCTAAAGGCCTATTCAATTCTCACGTCGGTCATGGGGAACTTCCGACGGTTCTACAAACGAAAGGCGCGCGCCATCTTGTGGTCAGTAAGGGGCACAACACATCTGTGAAAATGTTGCAGACACACTGTAAAAAAAAAAACAGCCTAAATCATTGGTTGAATGTAAATAAATTGAAGAAATGTTCAACATTGACTCAACATTTAAAAAAAATGTACATTTAATTTCAGATTATTGAATTAATTTAAACTATACAATGTTCACTTAATAGCAATACCTTTACACTGTATGTTAATTACATTGTGGTTGGTCTAACAGTTCCCATCATAGGACAAAATAAACATATAGGGCACATTTGTTGCCTATTGCTGCAATGAAATGTTCCCTCTTTCCTGTATACTATCTACATTGCTGGTGCATATAGAGCTGAACATCATTTTTGATGGCTTTTGCATATGACTTGACGTTTTGTAGCGCTGTCTACATCAGTCTTTCAGGCCATATCTAACTCTTGACAAAGAGAAAACGTCCATCCATCGATTGCCCTTTGAGCCTTGGTTGTCTAATGGAAACTGACCATCAATAGACATGACACACCTTTACTATCTGGGTTAGTAAATCATTAGCAAACTTCTACGAGAGGAGATCAAATAGAAGTGCACTGCAATAGGGATGTGTAATAATAAATCAAGCCAATGGAAAGAAGCAGCCCATCTGACAGAACCAAGGCCCTCATATGCTTCTAGAACTCACACCTGCATCCTAAAGACATGATGCACACATGGATGGGGCCAGTGTAAACTAGACTGGGTCATAACAGTTATTAAGATGTTACAGACATGTACAGTGATGTGCTCCCTGCACACAGACAGTAGACCTACACTTAAGGCAATGCCACTATAGGTGTTGCTGTGCTTTTTGTATATAATATACACATTTTATGTTTGTCCTGCTGAACAGGAAATATTGTTGTGAGCAGTGAGGACCAGACCAGCGTATTGAGGGAGTGTACTTAAACTTAGACTGATACATGGGCTCAAATGGAACATGTGGATGATGTACAGTATTTGTTGTCTTGAAAACCTTTTCTGCTTCTTATAGAGTGACTACTCCAGCGTTCCCTCAGTCCTGTTCACTCCCATGGAGTATGCAGCCTGTGGCCTCACTGAGGAGACCGCCTGCCAGAGGTTTGGAGAAACTAGCATAGAGGTAAACTCACACACGCGCGCGCGCACGCACGCGCACACACACACACACACACACACACACACACACACACACACACACACACACACACACACACACACATGCACACTCATATACACTGGTGTGCACAGGGAGGGTAACCCCACTATCAAGCCAAGTCTTTTTCATCTGACTGTCATTCAAAAAATGAGTAAAAATCAAACTGCTAAGGACACCAATTCTCTTTGTGATTGCAGTGGGTACTGAGAACAAGAAAGTCACCACAGCCTCTGGCTCTTCAGCCTTCACACAGCTGCATGTAGCTCGCACCTCCTGTCGCATGCAGCGCTCCTCCACTGATGGCACGGTAGAGAACTGATAAGGGAGTCTGTAGGCTACAAATCAAAACGCTGTTGCAATCTCACATTTTCAGCTAGTTGGCAGTAATGTTGCTTGCAATACCGGCTCTGTCGTTATAAGACAGAAATACAAAGGAGGAGTCAAGAGGTGGTCCTTTCAAATACACAGGTGGAGACTAAGTAACGAATCTTTGGTGATGTTATATTGTGGATCATTCCAGAAGCCATCTGTTTGAGAAGGAGAACAAGGACTGCTGAGTGGCTTTTGCAGCTCTGTGGAAATCTCACCTTATCCAGATTGTTGTAAGTAACAACTAATGTCTAAACGTGGTGGGTAGGCTAAATGAACTGCTGGCCCTTTGGGACTTGATTTCCAATATTAACCCTTTTTTTCTACACCATGCTTTATCAAAATAAATTTAGGTTGAGGATACCCCATGATTTTGTTTGTAATTTGCATCAACTTAGAACTAAACTATCAATCATTTAGGTAGTCATCAGGGATGGCATATTTGTTCTCCCCAAATCCTCTCTTGCCCTGACATTAGGGTTGGCTATTTGCAAAGTAGGCCTAATACTCACCTTGTTTGGATATCATAGTTTACTGATGCTCAGTTTCAACTTCACAGGGGAGATGGGGGCTGGTTGGCTCACTTTTCTCCCTCGGTTATAGGCCTATTTATCCATCTTATTAGCCTGTTAAAACTGTTATGTGATTACCGTAACTGAAAGCTTGTGATCTCAGCTGAAAACACGTAGCCTACATTCAGTGTCAACAAATGATCCCTTGTTTTGAATAGGCTATAATTTAAATGTTATTGTGCACTTGTGGCAATCTGCCCCATGTAGACTATGGATATGGTTCTCACATGTACGGTAGTCGGGCTTGGTTGGAACACCAAGTCCTTTACAGTAGAGGGCTGCATGGGTAGGCTTGGGTCCCGCCGGGAGTGGGTGGTTTGAACTTTGCTGCAGGTGGGAACGGGTGCGGTAACGGTAAAACACTATCAGGATGTAGCCTAACGTTGTAAAATGGTGCTGCGACTCCTTTAAGGAAGCTCTCTCTCTCTCTCTCTGTGTGTGTGTGTGTGTGTGTGTGTGTGTGTGTGTGTGTGTGTGTGTGTGTGTGTGTGTGTGTGTGTGTGTGTGTGTGTGTGTGTGTGTGTGTGTGTGTGTGTGTGTGTGTGTGTGTGTGTGTGTGTGTGTGTGTGTGTGTGTGTGTGTGTGTGTGTGTGTGTGTGTGTGTGTGATAGGCTATAGATAGGCTATGTTCCGGATGTGGTCAGTCAGAAATTCGGCGGGAGCGGGATGAGAAAAGCGCAGGGATTTTACTCCTTTTGATTTTGTTTGAAGTGCTCATCTATCTAACTGCCTGTAAGTATTTGCTGATATTTACTGTGTGTTTTTCCTTAGTAGTGCCCACTGTCAAGACTAGGGTGACCAGATTTCTCTGAACCAAAACCGGGACACTTTTGTGCGCGATCAAATGTAACGTCAACATGCGACAGATGAAACTTTTTTTTCGTAGCCGTCCTTAAGCCCAAACGTTAGTGGGGGTTCGGGGGTGTCACCCCCGAGAAAATTTCTTAAATATTGCTGTGTAAATGCACAAATTCTGTGCACTCTCAGTCAGAGATTAGGGCATGCACTGTCTGACTCCTAAACATTATATAGGCATGAAAAGATTTTTTGAAAACGAAACTCGATCAGCCATATTATTTTCTCAACCTTAGTTTACATGATAACTCTAAACAGCTACTCTTGTCAGATGGCCATTATACATCACTGAAAAGCTGAGATTCCAGGCTTTCAGTAAAGGTATGGTTTGCCCCCTTTTTGATAACGACCAACCCCTCTGGCTCACGGACTAATAGGTTATTGAGAATGATGCTTTCTCTTCAGCATTGTCGTAGCGTAACCTGCTAGCCATTAAAACGAGGCAATGAAACAATGTAACGTTGACTGCAAAGATTGTGCAGACTGCGATTGACTGGCACACGATCACACACACACAAATCATACGTCGGACGCTTTATGCTAGTTTCTACATGGGTTTATGTAGCCTAGTGATCGGGCTATATTAAAACCACACTTCAACAGTGGTTGGTGAAAACCGGGACATATTAGCGTCCCGACGGGCTTTTGTCGGGACTCGGGACACGCCACTCAAAATCGGGACTGTCCCAGGAAAACCGGGACGTCTGGTCACCCTAGTCAAGACCAATTTGGAAGGCTACCTAGAATAGGCCTACCGATTTATTTTTAGCCTACCAATTTGTAACCAAGACGATGCTAACTGCTGCTTTTGTCTGATTTTACAGAACAGAACAAGCTCTTCAAGAATGGCTGACAGTGTAAGTCTACAGTTATTTTGTTAGGATATAGGGTCACGGAAAGCAGTTACTGACAGACAGGGATTCAGTGGTGTCACTACCTGTGACTAATTAGCATGGCACACCTGTCCTTTTAATCGGGAGACAATTCGGTCCCCGTCACATACAAATTGCATATAGGGGTCAGAAAGCTTTCCCATTGAATGCCTACATGTACTTGTACTACTCGTGTGTACACACAAGGTGCTTGTCAACCACATAGCCGTATATGGCAGGCCAATGAATCTCTGACCACTTCCTAATGTTGTCTACTTATTCTGTTAGCTACAGGAAGGCGTTATCATGTGAAAATAGTTTTACACACTATAAACAGAAATCACGATCCAACAAGACACAAAGCCTACACAGAATAATTAAAGCCTACCTTACACTGACAAGATTTGGGGAAGATTCTTGAAAGATTGTAATCTTTTGATTAAAGCTTGAATGAGGGGAATTAGTTAAAAGACTACAATCTTTCAAGAATCTTTCCCAAATCTTGTCAGTGTAAGGTCGGCTTTGAGTCGATAACCAGTGACAGAGCAGATAATCAGTGAAAGCAGGTGATCAAACAGTTAAAAAAGGGATCAGGTGAGAACAGAAAATGGAGGGAACAAGCAGAGACAGGAAACAAAGACCAAATAAGGAGAAGGTTGGAGACAACATGACAGATAACAGAGCATGTGGTCATAGAAACAAAACACAACAAAACCAGGAGCGATACACTAAACGGCCAGCAGGGTGGCTAGTGGGTTCAAGTCAGGACTGAAATTATGACAGAATCAGGCAGACAATCAGGACTAATTTATTAACACATGGTTCACGGGCTTGGGGTGACAATGAAAGAGCAATGCCGTGAGAGCTCAACATGCCGGTCTAGCTGGCCATTTTTCTGCCACCATGCTGCCCGCGCACCCAACCTCTGGATGCTTACAAATATTGAAGGAGACTATTAGGCTGCCTAGAGCAGCATGACCTTGTTCTTCCTCCTTTGTGTAACCTGTGACAGTTGGATTATGCACATCGGTTTGGATTTTACAGCACCTTTGGAAACTAGAATAAAATAAAAAAAATAAAAACTTGAAATTAAATCAAACAAGGAAGCTTGCCCTGTCCGTATCGGAGGACTACTGGGCAAAGAGTGCCAGCACACCACATGTATATTGACCACTCTCTGAGACTCCTGCCAAGCTGACACACACACACATGGTTAGGACGTGCATGTAGGGAGCAGTTCTTTCCAGAAGCAACCAATTGCACCAAGTCTGGCTTTGACAGACTGCAGCGCGAAATCCAATGCCACGGATAGCCCCACCCCGCTTCTGTGATATAAAGGATGATGCTGCGCTGCTCTTCATCAGATGACATTCGCTTCTCGCGGATTGCGACCCAACAAACTCTGCGCAGCTTGACCAACATCGCTTGCTTTCATTCAACTGCTTGCAGGAGGACATATCTAGTTGCTCACCGGATCAGCCTCCGCCGGGCGTGATTGTTGACGTTTCAGTCAGTTTACCAGCTGAAAACGAAGCTTGCCAGAATAGCTCTCCAGCTTACTGACATTTTCTCTTTTAACACCTTCAGTTGAATTTTTCTCGTCGCGCTCGCCACCTAGAGGAGGAAATCAGGCTACAGGGCAATCGGGGAGCTGTCCAGATCTCTACCATAGGTGGATCTCGAAGACGAGATGATGAAAGAGAACTCAAGGTTACACTGGTAACCCCAGTTCTCTGAAACATTGAGTGGAGAGATCCACCGAGTAAGCCCTGCTTGCTTCACAAGAAGCGAATTGTCTACTGATGAAGAGCAGCGCAGCATCATTATACCATGGAAGCGGGGCGGGGCTATCCGTGGCATTGGATTTCGCGCTGCTGTCTGTCAAAGCCAGACTTGGTGCAATTGGTTGCTTCTGCAGAGGTCGGGGACGGATTTACCTCCCATAGGTGGATCTCTCCACTCAATGTTTCAGAGAACTGGGGTTACCAGTGTAACCTTGAGTTTTTTTGTATATTTTGTCCCCAACAGAAACTCTCCAGAAAAACCTTCCAGTACTCAATGAATGGGAAGAAACCATGCACTATATCTGCTGACAGTTCTTCAGCTGTGCTCAGAGCTTTGTTGACCGACCATGACTTCAAAAAGATCTACGACCTAAAAGCCAAAGCTGGAATGGATGCACTTATTCAAAGACAAAAGGCAAACAGTCCAGCTATAAGTGTACATTTTCCCTGTTGTCTACTTGAAGATGGTGAAGAACTTGAAATAGACTTCATGAAATGTGGAAAATCTACACAAACTGGTCCAAATACTGAACAGGATGACCAACATTTTCACTCAAGAAAACCTGAAGACCTGGTCGTCTTTCTTGTTAACACAACAGGCAGAAAAGGCATAAAAAATGTTATAATGAAAAACAACAACATCAGGCAGAAGGAAGTGCATTATGTGTGTGTTGTTGCAGTCAAAGGGGAAACTGTCAAGCAAGCTCTGCGTAGAGATGGACGTTTTGCGAAAAACGTATTTATTATGGACTTCGCTCTTGAAGATGACGAGAAGACCATCACAAAGATGAAGAACTCTGTAGATGAACTGAAAAAACATAAACTGTACAGCATTGTTCGTAACAGCCCTGAGCCTGTGCCCGATAGTCTTGAAATGCTGGATGACTTCAATGATTATCAATCTGAATCAAATTCAAAAGAGGGTATGGCTGATTCACAGCCACATTCAAGAACCTCAGATGGTCAGTCCTCAGGAAAGGCCTCTGGCAAAAATGAGATAAACACCACTTCAAAATCAAAGTGTACAAACAAGGTGGAAATTCTGGGGAAAATACCAAACACTGGGGAGATTTTAAAGATCCTACGTGATCAGTTTGGCAGTTTGGTACAGCAGCTTAAAGCTCGTGAGGGTTTTAAGAGTACTGAGCAAGTGCGAGAATTCCTCAGAGAGGAATTTTCAAAGGAAACACAGGGTTTCTCTGAGATAAAAACTTTAAAAAATCTCATGGAACGAAGTGCCTCCGTCTGCCAGGTCCGGCACAATGATCAAGCAAGAGGAACTGGGTTTCTACTCTTTGGGAGATTTATTCTCACTAATGCACACGTCATCACGGATCAAAACAAAGAAAACCTGTTAGACAATCTAAGTGTCTCATTCAATTTTGAGGATTTAAGCCCAGAAAACACAACGCCTTTGAAGAGAAAGCCTACAGCATATGGATTTGTGTCTACTCAACAACATAGTGTGGACTTTGCTCTGTTGGAGCTAAAGAAGTCTCCCGAAGCATTGCCTCCATCACTTCTTCAACACTACAGCGCTCCACCAGTGAGAGGGGGGGTCTGCATCATCGGTCATCCAGGTTCCGGTGTGAAGAAGATGGACACGTGTCTTATTATAGATCGTGAAAAACATGCACAGGCAGTCGAGAAACACGCAGCAGATCATTCTGAACACCTTCAAGTTATTGGAGAGGCATACTTTAACAAGAAACAAGAGCTTGACGGCTCTCAAGTAGAGTACAACAGCTGCTTTTTCCATGGATCATCTGGATCCCCTGTCTTTGATGAGCACTGCAATGTCATAGGCATACATACTGGAGGGTATGTGTACAAAAAAGGAAAGTCATTTGACAGCATCCTTGAATATGCACTCCCTTTACTGCCCGTTCTGGTGTCTATTCTCAGACAAACAAAGGACAAACATAAACATGTGTGGGAATCCTTTTCGGCTGAAAACAACACAAAACTAGTGATGAAGCTTGCTGAGGACATGGCCTTTAGACCAGACTTAACAAGCAAACGTGCTTGGGAAAAGGACCTGCTTGTGAACTTTTATGAGGAAGAGGATGATGATGAGGACAAGATTAAGGAAGAGGACCAGATTGACGATATGGACGTGGACGATGATGAGGACAATGATAAGGAAGAGAAGGAGAAAGATGAGGATGATGAAAACACAGAAGGAAATGCAAAGAAACGTAAATTGGAATGAAATTACAAGATGTTTTAGTGGCCTCTGACAAATTAATTGATTGCAGTGAAAAAATGCGACAAAGTGAAATATGCAAATTCAAATTCAAGACTCTTTTCATCAGTGGTCCAATGTTGTTGGAATGAATTGCCCTGTACTCTCCGATCCAGCAATAGTTTTGGATCTTTCAAGAGGGGTCTTAAGGCATTATGTTCAATATGCACTTAGTCTATTAAGCGCTTCTTATGGGTTAAGGTTTTCATATATATAGCATTGTTTTTGTTTTTAGTAGGCAGTTGATTGAATTGACATTGTTATGTTATTATTGCTATTCTCTTTATTGTAGCTACCATGCCATAGTTATTTTTATTACATGATTGATTGAATGACTTTATTATTCATTGTTTATTTTCATTGAATTATTGCTTGAATTTATATTGTTTATTGTTTATTTCGCTATTCTCCCTAATGTAGTCTGACCAACTTTTTAAATTGTTCACAGTTAAATGAATTGTTGTAGGCTATTGTTTTTATTTGTATGTCACTTTGGACAAAGGCTTCTGCAAAATAGGCATAACCATATGCGTTCAAAGATAAAACTGGACAGAGGGACAGAAAATTATTTAAAGATTGAACTATGAAGATTTTTTTCCTTGGAGTTCTTCTTTACTGCCAGCACATTTTATTCACCAGCAGGAAGCTTTTCCCAGGGCCATTCAAGTATCCACAGGGATCATGTAAGGCAAGATAAGACAACTGAAGGAATGGCACATGGTGGAAAGAAAAAAAAACACAGATAGACATTGACAACAACTACATCCAAGGAAATGTACATATTCATGCTTGTAATTCATGCTGGCAGTCTTATTTTGATGAGGACACAACTCCAGTGCATCATCATGTCACAAGTTTTAGAATATTTTTTAGATGTTTGTTCAGTTAATCAGCAGTTAACTGTTGAATTTTGAAATCTCATTTTAACTGATAGAAACTATTCAAAATGATTAGAAATCAAGAGTACTGGGATGTGGTTGCTAGTGGCAGCCATTGGAGGAAGGGCTTCATAATTGTTTTATTAACATCTCATTAAAGGCTATTTTACTTGTGATTAAAATCCCTTGTGTGTGTACGTACTGTATGTAGTGTTTGTGTAACCTACAAACATCATGACATTTCATGAGTTCCTGGTTTACCTGAGATACAGTCTTTTTTGACATGTTGTTGGGTCAATCAATAATAATCGATTCTTTGCTATAAGCTTAGGTGGTAAGCTTGCAGAAAACAATTAAGGTATTGTATGCTAAATTACTTACTATCGCTAGGCGTAAGAGTTTTCATATAAGTATGCTGCTGTTTTCTAAGTGAAAGCATTATTTCATTAAGATAAGTTAAGATAAAAGAATGGCCTATTACCACATTAAAGATGATTATTGTGCACATCAAGATCACATGTTGCGGTAGATTATCCATTTTCTCCAGTGTTATTGTTTTCCCCCTCATGGTAAGCTTGCAGAAAACAATTAAGGTATTGTATGCTAAATTACTTACTATCGCTAGGCGTAAGAGTTTTCATATAAGTATGCTGCTGTTTTCTAAGTGAAAGCATTATTTCATTAAGATAAGTTAAGATAAAAGAATGGCCTATTACAACATTAAAGATGATTATTGTGCACATCAAGATCACATGTTGCGGTAGATTATCCATTTTCTCCAGTGTTATTGTTTTCCCCCTCATGGTACATGATTGAGGGGCCCATTAAGACATCAGATAATACATATGAGAGACCCTGTATCTAAGTCCTTTTACATGATTATTCATATTTTTTTCCGTTGTGAAATAGGGGTCTGCAGTTATTACTGTAACACCAAATGCCCAGGCCTAAAGGACCTATTGAAAATGAAAATATGGACAGTGCAGATGAGATAACATCAAAATGTGAACTAGATATCAGCCTAACTGATCAGCCCCTTACAGTAATACAGAAAACAGATTTGATGGCACTCTATGCTTAACGCAATGGCACTGACTTTGGGGCCACAGACTGGGGCACAACTCATTTTACTGGGATTTGTACATTGATACACATATCTCAAATTAAAATATGATTACAGATAGATGTATCTAAAGATTACAACAGTCAACCAACTAATTTACAAAAAGTAACAGGTGATTTTTTTTTTCCTATGCAAAGATGAAATTGAATGAAATGGCTATCCTGACTTGTTTCACTTAACGGCAACATCAGGGACGATTCTTGGTGGTAGTAAAGCCAGGTGACTAAACTTGTGGGGGGAAAAAACGTTCGTTGGATGGCAGTAGTTCATCAGTCTCCGCCCACCTGTTCCCAGGTTCCAGGCTGGGACGTCATTGGTCAGTTTTAGAACTGCCTCACTGTCCATCACTCCACACCCAGAACCACATACAGGGATCTCCCTGCTGTCCACATTATTCCCAAGGCAACAAATCTCAAAACTACACACAGAGCAGTTTGATGTTGCCATGGGAAGCTGTGAATGACAGCAGGGCATTAACCTCAGCAATTTCCCTGGACAAGCATAGCCTCAGTCTCTCGTTGGGTTAGTGTCAAATTGGCCAGCACCTTGGGAGAGAGGAATACATTAGGCTAAGAGAATCCTCTTCACATCACCTCAATAAAGGCTATACTAGACTACTGTGACACATATTTACGGTAGCCTATATATAGAGCATACAGTAGTCACTTAGCAAGCGTTTTTGTTGTTGGTAATACTACATTAAGAAGAATAGCAATAATGAACCACAAGGTCAATACTTGTCAATAATCAATAGCTTAATGAAAATAACTACATACTATAATATACAACTCATAACCCATAAGACACACCTAATAAACTATTAAGTTACATAGTTATATATAATAAATATTAGAATATTTTAGATCCGTTTCTGCACATCGTACAGGTTACATTTGTATCAGTAGGCCATTTACTTGACTGTGTGTGTGTGTGTGTGTGTGTGTGTGTGTGTGTGTGTGTGTGTGCGTGTGTGTGTGTGTGTGTGTGTGCGCCCTGTACCTCTGCACACGCAGGGTGGAGGCCTACTGTGGCATCCAGCTGTTCTTTGGTGAGGGCACACCTGAGGGCGGTGGCGAAGCCCTGAATGATCTCACCTGCGCTGGGGCCCAGGACATGAACCCCTAGCACACGATGCTACAGAGAGAGAGAGAAGAAAGAGAGAGAGAGGTGGGGGGGATTCAGAAGCATGTCCTTGTAGCATTTGTAGCTTTTATTAGCTATTTATGTTTGCTTGTGTTTATGAAAAGCACACTGATTGACCTCTGTGTATGAAAAGCGCTATATAAATAAAGCTGACTTTTAATTTGATATGTTTATTCTAGACAAATGTGTGAGCAGAGGAGTCACACAGGAGTTTTGAGTAGAGAGAGTTTCAGCTTTGTTTGACACAGACGGTAACAACAGCAGCCCTGTAGAGTGTGTTGCATGCTGAGAGGTGGCAAAGGGCCTACATTGTCTGTGATGTGACAGATGACTTTGGCATAGCAGGAGTTTTTGTTCCTCCTGGGCAGAGTCCACTCCTGTGGCCAGTAGTTGCTGTGGAAGACCTGTTGGATACGAACAAACAAACAACAAACAAACAAATATTATTCACTGCTCTTACTCTTATTACTTCAATTGAAGGTTCACTATGATTTTCACCTTAATATAACCTTTACGAAGCCAATTTGTTGGTAAGCAAACTTGTAATAGGCGAATTGTTCACCTAGCATAGCACAGACGTATCAAGTCACTACCGAGAAAACCAGCCATGCAACTTCAACCCGACGAATCTTGCGATTTGGTGTGTGTGTGTGTGTGTGTGTGTGTGTGTGTGTGTGTGTGTGTGTGTGTGTGTGTGTGTGTGTGTATGTGTGTGTGTGTGTGTGTGTGTGTTTGTGTGTGTGTGCGTGTGTGCGTGAGTTTACCTCTATGCTAGTCTCTCCAAACCTCTGGCAGGCGGTCTCCTCAGTGAGGCCACAGGCTGCATACTCCATGGGAGTGAACAGGACTGAGGGAACGTTGGAGTAGTCACTCTATGAGAAGGTTTCAAGACAACAAATACATCATGTATTTATCATCATCATATGGTTATCTGATTTGAATAAATTAGACTTTGTTTTAGGTTGCGCAGCAAACTTGTATTGTGGTTAATATGTCTAGTTGTCTATAGCTAATTAGCAATGACAACTTTTTTTTAAAAGCCTTAATGATTCCACTGTCAGAGTTTAATTGGCATACTAATGAAAGTTAGATGATGGTAAATCCTCCTCAATTTAACATGTTAAAAGAAAAAGTGTAGAAACAGGCCCGTCCGTAGAAATCATAACAGTTTTCTCTGAGAAGGGATTCTCTTCAAAAGGAAATTAATTGAAAGGATTAGAAGGGCAGACTACAAATACACAACAACAACAACAAACCAACCAACCATGATTTCCAGCCCATGTTAAGTAGGCATGTCAGTCATAACTTCCATTGTTAACAAAAACAAATCACTTACATAAGTACATCATACACACACACACGCACACACACACATACCTTAGTGTTTTTGCCTCCATACAGTCTCTGAGCCAGCAGGCGTCCAGCTTGCATGGAGAGGCCCGAGTGAGCCAGCCTTCCCTCCTGTACAGCTCCGATGGCATAGATGTGCGACACGCTGGTCCGGTCTTCATCACTCACAACTATCTTTCCTGTTCTGCAGGACGGACACACACAAACACACACACACACACACACACACAAACACATACATACGCACACACACAAATACACACCCACCCACACACACACGCACATAATATATACATAAAAAAGAGCAGCAATGCATTGATGTCTTCAGTGTCGATCTACAGGGGCCCTATGCAGGGGCCCTATGTTGGATCACTGACTGAGCATCCAAGCTGGGAGAATGTAAACAAGGCGAAACAGGAAAAGAAGCTGACTGTGGCTTTGAGAACGTCTCCAGTGCCCACAAGGACCCAGGTTCACGTCTGGCCTGAGGTCATGTCTCGATCCCGCTCCCTATCTCTGTCAATCTCATTCCCTGTCTCCACTATCAATAAAGGTCCTTAAACAAATCCCAAAAAATACCAAGTCAAGTCAATTTATTTTTATAGCATTAAAAAGCAAACATAACAACAATAAATACATTAATAATAATAATTAGAAGAAGAAGATATTTATAGGCTAAATAAAGAAAATACCAAACGTGAAATCTCAAAGATAACAACAAATCTAGTTGATAACAGCACACTAGTTTCCCTTACCTCTGGTCGACTTGCACGCCGGCTCTCTCCAGGCCAATGTTACGCGTACAGGCATCCCTGCCTACGGCTAGGAGTACCTGTCAGGATATGAGTACACGTGAACAGGGGCGGACATTCCTGGTTCCAGAGAGTAAAAGTCCTGCCATATATTCTTTCTACCTGTGCACTTAAAGGAGAATTCCGGTGTGAAATTGACCTTAACTGTACCAAAACATTTTGCAGAGTACTTACACGTGTTGAAGAGGCACCTTCGCGCACCCTCTACGATTCAGAACTCCGCCGTTTTCCACCGAGCTTGCAGTAGACTTGAATCTATTAGATTGGGCATCACATACACTATGCAGCTAAATCGCTATTTTTAAACCATTAAAACGGTTCCAAGTAACTCCACACTGTATTGGTAGACTTCTGAGGGTCCTGACATTTAAAACGAGATACTGAGAACTTTGGAAATGCACAGGAAGTTTATTAAAAAAGACTGTTTACAAGCAGTACCTTCATAGAATCTCTCCGCTGGGCGCCATCTTGTAATCAAGTCGCGATAAGCCGACTGACGAGCACGAACGAACAGGAAGGACAGGGGAACATATTGCAAAAGCAATTCCATAGGAAATATATAGTTATACTGTCTACATGAGCATGATGAGTAACAAAGCTCAAAATGTTTGCAATATGTCCCCGTCTTTCCTGTTCGTTTGTGCTCGTCAGTCGACTTATCGCGACTTCACCACAAGATGGCGCCCAGCGGAGAGATTCTATGAAGGTACTGCTTGAATAAACAGTATTTTTAATAAACTTCCTGTGCACTTCCAAAGTTCTAAGTATCTCGTTTTAAATGTCAGGACCCTCAGAAGTCTACCAATACAGTGTGGAGTTACTTGGAACCATTTTAATGGTTTAAAAATAGCGATTTAGCTGCATAGGGTACGTGATGCCCAATCTAATAGATTCAAGCCTACTGCAAGCTCGGCGGAAAACGGCGGAGTTCGGAATCCTAGGGGGTGAGCGAGGGTGCCTCTTCAACATGTGTAAGTATTCCGCAAAATGTTTCGGTACAGTTAAAGCAATAGTTCGGAATTTTGGACATAGGACCTCATTTCCAACTCAGTCCGGGTGATATAGGTCGGTGAAGACCATTTTCAGTGAATTTCTGCCCTTCCTATGAGTTGCAGCGTTCATCTCGTGCTAATCTGGTGCCAAGATAAGGCAACTCAACGGTAACATCCAGCCTGCCACTGAAAACACTCCACAGAACACCCGAAACAAATACATTTTAACGTCAGACTATCAATGCACATGCCTAGTGTTGATAGAACCATGTTAGAAATAAAACGAACCTTGCATCGCATTGCAATAGCCTACTTTGTTCCCTGTATGGCAGTGGCGGATTGATATTGAGAAACTAGTCCCTCAAAATGTAATAAATCATTGAGTTGCAAGGTTAGTTTTATTTCTAAAATTATTCTATCAACATGGACATGTATATCGATAGTCCGACGATTTAATTGACTTGTCTCGGGTGTGCGGTGGAGTGAGTAAGACTGTTGTTGATGTCAGACTGATGTTACCGTAGAAATGTGTTAGCTCAAAACCAGCGTTACCAAAGGGGGACGCTGCAACTGAAGGAAAGGGCTAAACGCGATAAAAACGGTCTCCACCGACCTATATCACCTCGGTAAAGTTGGAAATGAGGTCCTATGTCCAAAATTCCGAACTATTCCTTTAAGGTCAATTTCACACCGGAATTCTCCTTTAACACAGGTGATATCACTAATTATCTGATCTACTGTACCTGGTTGCTGATTAGGATGAGCTGGTTTACTAAATGGTTGGATCAAATACTTGGCAGGACTTTTATTTTCTGAACCCGGGATGTCCACCTCTGCACATGAACACGGATTAAGATGAGATACTACAAGGGCCATGCACTGCTGTATGCTCTCGTCAATATTATTTACAATGACTTACGGTACTGAAGTCTTCTGCATATATGTCACCCACTCCAGGAGAATGAGCTGTGACCTTCAGTTTCCCTGGACTGCCTGCCTCAATCTGTTCTACCTGTGAGTGACACACACACACACACACACACACACACAAACACACACACACACACACCCAGAGAGAGAGAGAGAGAGAGAGAGAGAGAGAGAGAGAGAAAAAAAATAATCATACAGTGTAACAGAACATTTCCAGAAATCCCATATCTATTTAAAAAGACAAAAAAAAAAAAAACCCTTTGTGAGCATAGTGCCATACAGGAAGTTGACCCCCTGCACGTACATGTGATCCTCTATCTTCCTGACCACCTTTTGGTCGAAGCCATCGGGCACGGAGGATTGCGGCATAACGCTCACGTCCAGGCCCAGACCAAACAACCAGCCGGCAGCCTCCAGCGCCTCTCCTGTGCCCCCCACCACCAGGGTCCGGCCGGGGGAGCACGGCAGGGAGAAGAGGTCATCACTTCAGGATCAGAGACAGAGGTCTAATGGATGCAACTATGGAGCAATATTTTTAAGTAGGCTATATTTTGGGGGCTTTTTTGACTCTATTGTGACAGGATCGGGAATTGACCCGAGTCGGACTCAAACCCGGGTCGCCATGCATGGGCACTCGGACCCGAAATGTGGTATCGGTGTTATGGCCCATTGTGCCACAGCACCTGCCTCTCTGTAGGCATTCTGATGCTATTTCTGTAAATCAACTATTTAACTATAAATCAACTATTTAATGTCATACAGATGAACCAAACAATTGATGTCAGAGGAGTAGTATTCAAAGATGTTGGCTCAGACTATCATTTTATTATTAATTTATTTAGGCATTTAGTTGATGCTCTTACAGACAGGAAGAGGTCCCCTGAGCAATTTAAGATTAATTTAATTGTCTTGCTGAGGAGCAGAGTGGTGGCTGCACCTTCAGTAAAACCCACAACTTTCTGGTATTACATGTGGATGCCCAGATCCTAACCACTAGATCAAAACAAACAACAACAACAACAACAACAACAATGAAAACTTTAATCACATCAATCCCTTCTCAGCCTCTGGGGTTGCTCACCAGGTGATGCAATGCTCTTTGGCTCCAGGGTTGTCTGGGTAGTGTGGCCTGTCTCCCGTGGCGACCACGATGGTTTCTGCAGTGTGACTCGTCTGTTCCCCTTTCGCATCAGTTGCCTGTTGGTGGTTACAGCGTCAGCCAATGACATTGGACACCTGAGACAATCTGGCCAATCGGAGGAGAGTGTGATATGAGTGTCGATGATGAGGCTGACCTGTACAGTGTGGGGGTCCAGGAGTTCTGCGTGAGCGTGCAGGTAGGTGATCTTACGTTGCCGCAGCTCATGCCTGAGCTCAAAGCTCAAGGTCTTCACTTTCTGCTGCAGGGCATCCGTCAACTCAGACCAGCTATGAGACACTGCACACACACACACACACACACACACACACACACACACACACAAAACAACATACACACAAACACACACACACACAGAAGCACAGAATGGTCACAGAAGACACATGAGACATACATTTTTAAGTATAAATGTGTGCAAATCAGTCGGTTTCTGGACAAACATACTGTTCATAAATGGCTATCCACAAACACAATCATATATCTATAGTAGCCAAAACAATCTAGAATACTAAGAAGACATTGCGAGTACAGTCCCATCCTAAAACCCAAGGACACTTCCTAACTTACCAGGCTGCTGGAGTCTCCAACCATAGGCAGTTGAGTCCTTCAAGGTCTGGCCTATGGAGGCAGCCTGGTGCATCAGCTTCTTAAGGACACTCATACTACAGCTGCTGACATCTGAGGCACCCAAAGAAGGAAACAGGTAAATGCAATGGTTGCTGGTATGACAAAGATAAGGTTTATGAGATATTGATAGACATTTTGATAACAAATAGTAACATTGATTATTAGAGGTTCATGGCTCAAAATAAGGAAAATGTCCCTGCCTGAAGTCACCAGTCATTTTTGAAGCTGGTTTATGCATTATTCATTTTCAAATCTTAAACAGTCTGACCCACGCCTGAAATCAGGTTGAGATTATTCATGCGTCAGTGAATATCTCAGAACCATTACTACGTCTACTTCTAAAGAGTTTCTGAAAAAGAGAGAAAAAAGAAAGCACTCACTCCATGTGGATCCTTTAAGAGATGGGGTCATAAAGTCGAGTAGAAGCACCTTCTGACCTAGAGTAGCTGCCTCCTATTGAAGAGAGGAGGAAACACAAATGGTGAGATGGCTGGCAAGAGACAGACATTTTTTATACAAATTAAATGAAAACAATATTTCAGTTACTGGTACAGTCTGCAATGCTGGTGATAGGCCAGATATTTGATATTTGAGTTCAAAAGCCAATTACATCACATTGTGCTATTCACTTAATTTGTCAAAAAGTGTATTGGATAAGCATTGCGGCTGTATCGTTTTAATATACCAAGCTGCCATGGTCAAACCAGCAATAATGATGGCAAAACCACATCAACCAAACCATAAGGGGCAGTCATAGGCTACTGATTATATTCTATTCTTTGTCTAGACTCTAGACTAGAGAGAAAAAGAATTTGATCATCCTAATCAGTTTGTTAATGTGTATGTCAGATACATTGCCCAAGGATACAAACAAACAAAAAAGTATATCTGTAGCTTTAAAAACCCTTCTCTGATACACACACACACACACACACACACACACACACACACACACACACACACACACACACACACACACACACACATACACATACACATACACACACACACACACACACACACACACACACACAGTTGCACATGCAGATTAAAGCAGCATCAGTTCCCCCAAAGTAATAGGCCTACTAGCAGCTCTTACTACTTTGTAAAAGTGTGATAGCATACCAACGTGTCGGCTATTTTGAAACACATTACAGCACAATTGAGGAGCTAGCAGTGTCAGATGTGCATTGTGATGTTAAGTAAGCGTCACACCTTGGCCAGACTAAGGCCTGCTGACCCTCCTCCAACAATGATCAGATTGTAATCATATTCCCCAGACCCAGCAAGATGGTCTGGCTGAGTCGGACCTTTGTGCCCGTTCGACATTGTTGTGGCTCTTTTTGCTTGCTCTGAAAGTGAAGGAATATAGGCAGATGTATTCATCAAGAGTGCAGACATTTTACAGTGAACCTATTTGATTTGATTTGATTTATTTCTGGATTAAGACAAAAAGACTAATTCAAAGGATGACATGCTAAAGTACAATAGTACTACTTATTTCCAGCATGGTCCTTGTGACATTTTACAGTGAGCCTATCATATATCAGCCTTGGCTTTGTTGGCTAATCCATTTAGGAGGTGAGGTAGTGAAGTCAAATCTTACAAAGGCATATTGAAATCTATATGTTAGGCTATGTATGATTAAACTGTGAGAAAACTTCATACAGATACAAGAAGTTTTTGCACCAGGTCTTTTCACCAAATATGTCCAGTTACTATCTGGGACGTAAAGCCAGCCTTACACCAGAAGACAATGACAAGGTTTGTGAAAGATTGTAGTCTTTTGAGTAAAGCTGGAATGGGGGGTCATTAGTTAAAAGACTACATACAATCTTGTAAAAAAAAAAAATACCCCAAATCTTGTCAAAGTCTTCTTATACAGTGCCTATAGAAAGTCATCATACCCTTTTGAGATAGTTACTTTTTTTTGTCTTACAGCCTGAAATCAAAACCCATTTTAAAAAAAATCTTTTCCAGTTTTATTAACAAATTTAGCTGTACAACATCAAAATAATGAAAAAAAAGTAAACAGTTCTGAAAATTAATAAAAAATGAAAAACTAGAATAACAGGGTTGGAAAAGTCATCATACCCCTGACTTAATACTTTGTAAAGCTTCCTTTTGCTTTCATTACAGCCATCAATCTGTTTGGATATGTCTCTATTATAGCTTTGCACACCTAGATAGGCGAATATTTGCCCAATTTTCCGTACAGAAATGTTAAAATTTAGTCAAATTCTGTAGGGAATGGCGATGGACTGCTCTCTTCAAGTCAATCCACATATTTTCTATAGTATTTAAGTCAGGGCTCTGACTTTGCCACTCAAGGATATTCACCATCCTATCCTTAAGCCACTGCTTTGTTCTTTTGGCAGTATGTTTAGGATTATTGTCGTGTTGGAAGGCGAATGACCTCCCCATCCTCAGCTGTCTAGGAGAGGGACGCAGGTTTTCCTTAAGAATGTGGGTGTACTTGGCAGCATCCATTTTCCCTTGTATCCTGACCAATTGCCCAGTTCCCGCTGAAAAGAAACATCCCCACAACATAATGTTGCCCCCACCATGCTTCACACTAGGTATGGTGTGTTTTGGGTGGTGTACTGTGTTGGTTTTCGCCAAACATTGCGCTTGGAGTTCAGTGCAAAAACACATCTGGAATATTCTGCTACCATGTGGAAAAAGCTTATATGGTCAGATGAGACTAAGATCGAACTTTTTGGAGACTAAGATTGAAGTTTTTGGACTGAGCTCCAGGCGCTAACCAAACACAGTATACACACCCAAACACACCCAAAACACACCATACCTACTTTGAAGCATGGTGGGGGCAACATTATGTTTTGGGGATGTTTCTCTTCAGCGGGGACTGGGCAATTGGTCAGGATAGAAGGGAAAATGGATGCTGCCAAGTACACCAAAATTCTTGACGAAAACCTGCGTCCCTCTCCTAAACAGCTGAGGATGGGGAGGTCATTCGCCTTCCAACACGACAAAAATCCTAAACATACTGCCAAAAGAACAAAGCAGTGGCTTAAGGATAGGATGGTGAATATCCTTGAGTGGCAAAGTCAGAGCCCTGACTTAAATACTATAGAAAATCTGTGGATTGACTTGAAGAGAGCAGTCCATCGCCATTCCCTACAGAATTTGACTAAATTTTAACATTTCTGCACGGAAAACTGGGCAAATATTCCCCTATCTAGGTGTGCAAAGCTATAATAGAGACATATCCAAACAGATTGACGGCTGTAATGAAAGCAAAAGGAAGCTTTACAAAGTATTAAGTCAGGGGTATGATGACTTTTCCAACCCTGTTATTCTAGTTTTTCATTTTTTATTAATTTTCAGAACTGTTTACTTTTTTTTCATTATTTTGATGTTGTACAGCTACATTTGTAAATAAAACTGGAAAAGATTTTTTTTTTAAATGGGTTTTGATTTCAGGCTGTAAGACAAAAAAAGTAACTATTTCAAAAGGGTATGATAACTTTCTATAGGCACTGTATATGGGTAGCATTGGGCATTCGTATTGCCGTCAATGACAGGTTGGTTCCAGAGGCATCTTTTACAAGTGACAAATACACAATCTAAAAACATTACAATGGCAAAACTTGCAGAAAGTGAAGAAATTCCCTAATTCATATAATGCAATGATTAACCTAATGACCTATTATAACCTTGGCCTACTAATATTAGAAAAAGAAAGGACTCTCACCAAATTCTGACCTAGTCTTCGTACTGTGAAATATACTCAGATGAACAGAGCGTTAGTTTTTATTTGTTTCAAGCCTAACTTAGACTTTGACACTCCCCTCGATTCCTATCCAGTTTAAACCAGTAGGCTAACATATTTTGCAATCGGATACACTCGAAAACTTCAGTAGTCCACACTAGCACCCCTACCCAAACATTCTTAACCAATCATTGAATTGCACCGATCTATCCCGGTTATAGGCCTAAATAATGTGTGAAAGATGCCCCTGCAAAGCAGTCTGAGGGTGCACGGGAGAGCAACGGGTTTACAAAACGACCCAAAATGACCCAGTCCGAACTTTAGGTAATTATAGCCTACTCACATTATTTGATAGGCTATGGCCAAACCGACAACGACATCTGCCGGACTTCACTGACACAGCTGCTTCAGACATTTCTACAACAGACGCACGCATCACTTGATATTATGTAACCAACAGTGGGCTACTTTTTAACTTATGTTGGAGGACGTTGAGTTTCCTGCTATCTAGGCTACTGGCATTATCGCAACGCAGCCACACAGTCGAACATTAAATGGCCAATGCCAACTTGTTGACCAACTGATATGGAAAGAGCCTGTTAGTGGAAATGTGTTTTGAAAAGTTCTAGCCAGAAATCTTTCACACGTTTTACACTGTGGCAGTGCAAGACGACAACCTGGCACGTGTTTTGAGTCAGAACGAGGCTTCAGGGTGACGTTACAGTGTTACAAAGTTACCCTTAAAGTCTGGTCACTATTTCTATCTCTCATTGACAATACCATTCAATCTCAATGTTTTGCTAAACCATTGTTGGTGGCGACGCGTTGTGGGTATCACAAAAGGGATTCAGTCTAATCACTTGAAAGAAACTGCCCACTTATCGTATGACAAGTCCGGGGGGATGGGAACTATATCTGCCCCCTAGCGAGTGTAGGAGGGCACTGCTGTTAGGTCGCCGAGCTCCGCGCTGGGACTGGTTCTTTCGCAGCCATTTTCTGTCCAACCAAACGGCCGTTTTGAGAAGGTAACCAACCAGGGCTTCATTGCAGGTTTGTATCTGGCTCCGGCCAATGATTGCTAACCAATTTCTCGTTAGCTCGAATGGAAATGTCCGTCTCTGACTGATTTTTATTTGTTGTCGGTGAGAATGAGGGTTTGAGGTGCAGGAAGCTTTGAAAATCATGTCTGTGGCACATCTAAAAAGTCGTGTCCGCGGTGCTGGCATTTCACTACCATCAACAGGCCGCTTTGTGCTTTCTGTCTCTAGCTAGTAATTTCTTTGTAAAAACAAGCGTGGAAAACTCACAGGGTGATGTTTCAGTGGTTAAACGGCAACTACCAAGTTGCATATACTGTACTATATCACATTGACTGTGACACATGGACTTAACTATTCTTGGATAAATATTTAGGGTATATTGCTAGTTATCGTTAGCTCTTTCTCTAAAGACCACTCACTGCCCTTTGTTGAGACTTGTGCGTCAGCTGGACCCGCTAACAGTTAGCTAGGTACTAGCCAATTTACTAGCTTGCTAGGTACGTTACACCTTTGTCTTACTACAGACACCACCGAAGACCTAGATATCATGTGATATGTGCATAGCAACTGACTAAGTCACAGAGCTGACAAGAGTTGTTTGATTAAACAAATGATTATGACTGTGCCATTATTTAGCTCCCCATTGTAAAAGTGCATTAGCGTTACCCCAGTGTTTACCACAACAAGCTAGCTTACCTTTTCTAGCTAATGCTAACAAGCGTTCTAATCCAAACCGCAGCGGGAAGGTAGCCTAGGATAGCCAGCTAACGTTATGTTTTGAGAAATCCGCCAAAATACCAGGAAGCTGACTATATTTGAATCAGGCATTATGCTATCAATTGTCAAGTAAAAGAAGGTGGTTTGTATAGGACCAAATCACATCAAACAACGCCATATGACTATATAACTTAAATGGGTATTTTCTCCGTTTTTTTTTTTTTTAGATGGACGGAGATAGTTCAACAACCGATACCTCTCAGTTGGGTATATCGGGAGAGTACATGGCTGGTAGCTACGTGCTTCAATCCCAGGATGGTGAGTCTCAACCTATCACTCTCTTCGTTTTCTTTTCACTTTTCGTTTCACTCGACATACGTGCATTTCATTGTCATGTTACATTGCTCCAGGATGGCCTCTCTCGGGCACAGTGTGTTGTGAACGGCTATCGACTCTACTCAATCAAATCTGATGAGCTGCATGCATCATTATTGTAGTCTAATGTAAAGAAGTTACAAGATCGAGGTTCACCGAAATTATCATAGGCATCACTGTGAATGTATGCACGCAATGTCTTAATTCTCCATCATGTTTACTGTTTGCAATCACCACTTCGTTATCAGCAAATTTCAATTCCTCAATCTCAAATATTTGTGGACTAATTTTCATTTCAAGATGATGGTGACGACGGACTGAATGATCACGAGGACGGAAATGGCAGTAAAGATCACCTACGTGAACAAGACATCTACCTCCCTATCGCGAATGTGGCACGCATCATGAAAAATGCAGTTCCACAGACTGGAAAAGTAAGTCTCCCGTTAACTTGCTTTGCTTTTTGTGGACTATGAGTGAGTGGGTGAGCAGTGGCTGCCTTTGAAGGATCGTCTTAGGATGCCAAGGATGTTGTATTAAGTTCTCTGTATGTGGCCATAAATCATTCACTCACCCCATAATCTTGTCACTTGGAAAAAAAACAGATTGCAAAAGATGCCAAGGAGTGTGTCCAGGAGTGTGTGAGCGAGTTCATCAGCTTCATCACGTCCGAGGCCAGCGAGCGCTGCCACCAAGAGAAGCGCAAGACCATCAACGGCGAGGACATCCTGTTCGCCATGTCCACTCTGGGCTTCGACATGTATGTGGAGCCCCTCAAACTCTACCTGCAGAAGTTCCGAGAGGTATGAGAATCAGACAACCGCTCACCATTGTACATGCTTATACTCTCTCTCTCTCTCACACTCACACACACTCACTCACTCACTCACTCACTCACATGTTCTCCATGATTAAATGTAGTAGAACAGACATGTATACGCTGTTTGTATTTGGGAGAAATGTATTTAGAAGTACAAAGACAAGCACAGCCCAGGAAATGGGTGCCTTCTGACCCACAAAGAACCAGTGTGGTGAAAGGTTATGGTCTCGGGCCAGTCATCTAAAGACTTATCAGTTCTGAACTTGAATTGAATATTTAAGTTGCTGATATTTGGTTGGAGTGGCATTCTTAATATTTCTGTGCTGTTCTGTCTCCATGAAATAATGTCTTTCCATCCTACCACACACAAAGAGCTCATGCCAGTTCCTCTTTGTTCCTTAGGCCATGAAGGGAGAAAAGGGCATCGCAGGAGTGTCTGTCCCCGAAGGCCTGGGTGATGATCTTACAGAGGAGAGCTTTGGTGAGTTCAAAGTCACAGGGGGAAAAAAAACAGTGGTCGTTCCTGTGTTTCATGTTGTGCTTTTGATTTAAGATGCTTAAAGAATAGAATTAGAAAGTAAAAAAACTTAAGATTGTTTTCCGTATTTCAGCCAATCAGTTGCCAGCGGGAATTATTACAGCAGATGGCCAGCAGCAGAACGTCATGGTCTACACCACCTCCTATCAGCAGGTGAGAGAGTGTGTGTGTGTGTGTGTGTGTGCCTTTGTACATTGGGACCAACATGAGAGTGAGGCATTCCACTTTTGATGTTTCATTACATTAGATCCCATTGATTCAATACATCCCAGCACACCAGTGTCAATCTTTTCTGCCACCGCTTCGTAGATTACTGTTCATTTCTATTGTATTATTTTGTGGTCCCGCTCAGTAAAATCCATTGTTTATCCAACACTTCTCAGTCGGAAATGTCAGCACTGATGTGCGCGGCAAGTGATGGCGCTGACATGAGTATGTCTATTTGTGGAGCGCTTAATCGGCATGTCGTTCACTTACGCTGAAATGTGCTTTTTAACTCCTAAGCCTTAGTCAAAGACATTTGTATGCAAACTGGTGGTTTAAACAGCCTCTGAGGTTGCAAATTGGTTTTGCTTCTTGTGGTTTGACTTCACTGTGAGGTGTTCTCCAACATCTCCGTATAATCAACGACACGGTGATTATGTGGACCCTAGACAAGGTTGTCTTAATTCAGTGATTCTTAACCAAACTTGGGCTGCCAGCGCCGCACCTGTGGGCTGCAAGGGTCGCGGGACTGCCATCAGGGGTGTCTAAACTACGGCCCGCCACGCTCTTTAATGCGGCCCGCCCAGCAATATTGTTTAATGGGCCCCAGGCCACTTTGTACTATAAAAATTGGGCCTCGAGGTCAAAAAGGTTAAGAATCCTGTCTTAATTGATCCTCGTCTCTTCTCCCTCAGATCCATGTTCGTGTGCAAACTGGTGGTTTTAACAGCTCTGAAGTTTAACTTCACTGTGAGGTGTTCTCCAATGTCTCTGTGTAATAAACCAGACGGTGATTATGTGGACCCTCGACGAGGTTGTCTTAATTGATCCCCGTCTCCTCTCCCCCCAGATCCAAGGTGTGCAGCAGATCCAGTTCTCATGACCCTCTCCCGACCCCTCTGGAGCACTTGAGTCACAGGGGGCAGTCGGAGCACTGACTGTCCACAATCCCTCAGAGACGGAGGACTGCTGACATGAACTGATGAAGATGAAGATGACAACGATGAAGACGATGACGATGATCGAACTGCGTGGGCCCAGGAAGAATAGGACAAGATGCTGCAAGCAGGGCCTTCCTTGTGTTAATTCATTAGAGTGTGCTGTCAGTAGTGTGTAACATGTTCAGTAGTAAATGTGAAGAACTGTGAGGCTAGCTCACACATTAAAAATGTCTAACATCACATAGGTGATTTCAAAACTTTTTGGGTCTATTGTCCATGTTGTACATATAAACCTTTTTTGGGAGGGAGGGTATTTGGACATCAAAGTGAAAGAAAAATGATTTAGGCATGGCATTTTAGAAATTAAATTGTTTTTTTGTTTTTTTTCTCTCAGACTATTTAAATGTCTTATCAAAGGACGAGATTCCCATTTCTAATTTAGAACATGGTGGGGTCTCCTTTTTATGTTGAATCATGCTCTCTTTTCTTTTTCTTTTTGTAAGTTGAGTAAATTAAATACAAGGTAAACTGTTTGAATAAAAATAAAAATGAAACCATGATCACAAAGCTGTGGCGAGATTCTTCTTTGAATGGCAGATGATTGTCACCGCCTTTGTTCTGTATTCTCCATTAGCAGTAGGATCACACCTGATGATTAAAGCTACACTAAAGCACTTTTCCTCTGTTCCATGCATGCCATTTGTTTATCCACCAAATAGCGATATCCACAGACAAGGTAGAGCATGTTGCATGATTTTATGAAAGTATGATGTATTGCGATATCGAAGCAAGTCAAATTTGTAGTTTTCTTAGGTCTCATTTCATCAAACCACAGGTACGCAACCAGATCTGGTAAAGTTACATAGTGCGGTTACAGCCGATAGAGGGCCGCAAAGTGAATGCAGAAGTGCCGTTACGAGTTGATGAACCGCTGAAATGATTTTGGAAACACTGTTAAGGTACGAAAAACTCTTTAGTGTTGCTTTAAGCTAGAGCAGGGGTTTTCAAACTTTTCACAATGAGTACCACCTCTCGAGAACAATTGACTCTCCAAGTACCACTATTATGACCAGCATTAAAATACAGTAGGCCAATTTAAATATATTGTACATTATACTGTTTTGCCTTGTTTTGCTTGTTTCAAAGAAAGATGACAAACTAGTTTAAATGTAATGATTTTTCATCATATATCATTTGAAGTGATTATTTTGTATTCATGAAATTAAGCATCTTGGAGTCTTCCAGAGCACGACAGAGTCCGCGTACCACAGTTTGAGAACCATTGAGCTAGGGCAGGGCATGTTAATGGTGCTTTCATTTAGCTGTGCTTGAGTAACAATCACCATCCTGAATTGAACTTTGAATTGAAAGCCATGAATTGCATGCAAACTTTTTCCAAAAAAAAAAGAATAAAGACTGGTCAGAAATGTACAAGAAAAAGAAAAATGTAATGGATTTTAATGGGTGAAGGACAATGTAAACAATGTGAAATGTGGAAGAAAAAAAATGACACCGTTTGTCTACAGTACCTCAGTTAAAATTGGAGGCTACAATGTTGCATAATGCTTATTGAAGACTGGGAGCACATATCAGAACAGTGTTTTCTGTCAAGACAACAACATCAACGGAGTGAAGCACATCTGTAATTGGTCTCTTTAGTGCTACGCTAACTGAAATGGACATGGAATAGTACAAAGGTGCAGACCATTTCGAACAGACTAATATTTCCACCAATATTGGGATGTTAATGTTATACAGGCTAGGATATGTGTGATAACATATATTACAACACAATAAATAAGTGCTTTATTAATATAGTATCAACAACCATCATATTGACCAAACACTCATCAGGATTGCATACCTCCAGTGAAATGTAGACATATTTTAATGTCAAGTAACAATCTTTGTTTTTTTTTTTTTTGACCAAGTTGAAAACCAGTGAAACACTTAAATCAAAAGCACCAGTCAGAATAAGTGGCCCAAGATTGGCCCCTTTCGGCACTTCAAGGCACTTGAAACCCAGCTGCTATAGTAACTCCATATCGATATTACGAAAAGAGCCTGGTCTAGTAATCATCAAAGAAGGATTCATGACATAAAATGAAACGAACAAAAGCTGGGGTTTTTTTTTGTTTTAAAAAAGAAGACGAGTATAAATACATATGTACAAGAACTAAAAAGGCGTTTGTCTCCACTTACGTAGTATTTTTACAGTCGGTATATCGATTTCTCATGGATTTAGAAAAAAATTGGCAGGAATTCACACTTTTCTCACATAAACGTGTGTTGTAAGGCCAGGCATTGTGCTACAATAGAAACCGTGTGTTGTGTGACTTTACATAGGCATCCAATGGAGTAGTTAGTTCGAACCCATCTGATGAGATCAGCCCGGATCTTGGTCAATCTATCTTTTTTTACTTTCCTGGTCCGCCTCTCCGGAGTTTGCTTTGGATTCAGAGGACGAGGCTTTCAGTTTGCTCGTATCTATGGGAAAGAGACAGAAAAAGCAGGAAGTGACTCGACTGAATACATATGTACATTTGTTAACATGCACATAATTAACTTTATATACATATAAAGTTAATTATGTGCATGTTAACAAATGTACTGTACTTCATAATAAGATTTCCACAGATTCTCACTCATAAACATGCTTGATGCAACCACACAAACAGGCACACTTAACACTTAATCTGAAACACACACTTACACACGCACCCACCCACCTTCCCACCCACTCACACACACACACACACACAGACACACACACATACGCGCGCTCACCCTGCAGCCAGCGGATCTGTGTGGCGGGGCCGTAGCCCTGCTCGTTCTTGGCGGCGATGCGAAACACCACGGCCGGCCGCGCCGAGCAGTCGATGTGGGCGTTGCCCAGGTGCGACGGGCTGACCGTGCAGGAGGTCTTGGTGCCGCGGTAGATGCGGATGAAGGCCATTTCGCCGCCGGCCGCGCCCGCCGCGGTGGTGGTGGTAGCGGCAGCGGCGGCGCTGCTGGACCCCCCGCGGCTCTTCCGCACAGCCAGGTACATGCTGTACTCCTGGATCTTCCCCGACGGCGACGCGGGCGACTCCCAGCTGATGTGCACGTTCTCAGACACCTGGACACCAGACGAGACAAGACGAGAGGCGAGAGACACGTCACAGGAGCAGGTTTTAACAACACGCCGTTAGGGATAGTAAATCAAGGAACAGAACATGAGGGGTGATCCAAACAACATTGGTTGTACTGTTACCCAATTGTATCAAAGGTCTGGAAACAGTCAGTAAACATTGGTCGTAGTGCTATCCAATTGTGTACAGTGATATTTCCAAATGCATTCTTGGTGGGTCCGTGTATGCTTCGTTCATTTGATATTGAATTGAGAATCCAACATCAAAAAATTACTTGTTATTTCATTATTTGGTTATGAATGTGATACGAAGAAGCAAATAACGCTTTGTTTTTCAGACTTTTGATTTTGTGGTCAGATCCAAAGTAGAACATTTAAAAAACGGGCTTAGGGCCAAAACTGATTTTGATATTTTTTTTTTTTTCGATTCCGTATCACATTCATCAACAAATAATGAAATAACAAGTCATTTTTTGAGTTTGGATTCTCAATTGAATATCAAATGAACGAAGCATACACGGACCTTGGTGCAGCCCCTTGAGTTGGGCCATTTTCATTACTCTTAGCCAGACTCTAAATATTTCTAGATCCTTTACAGCTGCAGCCACAGAATGGCGTTGTACCTTGCTGATCTTGACAGCAGAGGGCGCTCCGGGGAAGCCAGGCTGGCAGGTCTTGTACTCGCTCGCAGCGCTGAAGTCTCCCTGGCCGAGGCTGTTGATGGCACACACTCTGAACCTGTAAGTGACACCTGGCTCTAGAGAGTGTTTCTCTCTGCCCTCGTAGCACTCGTGTATCCACTGTTTGACCTGAATGAAGAGACAAGACATGCCCAGAAATGTAAAAAAACCCCTCCTTGGTTGTGTCTCAAACAGCATACTTCCGTCAGTTCCCTGCTAATGTGCACTGAGCACTTTCTTGCATTGTGTTTGTGCCCACTTGTTAGTAGTGTCCCAATATCTGCACTATATACTTAAACTAATTATTTGAAGTGTGCAAGTAGGCGGTTTGAGATACAGCCCTTCTTTTTATCCAAAAAAGGTATGCAAGCACAAAATGGCGTTTCTTGCCTTGCCGTGAAATTCAGTGTATAAAATAAACATAATCCTTGCTGAAATACACCAGCGTGGTGGTGAAGTGAGCAAGAGTCCAGATACCTCTTTGGAGCTGGTGAAGTGGTACGGAGGGGGTAGTGGCTCTTCCCCTCCCGTGGGGGGCAGGTAGTACTCGGTGACCTCGGCGAATAGAGTCCTAAAGACCCCCACATCAAACCAGACAGACTCCTCCAGGCTCTCCTCTTCAGCTGGGGTCTACGCAAGGAGGAGAAAGGTCAACAATAACCAAGGGCAGTGATTAACTGCAATCAGGTACCGTCATTTCTCAACTATTAGTCGCTGAGCTTATATATTGTTTTTGCATTATTTCTTCAGCTATGAGGTTAATACACCGGGGCAGTTAATACAGTATTAATGTGGTTTTGTTTCTTTTAACTTGCATAAAACACTGTCCTGCGGCTTATACACAATGCAGTCAACCAGAAACTACTGTAAAAACCTACAGCTTCAATATGTTGAGTGTGGCCGTTAGGTGTTGGTCTGCGGGACAACAAACAGCAGCAGATTTCCCCCTTACCTGGCTCAGGTGATCCATGGAACTCCCTGGGTATGATGTAGAGTCTGCAATCCACAAACAAACAGTGCGTCAGTTTCAGTTATCATCAGATCCCACACTATACCTAAATGCTAAAAGACTGTCTGCACTTGAAGTAAGTAACACAATGTAGGAATTCCCCTTTTAGTAAATCTTCAACTCACCGTGTACCTATTTAGTGCTAAAGGGGTACCCACTTCATCTCAAACTGATGAAAAGAGTCCTGTTCCTTCATAAATCTTATATAGTGCAATACCAGACGTTCTGGGCGTGCAACAGTCAGGACAGAGACTCCATTCACCTCAGTGTAATTAGTGGGCTTGCTGTAAAGCAAGGCCCACTATTGTTCTTCTTAAGTTTACTTCTATCTTATTTATTATTTCACCCATTTTTTAAAGACGCCTCTTCTCCTAGAGCGTTTGAGCTATCGACGCGGTTCCAACACTAAAAAAATCAGGCCCGATCCGGTGTAGTGCGCGTGTTAATGTCGGATGGCTGCCGGTTGTCGTTTTTCGCCAGTTTTCAGTGCCATTGAAATGAATGGGGGACTGTTCATGCTTTGACAACACTGCTCCCTGGTGAGCAAGCCCACTCTCGCAGCTCCTCCGGGGAGATGCACATCTCTAGTTCAGTTTGAAGCCGTTCATTTACGGTAAAAACCTGCATTGTGTTGGTTTTACTCACAGGGTTCAGACTGTAGGCTGGGTCCTCTTCCACTCCTCTCCTTGGCGGGATGGGAGTCCACCTGCAGCTCGGAGCCGCTCTCACAGATCTCCACCGGGGTCTCCACGACAACACCTCCTCCCTGACAGAACACCAAAGAACCTGTGAGTAACTCTCACCAAACACCCCCTAAAAAAACAATGAAACTACCGGTACAACTCTCTGAACAAGGGTGTGTGTGATGGAAAATATAATTTGTGTGATTGATTGATTGATTGATTGATTGATTACAATTCTTTACAGACGCCATTGTACAACAGACATTTTTATGTATTTCTCTTATAAAAATCAATTAATACAGAAATAAAACACAACTATACATTATCAGTCAAAAAGATAAAAAAAAAAAACACAATGACGCCCAAGGGCTTATTGCCATTGTGGTCCTTGAATTATAACAAAACGCTGCATGACTCTGCATCCAGTGCTCTAGCGGAGCAGTCTGGAGCGACACTACAGATGTGACAGACTACAGATGTGCAGGTCCTCAGACAGAGGGACATCGTACCTTCAGTGGTGAGGTCATTTTCTTCCCAGATGACATCTTCCCACTTGGGCCGTCACGGCTCTGACCAAAAGGATTATCTGACAGATGGACTGGTAGAAACACATCAGGGTCAGTTTAGTGCTACATAATGGTCCACAATTTTACAGACCACACACACTTGAATAAACCTGACCACGGATGGAAATTAGCACCTGGCTGCCACCAGGTGCTAATTTCATATCTAATTTTGAGGGACCACAAATCTGCCAGTGGCTGGTAGATGTAGCAGCTACACAGTAATTTCCACTCCAGAGCCTTCAGCAAAAAGTAAACATATGTTCCTTGAGCAATAAGCCGTTCATTCAGTCTCTGGACATAAAAAACACCCTGCCTATGGTCGCTCACCGTCTGAGCTTCCCTCTTCCACGACCTCCGTGGACTGCTCCTGGGGGTCGACGGAGGGATCGGAGGGATACGCAGGCGGGGCGTGGGGGGGCCTGACCGGCTGTAACTGCAGGAGGTAATACTCGGCCGCAGGTAGGGGGCGCCAAGACACATGCAGCATGGAGATGGTGGATTTGACCAGCAGCACTGCACATGGGGTGGTGGGCCTCTCTGGAAAAAGGGGAAAATAGCTGTCAGGTACTTGGTTGGTTGTACTCCTCAATTCCCAGAGTTGTTAGGAATTAAGCACTTTTTAGGACTAAGCCTCAAATCCATCACTTAAATAAGCGGTCATGATTAATACATGAGCGACTGAATATTGCTTAACCTGAAGAGTGAATTCTTTTCCTGGCTCCTTCTAGAATTCTACGTGAACAATCTATAGTTTTGTACACTCTATGGAAAAGAGGGTAATCGCAGTACCCTCGGTTTGCGGACGTTCTAATCACATATTTGCGACCGTACTTCTTAGCAGGTTAAAAAATGTCTCTCTCGGTCACTACAAAGTTTTTTCCTCACCCGTCTCCAAGTACCAGAGGTCCTTGCAGCAGACCTGAATGTTCCAGCTCTTGCGGTAGCCGTCGCGGCCGCTCCAGACGTAGAGGCGTGAGCCGATGGCGGCGGCGCAGTGGCCTGCGCGGGCTCCGGGGGCGCTGGTGGGACCCTCGTCTGGAGGCTGCTGCTCCTGCTCTTGCTGCTCCTGCTCTGGGCCCAGGCGCTGCCACGTCATGGCGTCTGCAAATCAATACCAATGCAGTGTTAAAATGGCATGATTATAATATGGCATGGTGTCTGCAAAACATTATAGTACCAGTACAGTGTTGAAGCTGCAACATTTTTATCATGGCATGGTGTCTGCAAATCATTTGTGACCCTTCAAAGCGAAATCAGTCGCTTTGCGCACAACATGCTTTTGAGAAAATCCACAATAAACAAACTTAAAATGTTGAATTTCACGTTTTCGCATAATTCGACAGTACAGTCTACAGTTTCATATCGTGAACTAATTTCACGGAAAAAAATACGTTTTGACTTTTAAACCCGGCGAAGATTCAACACATTTGCAGTCATTCCCGTTGTCCACGCTGTTTAAAAAGGTGATTTCTCCTCTTCTGGCATATCGTGACAGGAGAACCATGTCAACTTTGGATGTGGTTATCTTAGTGAGAGTTTATGTAATACCCTCGATATACATATCGTTGGAAAGCTTAGTTTATGGCCGTTCACGTGAGCACAATAACTTAATTTGGTAAATTTCCCGAGGCGACTGGTTTCGCTTTGCAGGGTTACATTTTAGCACCAATACAGTGTTGAACCTGCGTCATTTTGACATGGTATGATGTCTGCAAATAATTTCAACACCAATACAGTGTTAAAATGGCATAATTTTAACACCAACGAAGTCACATGCTCAGAATATGGAAAGGATAAGGCATACGAAACATTTCCCAACAAAACACATGGAGCTACAAAAACAACCCAACTGCTAAAACCAAACAAAGACCGCAGTCACTGATGCCCAAATAGATAAGCCAGCACCAGAAACGGGAAATACTGACCCAGATTCAACAGTGATAGCGAGTTAGTACAGATCCACTCCACACCGAGGGCGTTGGGCTTGTTCTCAGACTCCACCACCGGGACCCAGCCTCCAAACACATACATCCTGCCATCGGAGAGGTGGAGACGGGCCAGAGAAAGAGAGAGAAAAGCGAGACATCATTCGTCATCAAATGCCTGCGGGAAATGCAAAATTGCACAGTGAATGGTGATGGAATTTAGCCTTACTTGTTTCCTATGACGTTGGCTGAATGGAGGCTTCTGGCTATGGGGCACGGTCCTCGCATTTCCGGAGAGGACCACGTCATGGTTTCTACACAGGACAAAAGGGCAGAGGTAAGGGTGAGGACCTGCACACTGCGCACACACACATACACACACACACACACTCATCATCCAATCACCTCATAGTGCGCACACACTAATCATCCAATCAGCTCACAGTGCACTCACACTCATCATCCAATCAGCTCAACACTTGAGTCCAATTATAACATACTGCACTCTACAAAGAAAGAAAACAATAAACAAGCGTAAAGTGACTTTAAAGCTCACCAATATCCAGTTGCCACAAATCGCCAAGCCGATGTCCGCACATGCCTCCGAAGACGTAGAGTTTGGGACTGTGCCCGGGCTTGCAGTAGGCCACTGACGTGTGGGACTCACGGGCGGAGGGACCCCCACCTTTCGTGTCCGGAATACTCCAACCCTTGACCCCCGATACAGCCTGCAGCTCTAGCTCATAGAGGTCATCCAGGTACCTGCACGACAGGATGTGTGTTGGGGGACGTGGGTTATACACATCTACCTTTCTGGCAACTGAACAGTTAGGTCCACATTAACTATGTGGACAGTGACACCATTTTCTAAATATCATTTATAATCAATACCACAAGAACCAATCTGAAACAAAGCAGTCAAGATGTGTTTGAAGTTTAGACTTCCAGCTTTAATTTAAGGGGTTGAACAACAATATTTATACAAACAGTTGAAATGAACCCTACCCCTTTTATCTGCTTCATTTGTCGTGGAAAATGAATAAACATGCCACATGAAACTGCTTGTAAGTCAATATTCCTGAACAGTTAAGCTAATGTGTTATTTTAGTTCAATGCCTTAAACTTAAAAGTCCATTCTGCATCTGCACACCGCTAGAAACAAAATAAATTATCAAAATAGTTTAGGAGTTAACTGTATATTTCAGTTAACTGTTTAAAAAACTTTTTTTTGTATGCCCACAAGATGCAAGACAAACTGTCCAGGGGTATAAGACCAAATACAGAATCTACCCACTGTACATGGGAAGATCACATGTCTTTACAATCTGAATGCATTATCCTACTGTTCCGAAACTCTGTCAGTCAGTTATATGTACAGTATATTTGCAGTGAAGTGCCCACCTTAGTACATTGCCGTTAGGATCTTCACTGTCATTGGCCAGACCCCCAAACAGGTAGCATTTGTTTCCGATGAGGGTGAGACTGTGACCAATGCGAGGGCAGGGAGGGGATGCATTCTTCGGGCCTCGAGGTTTTAATTTCTTCCACAGCCAGCGACTTGCCTGAAACACATAGGGTGGAATGGACACATGAGCAAACGACTCAGAAGAGAGAAGGGAGAAGGTGTCTCTCTAGTAAAACAGATTCATAATAACAACAAAAACATGTTAGGTCAATGGCTGCTGCAGATTTCAGTTGACTTCAACTTGAAAACAAACAAAAATGGAATTCATTTAATAGCAGTTACATTTAATGATATTCAAGTAGAGTTTACATGTTCAGGACAGTATAACTGTACAAGACAGTTGTAGGCTGTAGGCTACATCTATGATGCACCACCAAATGTGCCAGGCCATACTGCAGCCTCTAAAGACAGGTGCCAATGGCATGTTACCTGTAGCTCATAGAGATTGTTGCTGTATTTGCCAAACTCCACCATGCCACCAAACACCAGGATACGGGTCCCTTCACATGCAAAGCCATGGGCAGCGCAGCCAGGAGGGATGTCTCCCCGGACCGCTGGAAGAAACCATTGCCTGGACACTGAACATCGGTAAGGAAAGAGCAAAACAAAGACATCAGCGATCAGTGACATCATTGTAGGGGACCATGCAATGTATCCATGTTGAGATTATCCATGAAAACAACAGAGCAAATGTTCCAAAGTCATAAAGAAACAGTCCGATTGATACATGTAAACCACTTTATAGTATGTCTGATCATCAAAAGCTAGCCTGTATCCAAATTGAAGAGAGAATGAATCAAGGTGATGAATCAATTCATCACCACCAACATTTGTCACACCAATCTACTGGCTTTCAATTCATTTGTATCATATGGGCTACAGTCATATAAATGAGTGGCGTTGTTTCTGCCTCCATCTTTAAGCAGTTACCCCTGTAACCAGTGAAATGGCCATCGTTGGCACCATAGACTACAGTCTATGGTTGGCACTGGCAGGGCTAGAACTAGATTCTACTCAAAGATTCTAGCGCTGAAACATAACATGGGCACTTTGTTATCTCGCCGCCAAATGAGGTAGGGCTACGTTTTGCAAATAGTACAGTAGATTACCCACATACTCAAACTCAATCATTCACGTTATACTTAGTTATGCTTGATTATCAGAGGCTGAGAGGCTAAGTTAATTGGAAAATATTAACAGAATTACAGGTTTTGAAAAAAAAAACGAGCTATCGTTATTGATGTAACGTTCGGCAATATTAGCAAACTAGCACGCTAGCTTACCAGTGTTGTAAACATGCAGGTCCTCCGAAATACCCTCGTTTCCTCCCCCAAACACTACAATTAGCTCTCGGATAGCCACAGCTCGATGGCCGTGTCGTGCCCTGGGAATAGGACCGGTGAAAGACGGAACCTTTCTCCATAGTGGACCCTCCGAGTCCGACAGCATAGTCCTATCATGGACTCAAGACGTTTAAAAACCATAGACCGCGAAGATTTGTGATAGATTGGGTAAATGAGTGACAGGATTGGTTTTCGATGGGAGGATTTTCCTCGTATTGTTTATGTTGAACCATCTTGATGCTTTATAACTCAACATTGCCACCTGCTACACTGGAGTGAGAATTACACCCCTGTGAAGCTCAAGTAGTATATTGCTCTGGTACACCTATGGGTACACCACACATTCTCAAAGGTTTCCAGATTTTGCATGAACTTAAACAATGGAAGTCAACCAAAACTCTGGCTTTACAGTAAGGGCAGGAAACAGAACAGCAACATAGTTCCTGGTTGGACTTTATTCCAGAGAGAGAGAGAGAGAGAGAGAGAGAGAGTTCATGTCTTACAAATAAAGTTTTTGAAAACTTTGAAAAAATTAGATATCATTGAGTTAAATGAATATGAGCAAACAACACAAAAAATCCATTTGAATTGCTTCTTTATTTTGTTCCCTTTTTTATATTTTAACTGATAAAGAGAGGTCTTTTTGACCATAACTGATCTACTGCAGACAGAGTGGTACAAAATATAACCGTCCAGTCTTGCACATTCTCTCCACAAAAATAAATCATGCTCTTCAATTTGTGTCCATCTCCATCCTCTACTTTTGTGTATGCAAATTAGTGTGGCGCCATTCCAATATGTGATCACTCAGGGCTTATGCATAGCCTACTCTTCTAAATATCCCCACGCCTGAGTTGAGTTTGCATACGTCTACCAAGCTGCTAAGCTGGTCACATGCTAACCCTACAGTCATTTATTAACAATTATAGTATAGACACACAAAATAATGAGTTGCTTATTTTTTGACAAAGGGAAATAAATTGGCCTAGGCTTACAGAATAGTTACAGTGTTTTCCAAAAGCAAAACTGAAGAAAAAAACCCCACCAATGTGTCGTTGATTTTGCACTCTCTCTAGTTACTAGGGTTATCATGCTGTAAGGACACTTTCAGTAAGTGATCCTCTAAGAACTCAACGACTAGCTATACTTCAGGTTGATTCAAGATGGGCTTCACATATTCGGTTCCTAAGTGAACCACAAAACTCATCAAACCAGTTTAGTTCATGAGGTCCTGACACGTGTCTCACTACGCCACAGTCCTCTCCAGTGAATGCTTTATCGCCGGCTCTGCTTGAGTTGTTTGGTTGGCCCCCATGCCAGAACCTGGACAAAGAGAAATAGCTGTTGGTTCTGACTGATTCCTCTTTTCACTTCTCTCTGTCAGTCTAGTAAAATAACCAGCTGTGTGACTTACTTGAGTTTCAGATCAGTGTCGTCCACCCACTTCCAATGTCCTTCTTTCTCAGAATCCGTCAAACCGATCCAGAAGCCATCCGTTGGATAGATTAATAATTTCCTCATGATGTAAATCTATTTAAAAAATATATATTTTAAAATATGTATAATTTCAGCTCCTAAGTAAAGTGATCAAAAACACAAAGCTCTTTTTGATCTCCATCCTCATACCTGTTCCACCCTGCTGTCTATGATCACCAGACGCCCACCATCTGAGACACACCTGTCTCTACTCGCAGTCCAGTTTAATGTATCATGAGAGAAGTAGTAACAAGTCCCATTCAAGGATTCCCAGCCATCAGCACACTGACCTGCTGAAGGGCCTGCAACTGAGATAAACAAGCAACTTAGAACCCAAAGGAGTCCGAATCACCAGTGTATTGTTCTGGTAACTATAGCAATACTAAACTCACACATTATGCACAGCAGTATGGCCACACCTATAAGCAGAGTAAAGAGAGTGCCAACAGCCAGCCTGAAATATTTATAACCCCCTAATAAAAAAGAAAAAGTTGCATAGTACTGCAGAGATGATTATTTCTATGAAAATAAAAGTTCTCATTCCCAGTTCTATTACTCAATGTTACATGTAAGATGGTTAAAAACTGTAATAACAACACAGTGTTTGTTTTCTGAGTGTAAAATTTAAGTTTTCTTGTTTAGGGTTTTTGTTTAGCTGACTATTCCAATGATTTTATGCAAAGATGCATACTTCTCCTTCCCTTTTACAGTGCACAGGAAAACCCTAACATATTTGCAGATGTTTGCCATGTAACCACATGGACACAACATATTTTTCCCTCAAAATTGACTGCATTTTACACATAATATGACTTGCTTACCTTTTTCTTCCTCTTCAGGTTCTGTGTTCTCGGTCTCTCTACCATTACTCTTTAACTTAGCAGCAGAGAAGACTACAACAGTGTAGACATCATGCATCTTTATCAGGTCTGGTGCTGGCGCGAGGCTTGTGGAACTGCAAGCTAAAGGGTTTGTGGTGACCAATATAGATGGTAGGTGCAAAAAAAGGCATTGCAACTGTTTCTCATCACACATTTTAGAGCAACCCAGTCTCAAGTCTGATATTGTCACTGTTTCGGTTTCCTTGCTAAATAACACATGGAGTAGCACGTAATTGTTGTGTCTGTCACACAGTGGTGGAAGAAGTACTGAAACTCATGTTACCCACCTTAAAGTTTGGTCACTAAGACCATAACTTTAGTATTAGAATGGTCTGAGTACAATAACTTAATAAATATATAAATATAAATAAATAAAATAAATAATTAAATAGAAATATCCAGAAGGAAATAAGATCAAGTGTGTATTTATAGTCAGCAGGAAGCATAATGACTTTGTTTTGACAAGCTTGCGCTACAGAGTTTATTTCCCACATTCCCCACTTTGGAGGTGGGGATTTTTCAAGTCCTTCTTGACCCCATCAACTAATGGTAGACCTAATGCTATTTATTATTTATTTGATTTTTGGTCCATGTTTTCCAAAGAACATTTTTGAAAACTTCGACAAAAATGAAATACCATTGAGATAAACGAACATGAGCAAACAACACAAAATTACCTTGAGTTTTAATCGTTTCTTTATTTTGTTAATTTCCTTACGTCTTAACTGACCAAGAGAGGTCTTTTTTGACAATAACTGATACAATGACCACTGCCCAGTCCTGCACATTCTGTCCGGAAAAAAAAGTCATCTGTCCATTTGTCTCAATCTCCTACTCCAACTCCTACTTGTGTGTATATAAATGTGTGTGGCACCATTCCAGTAAGTGATAGGCTTACAAAGGGATGTGCTTGCTCTCCGTAATGGTCTAAATTTCCCCACTCCTGGGTGGGGTTCGCATGCATCTACAAAGCTGCTGAAGGTTGAAGTTGGCTTCACTCTGGCTCCCTGAGTTAACCTACTAGTGAACAATTATAGCCATGAGTCATGAGTCATGACCATGACACAAAAGAATGAATTGCGTATTTTTTTACATATTTAAAAAAAAAAAAAAAAAAAAAGGTTTTACAAAACAGTTACAAACTTACAAAACAGTGTCTGTCAAGAGCAAAACTGAAAATATATATATTTTTTGGTTGCTGTAAGGACAACATTTTCAGGATTAGCGTTTAAGAACTCAAGGAATAGGCCTAGCTAAGTTGATTCAAGATGGGACTTCACATATTCTTTTAAAGAAAGCCCCACAATACTTATCAAACCAGTTTTGTTCAAGTCGTAAAATGTGTCTCACTATGCCACAGTCCTCTCCAGGACCTGCTTTTTGGTTGTTTGGTTGGTTGCGGTGCCAGAACCTGGACAAAGAGAAAAAGCTGTGGGTTCTGATGGATTCCTCTCTTAGAATTGGGCTTCACATATTCTGTTCACAACTGAACCACAATACTTATCGAACCAGTTGTGTTCATCTTGTTGCACATGTCTCACTATGCCACAGTCCTCAGAGGTGTATGTTTTATTGCCGACCCCACTTGGTTGATTGTTTGGTTGGCCTTTGTGCCAGAACCTGAACAAAGAGAAAAAGCTGTTGGTTCTGACACTGATTCCTCTTTTCACTTCTCTTGTCAGTCTTGTGAAATAACCAGCTGTGTGACTTACATGAGATTCAGATCAGTGTTGTCCACCCACTTCCAATGTCCCTCTTTCTCAGAATCTGTCAAACCGATCCAGAACTCATCCTTTGTATGGTTTGATAATTTCCTTGAGATGTAAATCTATAAAAAAAATAATAATTTGCCATTTTAACTCCTAGGTAATCAAACACACAAAGCTCTATTTTGGTGATCTCCATCCTCATACCTGTTCCTCCCAGCTGTCTATGATGACCAGACGGCCACCATCTGAGACACACCTGTCTCTACTCGCAGTCCAGTTTAATGTATCAGGAGAGAAGTAGTAACATGTCCCATTAAAGGATTCCCAGCCATCAGTGCACTGACCTGCTACAGAGCCTGCAACTGAGATCAAACAAGCAACTTAGAACCCAAAGGAGTCCCCAAAGAATCACACCAGAGTGTATTGTTCTGGTAACTATAGCAATAATACTCACACATTATGCACAGCAGTATGGCCACACTTATAAGCAGAGTAAAGAGAGTGCCAACAGCCAGCCTGAGATATTTACAACCCCCTAGTAAAAAAAGGACAAATTGCAAACAGTGTTGTTGTAAAGACAATTATTTCTATAGAAAAAAGGTCTCATTCACAGTTCAATTAGCCTACAATGTTACATGTATAAACATGGGTGAACACCATAAAGGCCATAATCATGAGCAAATACTACCTTTTGGATGTGCTCTTTGCTTGTTCATCTCATTTCTTCTAAAAGTGACAGCACCATATTCTATGTCACCAATGTGTTCGTTTTCTGAGTGTAAAATTGCAGGTTTTTTGTTTAGGGTTGAACATATATTTTTACATACCATGTTATCTATTTATTTTTAACAGCTGAGTATTTTGACAATTTTATGTAAAAGACGGTATAGTTTTTCTTCCATTTTACAGTGAACAGGAAATGGAAACCCCAGACATAAGCTTGTGGATGTTTGTCATGTACTAACCTACTTGATCAGAGATATAGGAAATAATGACTACATTTTACACATTATGATTTATTTACCTTTTCTTTGCTCTTTAGTTACCGTGTTCTCGGGCTCTCTATTACTCTTTAGCTTTACAGCGGAGTAGACAACCTCTTCAGACATCTTCATCAGGACTTGAGTACCGTATGCATTGCGCTTCTGTGAAACAGCAAGTTGAAGGGTTTGTGGTACATGATGTGTGAAAAAAGTGGTTGCAACTGATCAACTGATCAACTGTACTACTTGATTGTTTTTTGCAGTATTTGCTTAAGATGTATACTAAAACGATATGTGCATTTGGTACAGATGGGCAACACATCATTTACATACATCCCCCCAAATAAACAAATATGTACATATTCAGACACATTATGAATCATTTCAGTGTTGTTGTGCTAGTGAAAACAAACAAACAGACAAAAAAGGAAGGAAGCTCTCTTGACATAAAATGAGGCTGCTGTGTAACTCCTCTGTGTATTTATATATTATACACTACCATCAGCAACCATTAACATGAGAAGCTTTATTTTGACATGATCATCAAATAGAAAGATGTAAAAGTAGTAAACTGAGCTTCTAGTCTGTACAAACCACAGTATAAACGGGCAAAAGGAAGAAATGATAACATGACTCCACAACTGTCCATGAAACATACTGATATCAAGAGTAATAGTGGTTTGTTAAGACATCACAAAGACCCAAAGACATTAATGTGGCTGTTGTAAAGGTAAATTTACCTTCTTGTCCAGTTCTCTCAAGTTGAGTGACGAAACAGCGTCAGTTGTAGAGGAAGTGAACTGACTTGTGTGGGCTCGCAGGTGACATAGACTACCGCAATAATATTTATAAAAAAACTGATAACTTACTAGCCTGGGTGTTCCCATGCTGCCTTGCGCGTGATTTGATTCGTGGTAGGCGCTAGCGAGGCTAGTAACTTACCACAATTTAAAAAAAACAAGGTGACCCACACTTATGACGCAAAATCCCTATACATACAGCAACATATGTGTGTGTATATATATATATATATATATATATATATATATATATACAGTATATATATAACTGTAATCCTTGACTACAACATAGTGGTAGAAGAACTACTTTGTTTTAACATTTTTGTTCAGATGGCACATCACTATAGCCTGGAAAACCATGACTTCTGACTTCGCAGAGAGTCTGGCCTAGATCCATTGGCAAACATTTATTTCCTGGTTTGTAGACGCTTGTGTGAAGTTTGAAATCATTGGAGATTGATCACTAACGTTTGGCAATGATGTATGTCACTATGTCTCTTCTTGACCGGTCACGCAAGAAGAGACATAGTTTAATCTAATGAGCACTAAGGCATCATACATACTTTTGGACATTATTTTTGTGCTGTTAAACACCTCTTTGATGAGAGAGCCTGTATACCACTGTGTGAAATTATTAAGTGATTTCTTGCTCTTGCTGATACTTAAATGATTGTGGTTCCACCCCATGAGTGCATTCATGAAGATATGAGAATAGTTATTCTGCTATCTATTGGAAGCCAAGCCATATACAGTAGTTCAAATGAAAGTTGTTCTTGTCACACATTTCAGTGGGCAACATCATTAGACCCAAATACATCATGAGACCCTGACATTAGCAAAGATGTAGGGAGTGAGAACACCAGCGATTTTATGTCTTTGGTTCAACCAAACTGTACCAGACTGCAAATAAACTTACTCATATCACTGTGGTCACAGTCTCACATCCTGTTGAGCTCAGGCAAGATGGAGCAAAAATTAGAAAGAGACATAGTCACCAACACCTATGGTCACCCACAAAACAGGAAGAACATTTCAGAGGACACGCACACACACACACACACACACACACACACACACACACACACACACACACACACACACACACACACACACACACACACACAAACACACCCCTGGAAAAGAAACTTCTTAAATGTGGGAGGACACCAACACACCCTCTTTTTAGAAAAGACCACTGAAGGCACAATTCCAGTAGGTGACTCAAGGCTCACAGAGGGTTGTGCTTGCTCTCTGTAATGGTCTAAACATTCCCTCACCAGAGTGGGATACGCATGCGTCTACAAAGCTGCTGAAGGTCAAAGTTTGCTTCACTCTGGCACCCCCTGCTGGTCACACGCTAACCTACTAGTTACAGTCATTTACGAACAATTAAGACATACACAAAACAAATGAGGAAATAAATAAGTATACACAAAACAACAGGAAATAAATAAGGTTTACAAAACAGTTTCATAATTTCCTTGTGATGTAAATCTATAAATAATAATAATTTGACATTTTAACTCCTAAGTCATCAAAGACAGAAAGCTCTATTTTGGTGATCTCCATCCTCATACCTGTTCCTCCCAGCTGTCTATGATCACCAGATGCCCACCATCTGAGACACACCTTTCTCTACTCGCAGTCCAGTTTAATGTATCATGAGAGAAGTAGTAACATGTCCCATTAAAGGATTCCCAGCCATCAGCGCACTGACCTGAGCCTGCACTGAGATAAAACAAACAACTACCCAAAGGAGTCCCCAAACAATGAATGCATTGTTCTATTAAGCCATTCTTGTGATACTCACGCATTATGCACAGCAGTATGGCCACACTTATAACCAGAGTAAAGAGAGTGCCAACAGCCAGCCTGACATATGTACAACCCGCTAAATAAAGGAGGAAAGGTTACAAGTAAAAAAGGAAAAGTTGCAAACAGTATAACTGTTCAAGTTCAAAGGTTATTGTCATATTGGCAACTGCTTTCACTGTAGACTTAAACTACTTCATTATTCTTTGCAATATTTCCACAACATGTAGGCATGCGGCTTCTGTGGAACAGAAAGCTGAAGTGTTTGTGTTATAGCTATAGCTGGTGTGATGAAAAAAAGTTGTTGCAACTGCTTTCAGACTTTACTGAATTCTTTTTTTGTAGAATTTGCATAACATGTATACTAAAACTAGTTGTAGGCCTACATTTGAAAGTTAATCTTTTTAAGTTTGAGTTAATATTAATATTAATATTACCATCTATTTGATCATTTTGCTTCAGGTCACATCACCTTTTGACATGTCAAAATACTTTCTGAATCTAATGCATATCTCAGCAATCTAAAGATTTTACTCTCAGTAAAGCTTTGCTGCTGGCAGTGTGTCTGCTGCTTGAAGCTGTAGCAAATTCTATGAAAAATCTATTCAGATGAAGGAAAAAACATTTTTACATAGAAGACAAAGACACATGCTAATCCTCAAGCTCTTCAATACTAACATTTCGAGGTGGTGACACACCTCAGCCTGACAGATCTGTAATGCCCTATTGTCTTTGTCTATTCTACATCTCCTTTCCACATCTCCTTTCCGCACAGCATCAACACAGAGGGTGTGAGCTTGACAGCGCATTTTATTCGACAGTGCACTGTGGCCAGAGCAGTCAGATGCAGTAGGTGGTAGGAGTTAGGCCACAGTTAACTGATAGATAGATAGATAGATAGATACGTGTAGATAGATAGATAGATAGATAGAAAGCAGTGTGGCACCATTCCAATAGGTGATCACTCAAGGTTACGCTTGCTCTCAGTAATGGTCCAAAAATGTTCTCACACCTGAGTGAGGTTCGCATGCGTACAAAGCTGCTAAAGGTTGAAGCTTGATTTACTCTGGCTCCCCCTGCTGGTCACACACTAGAGTTACAGTGTGAAAAAACTTCCTGAATCAAATTCATATCTTTGCATATCTATGTCAAGATTTTACTCCCTGTGGTAAACCCTGCTGCTTGCAGCATCTGCTATAAGTTCTAGCAAAACGTACATTTTTAAAAAGTTATAAAACACTTATACTTGTAAGACACTTGTGAACCTTCACGTTCTTCATGCAAAGCCAGATTTTGATGGTTACACCTCAGCCTGAGGCAAACGCTCACTATGTTGTTGCAGTCTCTCCAGGGGCCATCGATGTCACCTGGTCTATGTCTCCTACATAGAAAGCTGAATGGTTGGAGCCCTGTCACCAGCACCCCTCTCTCCCTTTTAACTGATTTAATAATGTGATTGTGTCATATGCACATCAGCACTCCGCAGTGGTGGACAGTAACGAAGTACATGTAATTCGTTACAATACTTAAGTAGCATATTGATGTATCTGTACTTTACTTAAGTATTTATATTTGGTGAGACTTTGTACTTTGACTTCACTACATTTTTAAGTGAAAACTCGTACTTTTACTCCGTTACGTTTATGAAAACCCTCTCGTTCCATTTTGGCAAAACGAATCACGTGTCCAAACTGCGTCCTGCACGCACTTCAGTGCGGCCCACCGAGCATGCATTAGTTTAGATCTGGCCCGCCACGCACTTAGGCTATCATTGGCTTTTCGCTATTTTATTTATTTATTTATTTATTTATTACTTCCAGCAACGACGTTGTGGTTAACATTCCTGCAAACTAACACTCTTCTTGGAGAACGTGTACATTTACAATGTCAATATCAATGTTACATAGAGATGAAAGCCTACTCTTTGAAATCTCTATTGCAGCAAATCTAATGTGCATGTTTGTTACTCATAACGTTACTCATAACGTAATAGGGAACGTGTGAGCGTGCATGAAAGGGAGAGAGTGCATTGATAACTGATATCTCCGCTTTATAAAAGGCAGCCACTGAGTGGAGCCGGCAAGAGTCTTAAAGTGACAGTGTACCATTTATAAATGAATCAAACAGCATCATAGTTCTTAACAAATGTATTTTCTACAACAAAATTACTTTGTCATTATTATCATAATGAGTCACATTATGGACACCAATTCTCTTTGTGATTGAATAATGTATCGTAAATAAATAAATGTTCTTAATAAATGCTAGGGGGAAGGAAGTGTTTGACTCCCTATGTAACCCTATGGGAATTTAACACAGGGGCAGGTAGATTTTTATTTTTAAAGGACAGCTATTTCATGGATCCAGGATAAATGCATCCTGATAAAGTTCCCTTGGCTGTTGGAATTAAAATAGCCCCACGTCATCATACCCTTCACCACAGCTAGAGATTGGCATGGTGCTTTTTCCAGTATAGGCCTATTAGCCTGTTTGATTTGCATTGAGCTCAATGAGCATTAAACAGGCTAATAGGCCTACTGGAAAAAGCACCATGGCAATCTGTTTGTTTGCAGTTTGATTTTTACTCATTTTTTTAATTAAGGCATTAAGATCAATTGTCAAATGATGATTTTATATTTCTCTTTTTAGGCAACTTTAGCATGGTATCAAATACATGTTCTCCCCACTGTAGATAGCTTCTAAGCAAATAGACAAATGTAAGAAACTATTTGAAGAGTGGCATTAGTATTTCACCTTATATAAGCTGATTTAGCAGGAGCTTTGATGTGAAAAGGATAAATTATAATTATTAAGCCATTAGAACCATAATTCATTGAAGTACTTTTACTTGTAATACTTAAGTACATGTGAAGGCAAATACTTTTATACTTCTACTTAAGTGAAAATTCAAAGTGGGTACTTTCACTTTTACTCAAGTAATATTTGACACAAGGTATCTATACTTTCACTTAAGTACATAATCAATGTACTTCGTCCACCACTGGCACTCCGTGTCAGTCCATGGAGTGTCTATGGCTGAGCAGTGTGGCAAACACAGTTTTAGTTTGACACAGCATGTTGACTTTCCCACTCATACTCATGGCCAAAACTCAAATTCAAGCTTACTGAATGCAGTTTTCACATGATCACCCCTGCTCCCTCCTCTGAGAAAACAACTGTCACAGGTCGTAACATCAGGTCTGTTGATCCAGGGATGCCCTCATTGCTGTCCGCTCAAATTACAGTACTACTCCCCTGTCACTGGCTGCCAACCCTTAGTTCCCTGAGCAGCAGCCCCTTCCTACACTTCTTTGAAGACAAAATTAGACAAATTTACAACAGGTTCAACCACATCCATTTCACCACTGACACCCTCACTATTACTGAAATCACTTCTAAATCCAACTCCTCATCATGTCAACTCAACCCTGCCCCCACCCCTCTACTTAAAGCAGAGAATGTCTAATAGGGGTAGAACACGCACTCTCAGAATCCTTCCGGGTGGTACTGCAACGAGAGGGCGATCGCGAGCAAGTGGAGAATGAATGGAGCTGTACACCTAAAATCCACTTTTCTCTGGATATAATTTTTTTGTGTAGAAATCGGAATATTGCATTCGAATGATGGGTCAAAGAAAATACACATGGCTGAGTATTATATTTTTTTAAGCTACTCAATTGTTCTAAAAAGCCTTTCAAACGTGTCAATGACTTCATTCATTAGCAGGATGCTAGTGTGTTGTGGGCAACAACGACCTAACCTGACTTTCGCCAGATCCTGTAGTTCGCTGTCTGCTTCACACAAGGATCTGGGACTTCTCGATAGGAGATGTATTTATGAAGGCGGGTCCTTGTAAAACATCCTCGCATGTGATTTGATAAACCACTTGCCTGTTATCTTGAATGACGCGCTAGGCTTCTTCAAGCTCTTGACAAACCCGGTCGGAAGAAGAGTAAAAACATCCTTGCCACCAATAAATGTCTTCAAAACTATTCTCTGTTAATCTTTTAAAGAATGAATACTTGATAGATTTGACAAAACGGTTGAAATAGCAGAATCAATGTCAGCACAAGACTCCTCGCTGCGTGCCGCCATTGTTATTTGAATCAAACACTCCCTTCGGCGCTCCTGATTGGTTGATCATTTTTTGATCACTGGAACGAGTTTGGATTGCCCTTGCGTCCAGACCCTTGTGTGGAGCTCAGCGAAACGCCTCTGGTGGAGCATGGCGGAACTACAAGTGTCTGGCGAGAGTCAGGCTAACAACGACCCAGCCTGTAAGAAACCAAAGGGCCATAAGTACTTGTTCATTCATTTTTTTTTTGCAGACCAGGAAGAGAGTCAAAAAGCACTTACCCATTTTTATAGTTGAAAACACATGCACACGCACATGCACACGCGCACATACACACACACACACACACACACACACACACACACACACACACACACACACACACACACACACACACAAACAGAGAGTTAGAGAGAGAGAAGCACACACACATTCCATGTAACTGCTATACAGTGAAACAAGTCCAGACTGTCCTGACCTCAATTTTTGCATTTTGGTTCAACGTTGCATTTCCCATCTCAGTCCGCTGAATCCTAAGCTGTACTCCTAAAATCCACTTTTCTCTGGATATAATTTTTTTGTGTAGAAATCGGAATATTGCTTTCAAAAGGGGGGTCAAAGAAAATACACATGGCTGAGTATTATATTTTTTAAGCCACTCAATTGTTCTAAAAAGCCTCAAACGTGTCAATGACTTCATTCATTAGCAGGATGTTGTGGGCAACAACGACCCAGCCTGTAAGAAACCAAAGGGCCATAAGTACTTGTTCATTCAATTTTCAACCTATAATCCATATTGAGCTTGCAGAAACTAAAATCCAATGTTCAAATGTTCAATGACAATCAGGTGAAACAGACCAATTTAGCTGTCTAGCCCCATAGACCTCCATTGTTTTGCACTTTCTTGTGATCGCACATAGCGGAACTGCAACAGGAACTGCAGGTAAAATGCCGTTACAATGGAGTTAATAGGGAGTGGACCGGCTCTCCCTAAATGGGCTCTGCTTAATAGCTGAGTGTTTTGATGATTTTATGCAAAGATGGTAAAGTTTTCTTCCCTTTTACTGTCCACAGGAAAAGCCCTAACTTATGTTTGCAGATGTTTGCCTCGTAATCACTGAATCAGAAATCAGAAATATGGGAAACAACATACTTTCCCCTCAATACTGACAGCATTTTTCTTTAAACATAATATGACTTCCTTAACTTTTCCTTGCTCTTCAGTTGCAGTGTTCACGGGCTTTCTATACCATTACTCTTTAACTGTAAAGCAGAATAGGCAACAGACAGAGTAGACATTATGCATCTTTATCAGGTCTTGTGCTGGCATGAGGCTTCTGCTGAACTGCAAGCTGAAGTGTCTGTGGTGAACAACATGTGTAAAAAAAGGTGTTGCAACTGCTTCGTCTCACACATTTCAGAGATGAGCAACATGAAGTGAGATTATTTGAAGTGAGACTGGTAACTCACCAAAGTCCACCAGATTGCAAAAGAACTTTGCTACCCCGGAGCTCAAAGTTTCCCATCCTTTTGAGCTCAAGTCAAGTCAAGTCAGGTTTTATTGATATAGCCCATTTCATACACAGAACTGTAGCCCAATGTGCTTCACATAATCATAACAATCACATACAAATAAAAATAGTTGAAATGTCAAGTCAGTTGATTAAAATGTTAAAATAACTTGAGTGAAATAAATTAAAACGCTAAATAAAAACAGATAAAAAAATTAAATAAAATAAAAGCAAAACACAGCACAGATAAAGAACATGAAAGCAGACCACGGGTGCAGGAGTGAGTTAGTGGAAGGCATCACAGAAAAGTTTGTCTTTTAGTCTGGATTTAAAAATGGAGAGAGAGGTTTTGATGTCAATGGGAAGATGGTTCGACGGACTGCATAGCAGCTAAAAGCTGCCTCTCCCTGCTTGGTGCGGGCCCTGGGTTGTACCAGTTGAAATTATCTGCTTATCTGAGTGATCTTACTGGGCTATATGTTTGAAGCATCTCTGCTATAGAGTGAGGTCCTTGGCCATTTAGTGATTTAAAAGTAAGTAAAAGGACTTTAAAATCAATGCTGTAGGTCCCTGGTAGCCAGTGCAGAGATTTTAAAATTGGTGTAATATGATATTTTCTTTTGGTTCTGGTCAATACTCTTGCTGCTGCATTTTGGATCATTTATTGCTTTTTTTAGGCAGACCAGTGAAAGTAAGGGCAAAGTAGGGACACAGAGCACATTGTGAACAGCACATTACCCACCACCACCCCTCTCTCCTTTTTAATTCACGGATTGGGATAAATGCAGAGACCGAATTTACCTCACAGGATCAAAAGACTATACCAGAGAACTGGAACTAAGGAGGAACTAAGGAGCCAATAGTGTGTGTGCTTCCATATAGCGTGTGTGTTTGTGTTGAGGGAGGGTTTCTCTCCTTTGCTGTTGATTTCAAAACAGAATACACAAAACAATAATATAAACATATTTTGCCACACAGCTCAGCCATGGACACTCCTTAGGTATGTGAAGACTCTGAAATGGGCAAGCCATTTGAATAAATCACATGCAACTGCAGTGTTGCATGTGCATGTGACTTCATCACATGATTACAGAAATAAAAAAAAAGACAAGGGTGCTGGTGATCTAAGTGGCCCAAGCCATTCAGCTTTCCACTGTGTAGTTACAGAACAGGTGACGGTGAGGTACTCTGGAGAGACTGCAGCTTCGTGCGGAAAAGAAATGTAGAATAAGATTGCAACAGAAAATAGGGTTATCAGGTTGAGGCGTCACCACCTTGTGTGGCTTAGTATTGTTGAAGAGCTTGAACGTTTGCAGGCTCTCCTACATAGACAATGTTTTCTTTATCTAAATAGATTTTCTTTTTTCAATTTACAAGAACAAAAAGTAGACACACTGCCAACAGCAGGTTTCACCACTGAGAGTAAAATCTTGAGGTTGCTGAGATATGCATTAGATTCAGGAAGTATTTTGACGTGTCAAACTGACTTGACACGCAGCAAAAAGATCAAATAGACAGAAATATTAATATTGATTTAAACTTAAGATAAAAAAAAGACTAACCTCCAAAATAGTTTTAGTATAAATGTTATGCAAATACTGCAAAGAAGAATTACATTTATAAGCAGTTGCAACAACCTTTTTTTCACACATCAGCTATTGTTAACCACAAACCAAATTTAGCTTGCTTTTACAGAAGGCACATGCTTACTGATGAAGATGTCTGAAGAGGTTGTCTACTCCGCTGTAAAGTTGAAGAATAATGGTAGAGAGTCTGCGAACACAGCAACTGAAGAGCAAAGAAAAGGTAAGGAAGTCATGTGTACAATGCAATCATACTGACGGGGAAAATGTTGTTCCCACATTTTAGATTTCTGATTAAGTGTTTACATGGCAAACATCTGCAAGATTATGTCTGGGGTTTACGTTTCCTGTTCACTGTAAAATGGAAGAAAAACTACACTATCTTAATATAAATTCGTCAAAACCTTCCAATTTACACTCAGATAACGAACCCATTGGTGACGTGGAATATGCTGCTATCACATTCAGAACAAATGAAACGCACAACCAAAGAACACATCCAAAAGGTAGCAGTATTTGCTAATTATTATGGCCTTTATTATGGTGTTTAACCATGTTTGTACATGTAACATTGAGTAATTGAACTGGGAATGAGAGCTGTTTATTTTAATAGAACTAATTATCCTTACAGTAATACTGTTCGCAACGTTTCCTTTTTTACTAGGGGGTTGTAAATATGTCAGGCTGGCTGTTGGCACTCTCTTTACTCTGGTTATAAGTGTGGCCATACTGCTGTGCATAATGGGTGAGTATTATTGCTATATAGTTAGAACAATACACTCCGGTGTGATTCTTTGGGGACTCCTTTGGGTACTAAGTTGCTTGTTTGATCTCAGTTGCAGGCTCTGTAGCAGGTCAGTGCGCTGATGGCTGGGAATCCTTTAATGGGACTTGTTACTACTTCTCTCATGATACATTAAACTGGACTGCGAGTAGAGACAGGTGTGTCTCAGATGGTGGCCGTCTGGTCATCATAGACAGCAAGGAGGAACAGGTATGAGGATGGTGATCAAAAAGAGCTTTGTGTCTTTGATTACTTAGGACTTGAAATGACAAATTTATATAATTTATAATTATTTTTATATAGATTTTCATCATGAGGAGATTATTAAACTATACAAAAGATGACTTCTGGATCGGTTTGACAGATTCTGAGATAGAGGGACATTGGAAGTGGGTGGACAACACTGATCTCAAACTCAAGTAGGTCACACAGCTGGTTACTTTGCAAGACTGACAGAGAAGTGAAAAGAGGAATCAGTCAGAACCAACAGCTTTTTCTCTTTGTTCAGGTTCTGGCACAAAGGCCAACCAAACAATCAACAATCAATTGGGGTCGGCAATAAAACATACACCTCTGAGGACTGTGTCATAGTGAGACATGTGCAACAAGATGAACACAACTGGTTCGATCAGTATTGTGGTTCAGTTATGAACAGAATATGTGAAGCCCAATTCTAGCTCCTAGAGTTCTTTGAAGCTAATTTCCTGAAAGTGTTGTAGTTGAAGCGTGATAACCACAGAGACAGTGTTCAAAACCTCTATGATTACTCTATAATCTGTGGTGGTTTGTCAGTTTTGCTTTTGGAAAACACTGATTTTAACTTGTAAACTTTGTTTATTTCCTGTTGTAAATAATCAATTAATTTTTTTTAAATCTTTTTTTTTTTTTTTTTTTAGATATATATTTAGAAAGGAATGTAGGAATGTAGGCCAAGTCTGAATATTTATTTGCATATTTCAACATTTTGGTGTGTATGGGCTTGTATGGGCTTGTATGGGCATACTGACCTTCATATCCAGCAATGGGCATACAGAAAAAAATATATTTAAATACATTTTAAGTGTCAAAATGTTTTTGCGCCAATATTGAATATTTACATATATTTCAAATTATATTGTGAACATATGTTTAAACTATGTTTTTTTTGTGTATGGGACAATTGTGTTCTATCTTTCTCTTTGTTGCTTCATCTTGCCTGAGCTCAACAGGATGTGAAACCTTGACCACATTGGTGGCAAAGTTCATTTGCAGTCTGGTGCGCTTTGGTTGAATCAGAGATATAAATAGCCAGTGTTCTCACTTCCTTTACCTTTACAAATGTTTTGGGTTAGGGTCTCATGATGTATTTGGGTCTCATGGTGTTGTCCATCTCTGAAATGTGTAACAAGCAACTTTCATTTGAACTATATGGCTTGGCTTTCCATAAATAGTAGAAGGCCTATTCTAATCAGTGCACTCATGGGGTAGAACCATTTATCAGCATAGCCTGGCTAACGTGATGGAGACATTCATTTTCTTATTTGAGATGTGGTTTATGAATACCCAGAGCCATTTGGGCACAACAAATGTCTATCAAATGCATCTGTAAGTATCAATACCAGACAAACACACACTGCACTCACTCATTTACATACAGTATACAAAGTTCTATTCAAATAAAAACATGAAGATCCATGTGTATTCGTTTTTCAATCACCATATATTACATTTAGATGCACCTTGATTCCCGTCTGTACAAAAAGTATTTTTAGTTGGTGTAGGTGTAGTCCCAGTTAACTTAACAATCAGAGGTGGTATTCAAAAGAGAGTAATAGATAAAGAGGAAGTACATGATGAATAAGTTAAGTGTGTTAACTCTTGTGTTACCCTCAAATCTTACGGGCATCCTTTATCCTTGGGGTCAATTTGACCCCAGCTAAATACAGTAGCCCTCAGAAAATTATTATAATTCATATTGTTACCCAGTTTGGTAAAAGGTACTTAAAAAGAGTGCAACAACCACCATCGAAAGCCCTACAAAACAATCCCACCCCCACACCCCTTTATGAACCCTAGAACTCTGGCTGGAAATATTGCCCATCCAGTGTCAGCAGCCCAAAGGCTTGCTGTTGCTTCACCTTTTGACTTATACAGTCCTGTCAAAATTACTTATGTAATATACTTATTTAAGTAATAATGATAACAATGTGTTCTCATACTACAATAATATCCATAATGTGTCAAATATTCATGTATCTTTTGTTTCATACAGCTAAATCAGCTGTTTCATACAGCTAAATCAAACTGACCCCAAGGAACATCAATATACAAAATATTTGACATTGAAAACATAGTATTGTGAGCATTTCATGCTTACTCTGTTGTAGCCGTAAAATGAGAAAGTCATGAAACATGAAGAAAAAAAAAAAGGAAAATCTAGTAATCTTGAGATATCAATGAACTAATCCCAAGATTACATTCTGAGGCTCACCACCTGTGTGATGCAAAGCAACATAGTGTATTTCTTGGGTTAATTCTTGGGAAATTCTCCCATCTAGCAGTGAAATGGTACATTGCAACAGACTCTGGCTCCCCAGACGGGGTAAACCCAGCTCGAACTGCCAGCGAGTGGATTTCGCCCTGCAGCTCAGGCTGGAAACCTGCACATTTCTCCTCATCTTTGCTGCTTCCTGTCCACATCTTCTGGGTCCAATCACAAACTGGCTTATCCACCAGGCGCACCCAGAGTCTAATTGGTTGAAGGACTATCGAAATGTGTGCAGAGTCATTTGAACTATGCCCATTGATTGTGCCTCTCATGCAGATACAATACTGCACAGACTTCGCAGACGAATGTTCAAAATCTTAAAAGATCAAGCTTACTCTGGTGATAGCCAGACTAGCTCCCCCCCTCACTCCAAGCACGATTTACTAGCTACGGAAGCTGCACCATAAATATCCTAGCTGACACTATAAGATATCGTACACAACTTTATTGAGTATTACTTCACATAATGAGGTTATTATAAAAGTAAATGTAAATTGCATTTATTTATTTAGTCTGTGAAACTACAGCCCTATATGCAAGATAAGAATAATGGATTTGTGGATTTGGTATTGGCTTATAAGCAACGTATCAGTGCTAAAGTTATTTGACATTACTGTACAAGATTAGCTTGGGCCAACCGATCTCCGCATACGAAGACTAACAGGTGACAAAGGTGAAAGGCAGAGCTTGAATGTCAGGTAAGTCCCTCCTTGGGTAATGTTTTCTAAAGATGGAGGCTGAAACATGGCTGTTGCCATACAAGTTGGTTTAGTTGGTTTAGTTGGTTTAAACCTTCCTGGAAAAAAAGAACTGTATCTTTAAATGTGCTCATAATAATGTGCGTGCTTGAGATTAAACTATCAGTTTTTCTGCAGAAACATAAATTTTTAAAGCAAGTCAATGGTTTTACAATATTTCAGTCACGCTTTAGTTGGCTGATAGCTAGACGCCCCTAGCCGGGGTAGTCTAGAGCTGGGAGCTGGGCTTTGTCAGCGATCACCGAACCAATCACATCATGTATAGAGTCGGTGGGTGGGCATAGCATAATGATGACTGACATGGGATCAGAAGTTGCAACGGTTACATAAGCATCTTGCTACTTGAAAACAAGAAGATGATTCGTTTAGTGCTATCCTATTGCATGAAGAGGGAATTTGAAAGACAAATTCCCCGATTGAGCCCTGTTATGGTGAGTTTCTAGACCCTCACATCTTGATGAAAGAAGCCTAATGGATTAACTTTGAGCTTACTGCATACACAATATGCATGTAAATTATATGAGCAAACACACAAACGAACACACACACGCACGCACACACTCACGCACGCACACACACACACACACACACATTTCGATTCCTTGTTTCGATTCCGGTTCCTAACGATTCTCGACTCCGATTCTTGTAAAAGGCAGGGTCAAAAAAGTTTCGATATTTTAAATGAGCTAGCTAACCAACGGTCTTTCTGAATGACATTTACTATAAATTTCTCACAGGGCTGTTTTCAACTACAACATAAATCGTCTTCTTGTTGCCTCAGCTCGGTTATGCAAACACCTTCTTCGTTGGTGTTTAGCGGCTTCTTCTTTCGGTTCGCGGACTGGGAATCGATACTAGGAATTGAAATTTAAACTTTTGAACGATTCCGGGAGAATTGGAAAGCTAGTCCCGGTTCCCATCGATTCTCGATTCTCGATTCCCAACCCTACACACACACACACACACACACACACACCTGGTAAAGAAACGTCTTACATGTGTAAATGCTAGACACCAACACACCCTCTTTTCTAGAAAAGACCACTAAAAGCACCATTCCAGTAGGTCCTCACTCAAGGCTCACAGAGGGCTGTGCTTGCTCTCTGTAATGGTCTAAACGTTCCCTCGCCAGAGTGGGATACGCATGCGTCTACAAAGCTGCAAAAGGTTGAAGTTTGCTTCACTCTGGCTCCCCCTGCTGGTCAAATGCTAACCTACTAGTTACAGTAATTTATTAACAATTATAGTCATAGACACACAAAAGAGTTTCTCCTTTTTTTGACAACAGGAAATAAATAAGGCTTACAAAATAGTTACAAAGTGTAAAACAGTGTTTTCCAAAAACAAAACTGAAAAAGATGATAGAGTCCCTCATTTTGATCACTCTCTCTGTGGTTATCATGCTGTAAGAACAAAACTTTCAGGATATCAGCTTGCAAGTACTGTAGCTACTTCAAATTCATTCAAGATAGGGCTTCACATATTCTGTTAAAACCTAAACCACAATACTGATCAAACCAGTTTAGTTCAAGTTGTAAAATGTGTCTCACTATGCCACAGTCCTCTCCAGAGGTGTATGCTGTATTGCCGACCCCACTGTGGTTGTTTGGTTGGCCCCCATGCCAGAACCTGAACAAAGAGAAAAAGCTGTTGGTTCTGACTGATTCCTCTTTTCACTTCTCTGTCATTCTTGTCAATGTCAATGTCAATTTATTTATAGCACATTTGAAAAACAACCACAGTTGACCAAAGTGCTGTGAAGTTGTGAAGTAACCAGCTGTGCGACCTACTTGAGTTTGAGATCAGTGTTGTCCACCCACTTCCAATGTCCCTCTTTCTCAGAGTCTGTTAAACCGATCCAGAACTCATCCTTTGTATGGTTTAATACTTTCTGCATGATGTAAATCTATATAAAAAAATGTTTTTTTTAATATACAATTTTCCATTTTAACTCAGTAATCAAAGACACAAAGCCATATTTGATCACCATCCTCATACCTGTTCCTCCCAGCTGTCTATGATGACCAGATGCCCACCATCTGAGACACACCTGTCTCTACTCGCAGTCCAGTTTAATGTATCATGAGAGAAGTAGTAACAAGTCCCATTAAAGGATTCCCAGCCATCAGCGCACTGACCTGCTAAAGAGTCTGCAACTGAGATAAACAAGCTACTTAGAACCCAAAGGAGTTCCCAAAGAATCACACCGGAGTGTATTGTTCTAACTATATCAATAATACTCACCCATTATGCACAGCAGTATGGCCACACTTATAACCAGAGTAAAGAGAGTGCCAACAGCCAGCCTGACATATTTACAACCACCTAATAAAAAAGGAGGAAAAGTTCATAAAAGTGTCACACTGTCAAGGTAATTATTTCTATGGAAAAAAAAGCTCATTCTCAGTTACAGTTTTTTCTGAATGCTAAAGCACTAATCGTGATTCTTGTAGCACAATTTCTAAAACTATTAACACTTATAGCAAAACCACTCACTGAGTTTGCAAAACTAAAAGCACAAACACTGCTTTGAACACAGTTTGCAATTTTGTAACACACACTTTGCAAAACTGTAGGCACAATTCACTGCACAACACTCTTTTTGCGGAACTTTAAACACAACTCACTGCTTACACTCAATTACCAAATTTCCAACACACTCCTAGCAAAATCATACACATGTATGGCTATCATTAACACTATTTTGCCAACTGTCTGGCACATTTTCACATGTGAAAACTGTTTTAGATCATTAGTTCACTTTGCAATCAGCCTAAGCAGTGTAAATAAGGCACAGGTAAGATATCCGTGTGGAGAACAATGGAAGGGGCAGGAAGAGTGAGAATTAGAGGAGGCCTAGGAAGAGGACGTGGAGGTGAAGGAGTGAGAGGGAGGGGACGACAAGGACAAGGAGCCCGGTGCCTTGGACAGGAGGACATTGCATGCAATGTACTGTAGATGAAATTTTGTGGCCGTACCCAGAGAGATGTCATGATGTAGACAGATTTTTCTTTTTTTTTGTCTCAGTGAAATTACTATTTTGTGTTTTGACTTTGTATTTGCTTTGATGAGTGTGAACATCAATACTTGAAGTTTGGATTCCTATATGTTTACAGAACTATGACAAAAGTATGACCTCAAAGTCATGAGGCTCAAACTGACATACTGTAGCCTACCTTGTGCACAGAGAAAGCAAAAGCCAGATGTGTCTTGTATTCATACCATCAGTGTGTAGTTGACACAATGTGTGCTTAGTAGATGATGGCTTGTGTTTACTGATTGATACAGAAACACCTTTTTTACAAAGGTGTGAAGAGTTACAGTTTTTTTCTGATTGGTTAAGCACTTTTTTTGTAACTATTGGCTATTTTTGAAGAACTCTACACACAAATAGCAAAACCTTTCACCAAATTATCAAAACATTGTAGTTCTCTTGCAAAAGCGAACACAGCTTGATTAACTCTTCACACCTTTGTAAAAATGGTGTTTCTGTAGAGTTTTGCAAAAATAGCCAATAGTGCTTAACCAATCAGAAAAAACTGTAATACTCAATGTTACATGTACAAACATGGTGAAACACATTAAACATAATAAAGGCCATAAACATTAGCAATTACTTCTACCTTTTGGATGCGCTCTTTGGTTGTGAGTTTCATTTCTTCTGAATGTGATAGCAGCATATTCCACGTCACCATTGGGTTCGTTTTCTGAGTATAAAAAAGGTTTTTTGTTTAGGGTTGAAAAAACATGTTTAAATACTATGTTATATATTTATTTTTAATAGCTGACTGTTTTGATGATTTTGTATAAAGTCTGCATTTGACTACATTTTACATAATGACTTACCTTTTCTTTGCTCTGCAGTAGCCGTGTTCACAGGCTCGCTACCATTACTCTTTAACTTTACAGTGGAGTAGACAATCTCTTCAGACATCTTTATCAGGTCTTGTGCTGAGTAGTCATGAGGCTTCTGCTGTCAAACAGCAAGCTGGTTTGTGGTTAACTGTAGCTAATGTGAAAAAAAGGTTGTTGTTGCAACTGCTTTTACTGTAGACTTAAACTACTTCATTATTCTTTGCAATATTTGCATGACATGTATACCTAAACTATATGAACATTTGGATATCAGTTTTTTTAACTTTAGGATTATATTGATTTTAATTTTACTATTTGACAATTTTGCTGTATGTGTCAGAATACTTCCTGATTCTAATGCATATCTCGATATTTTACTCTGTGTTAAACCCCAACCCAACCCAACCAACCAACCCCTGCTGCTCCGACTTTCTGTTCTAGCAAGTTCTATAAAAACATCAGATCTTTTTGCATTTAGAAGAATAAGACACTTACAAATCACATTTGGAGGTGTTGACACCTCAGCCTGGTAGATCTGATACAACCTGTTTCCTGTGGAAAACTTTCTTTAAATCTCCTTTCGAACCGCAGATGCAGTCTCATAGGGCACTTTGACATCACCTGTTCTGTACATGGTAAGATGACAGCAGGAAGTGATGGGCGATGAGAGTGTGTTTAAAATGACGTGTCTGTTTTTGAGCCATGTAGATCACTAGCACCCCTCTCTCCCCTTTTAATTTCTGTTCAAGCAAATTCTATGGGAAAAAAAACAAAAAACTATTCAGATGAAGAAAAAAATTATATATTGAAGAAACAGACACATCTTACACTAAACCACATTTCGAGGTGGTGACACCTCAGCTTGACAGATCTGTAACACCCTGTTGTCTGTGGCTAACTTATTCCACATTTCCTTTCCGCCCACAGCATCAACACAGAGGGTTTGAGTGTCACAGCGTATTTCTTCGACAGTGCGCTATGGCCAGAGTGGGTAATCAGACAAAGTGGGCCGAGCCAGGCCAAAGTTAATCAATAAAAGATAGATAGACAGACAGACAGACAGACAGACAGATAGATAGATAGATAGATAGATAGATAGACAGATAGACAGACAGATAGAGATGAGAATATAACACTGGTTGCATGTGAATATCATGTTCAGATTATTGTTTTGTATTAACTGTATTCTGTTTTGTAATCACGTTAAAAAGATAGAAAAAATTAACCCCCCACCCCCCCCCCTCCTCTCTCTCTCTCTTACACACACACATACACACACACTGTTGTATTGCATTACTACAAAAGCGGTGTGGTGTGGCACAATACAAAGTGACAGCTTGCACAGGTTTTTGATTTCTTTTAGTTTATTAGCGATTTTCCAAGCAGACTTCAATGAAGCATCTTCAGAGAGGGAACAGAGATAAGACAGTGAATTAACACTTAAAACCAAAAAAAAATAAATAAAAAAAAACAGTGAATAAAAAGATGAAGGTGTTCCCCAACATTACAGTACAAGTTTCAGGCCCAGACCTCATGTGGTATCCTATCATGCACTGTCGACAACATAGTTTGGATGATAAAAAAAAGAATGGTGAAACATCTTACCGTGTCATCGACAAACCAGACACAAATAGAAACAAACCCTTACTAGAGATGTTACCATTGACTGCCAAGGAGGCATTGTAGGTGGAGTTCCGTCTTAGCGAAAGGCTCAACTGACCTTTGAACTGGGTTCACCCCACACAGGGCAAAGATGGATGTCGAATAAGGGTATTAGGAAGGTGAGTGTGGGGGTTGCTCAGAATATATCAGAATATCTCTCTGATTAGCACAGTTTTATGCTCCTCACTTTACATAAAGCATCTCCCCAAATAAACAAATATGTCAGTCCACATTCAGACACATTATGAATTTGAGTTTCTGTGTTGTTGTGTTTCTCAAAACAAACAAACAGACAAAAAAAGGAAGGAAGCTCTCTTGACATAAAATGAGGCTGCTGTGTAACCCCTCTTTGATTTTTCTTTTGGTACTATTGTAATTACAACAATAATATATAACTATGAGTATTTACAGACCTCTCAAATTCTGTAGGTTTATTTATATATTATACACTACCATTCGGCAACCATTAACATGACAAGCCTTAGTTTGACGTGATCATCATTTAGAAAGATGTAAAAGTAGTAAACTTAGTTCCAGTACAAACTGCTGTACAAACAGGCAAAAGGTGGAAACGATAAAACAAGTCCACAAGTGTCTGTTAAACATACTGATATCAAGAGTGATAGTGGTTTGTTACGACAACACAAAGACATTAACAAACGTAGCAACTCCAACAGTACATTTTTGTTAGTACCATTGAGGACACCTCCTCTGATCAAGGAGTGTGCTTTACTTTTTTTTTTTAATCTCGTATTTTTTGGACATTGAACTTGAATGCAATGTGCTGTCTGTCCTTGGAATAGACCACAGTCCCCAAAGAGGGCTTGCAATCGTTATATATATATATATATATAGGTGGGCAACCAATGTACTAGAAGGCAGAAAAGGACACTGTTTACAGCACGATAAAATGGTTCTTTTTCAACTTTTTGTTTCAAGATTCAGGTTAAACAAAACATCCTTCGGCAGAACAACACTGTCATTATTCAAGTAGGCTTCAAAAAATCGTCCAAAGTGGCAAGGCATTGAATGTGGATGCATTACAATGACAGGATGATATCACACGACCGGGGTTACTCGTTGCATATATATAATTATATAATCTGTCAATGTAAGGAAAAGCTGACGTTACAAAAGGGGGCAGAGGTGGCAGGGGTTTCTAAAATTTCAGGACAAAGAATCAGGAATTTCCTGACTTTTAAATGATTGAGACTTAAGAACAGGTCGGTGCAGGAACAAAAACAAGCAGAATCATCTAGAAAGTTCTCTGAGGAGGGACGGTGCAAGTGCAAGATAAGACTGAGGGGGGGGGGGGGGGGAAAGACGACCAAGAAACAGATCCCTTCTTCAGAGTCCCTTCACCAAGCCCAGGCAGACTGGCAGCGCCCACAACCCTCCCCCCCTCCCCCCTTGCGGTCCTCCCCCTTGCCCACCGAGGGATCTCGAGGTGTGGTGAGACTCATCATCAGAGGATCTTACGCTTGCGCTGAGGCCTTGGTCAGAGTTAGGAGTGGAGTGGAGGGTTGGGCAGTGCTGGGCGATTGGGGAGGATGACCAGGCAGGGTTCTGCAGGGCCTGGGGGGGGGGGGGGAGTGGGGTTGGTTAGCCTGGGCTGGTGGTTGGTGGAGAGAGGGGCGGTGAGGACGAGATGGGCAGTGCTGGAGGTTTTGGGTCGCGCGATCACTTGGTTAGCGTGCTGGACGCTCGGAAGTAGGAGAGGAACTTGAAGCAGAGGCTGACCACAAAGTACCAGATGTTGCGCGCCATTTGGGAGCGGGCGATGAAGACGCGCCAGATGAAGACGACGAGGACAGTGTTGAAGGTGTAGCGGATATTCCTCAGCCTGAGAAAAATGAGGAGAGTGAGAGAAAGAGAGAGAGAGAATGGAATGGATGAAAGAAAAGAGCAGATATTAGTAAAAAAAAGCCACTTTAATCAGCTACAGTGATTCTATGATAACTTACTCTACTCTTGGTTTAGGGTCATTTAAGCTGAGTTGCACCTGTTCTAACGGCCATCTGCTCAACTAGGCTCCCTTCATCTCTGTGTCTCTCTTCATTAAAAAAAAATACCTTTGTCCCATCCATCCATTTCAAACCATTAACTCATCCATTAAACTATCTGTCTATCAACATCCATTAAACTATTTGTCTATCAACATTCATTGAACTATCTGTCTATCAACATCCATTAAACCAGTGTTTCTCAAATTATGGGTCAATCCTCGGAGCCGCAGAGTAACATTGTCACTCTGATAATCTGCTGCGCAATTGATCAAGGAACCGCGGACTGACAGAAAAAAAAGAAAACAAACGTTTCCACAATCAGGAGGAAATACTTGCTAATTTGGTGTCCTCAACAATTCAGTGGTATAATAGTGGTATAAGCGCTCATTCAAATAATGTGTGTGCACCTCTGCGCGAGGGAAACTGAAACCACCAGATAATGTTGGCATAACAAAGCTCCGCTTCAAGCCGTTGGAGTGAGGTAGCAACATTTACAGGCCCAGATACACCTCCCAGACTCGAGCCAACTCCCAACTCCCGATTCCCGACGTTGGCGTCGCTTGGCGTTGGCTGAGATCAGCCGACGACAAACTGCGAAACACATCGCGGTGACGTCAACCGACCCCGCCACCGCTTAAACTTTGTGCGCCTGCGCATACACTCGCTGGGATAGCACCAGGGGCGCTAGGGTAGGGTGGCTAGTCTCATGAGCAGCACATAAACAAAGCACACACATTTCACAAGTGTCCAATGTCCGCTTGCCAAGAAAGTATCTTGTTGTAGTACTAGGCTAGTAGTAGCAAAACTAGCAAGTGCTAGACTAGCAAACAAAGCAAGCCATTTCGTTTTGCAACCAACACGGACAATAGCCTAGTAGTAAACAAAACAAAACAAACCAGCCTTTGCTACACTAGCAAACAAAGCAAGCCATTTCGTTTTGCAATCAACACGGGTACAACTAGCCTAGTAGTAAACAAAACAAATCAAACCAGCCTGTGCTACACTAGCAAACAAAGCAAGCCAAGGGGTAGCCATTTCGAGGTGCAGCAACCAACACCTCCCGCACAACCAATCAGAGTACCCCAACCGCCAACACCCCGACGCCGACGCTAGCCCCGACTGAGCAAGCTCAAACCCTCTCGACGAGATCCCGACGGGAAGATTATTGTACTGTCAGATTTGAATATAACATTGCCAAAAACGATCAACCTAGTAACCACCATAGCAAGTAGCATGATTGTTCTAGCAACCAGGGGTGCCTTTCCGGAAAGCATAGTTGCTAATCTCTTAGCAACTTAGTTGGTTAGCAATGGAAAATTGCAACTGTGGTTTTGGGAAACTCGCCTCAGCATAACAACCACTGTATTTAGCAGAGAAACCACCATATATATCCTAGCAACCATCTCAATTACCCTAACAACAACCTAGCAGCCACTAGCAGCCACACCCTAGCAACCAGCATAGCAATTGTTGTATTTAGCATAGCAACCACCATATCCACCCTAGCAATAACCTAGCAACCACTACTACAATGTCAACCTAGCAACCAGCATAGCAACAAGCATGATTACCCTAGCAACCAGCATATCATCCACTTTATTTAGCAAAGGAACCACCATGTCTATCTTAGCAACACAATAGTAACTATCTCTGCATTGTCTGTTTTAACTCTATTTTTACATCACACGTTTTGCTTTGTCATGCACTGGTAATTCCTTGGAATTTCTAGTTCCAGTTTGATTTAGTCGTCTCTTCTCCACTCACTTCCTCAGGTGCTGCCGTGCGGCAGGGATGTCCGACATGTCTTCATTCAGGACGTACTTCTTTGTCCCAATGCAGTAGTTCTCAATGTATTCAGGCCAGTTCAGCTGACGCACATCAAAGTTGAAGGTCTGGAACACAGAATAATAATAACAACTTCTGAATAGGGAAAAGAAATGAATGGAGACAGAATAACAACAGAGTGAGAGAGAGAGATAGAGACAGAATAACAACAGAGTGCGAGAGAGAGAGAGACATTTACAATTATTCATTTAGTAGATGCTTTTATCCGAGTCTGACCAGTCATGGTCACCAAATGACTGAGTCATTTTCCGATCCCACCTCATCTCTCTCTCCCACTCACTTCCTGTCAGTCTCTCACTACTCTAACTCCATCATGATTGCAGAAAGCCCCCAAAATAGAGATGCCATGTCTGATCTGCATCGCAGGGGCCATCACAGAAAGAGAGCGAGAGAGAGAGAGAGAGAGAGATATATATATATAGAGAGAGAGAGAGAGAAAGAGAGAAAGAGATGCTTGATCCGCATCACAGGGGCCACCAGAGAAAGAGAGAGGGAGAGAGAGGAAACGGAGAGAGATGCTTGATCCACATCTCAGGGGCCACCATACCTTGCGGTCCTCGGGGCTGAGCTGGCTCATCAGCATGCTCATGTTCTCCGAGTTCCACTCCCAGTCCTGGCTGCTGAAGTACTCCAGTAGGCCGATGGCCTTGTGCAGCCGGTTGAAGATCCGCATCATCCTTGGTGACAAACATATGGAGGTACTTTGACTTCAACCTTGCAACTACATAAACAAACATGTGCATCCCTAGGGCATTTCGGGTGAAGCAGGAAACAACAGAGCTTAAACGAATGGTAACTTGGGGACAAAGTCGACATTTTGTCTGATTCATTTTCATTTGAAAGTATCTGTTGTCAATTCTAGTCAATTCTAAGCTGCATTAAAGAAAACTGGTCTTACTGTAGGAGATACAATGCACAGGGAAAGACTTTCTGTTTGATTTGTTTTAAAGAAGACAAATCAAATCGGAAATGTTTCTATGCTTCACTCACTATTTTGACAAGTACCTGTACTGGTTGCCATAGAGAGAGAACGGCGTAAAATGGGGCTACTGACTCCCAGTTCTCTCACTTCAAACAAAGCCCTGTTGAGGTTCTCCATTCTTTGGAATTCATTGCCTCCGCCAAGGAGGTTATGTTTTCATTGGGGTTTGTCTGTTTGTCTGTCTGTTTGTTAGCAAGATAACTCAAAAAGTGATGGATGGATTTCAATTACATTTTCAGGGAAGGTCAGAAATGACCCAAGGAAGAATTACATTTTGGGAGTGATCTGTATCACCGTCGGGATTCCGGAGGCTTTATGTTTTTCGCTTAGCAGTGTAATGGCATGGTATAGCCAGGTGGTGGCGATAGATATATGAATAGATTAATAGTTTAGGTTCGAATGTATGACAGCCTAGGAAGAACGATACAGGTAGAGGTCTGCACTCTCTCAGTGCTTTTCTAGTTTAAAATAAAATTACACAGGAACCTTTCACATCAGGAAGTGAAAGCACACACTGTGCATTTTAAACCACTGATATCGTGACAAGGAGCACCCAGTGCCATTTTCACCTGTTTTGCTACTTAGAGGAGGCAAATAGGTAAGGAAAAAACCCATCAATTTTCAGCATCAAATTTCTCAGAAGCAAATTCAGTGCTAGCAATACTATGCTATGCTATGCCATACTATGTGATTCAATGCTATGCTATGCTATGCTAAGCAATGCTTAAAGCCTCCAGACACCAGGGGTAGTGAGGCAGCGCTCTCTTACTGTGGCTTCTGTCCCGACAGGCGGAGAAAGAAGTCGTAGAGCAGCGCGGGGAACTTGTGGCTGACCAGGATCCAGTACTGGTTGATCAGGTAGTTGGACGTAATGTTGGCGTTGGGCCGTCTGAAAGCCTGCTCCAAGGGGTTCCTCTTGAAGGTGGACATCACGTAGTGCTCTGTGGGCAGAATCAACACGACATGGGGTTTATTGAAAAGAGTTAATGAGGTCTGTGGGGGAGGACAGCTTCAAGATTCTGGTTTCAAGTGTGTAATGTGCTTAAAGAGACTTAGACGTAACTGCAAAGGAGTAGTTGAATTCAGTGGGGTGAGGACATTGGACATTCATAACAGAACCTGTTGGAGTGATATTTCTGACAATTTCAATACATCTCCTTCACTTAATGGTGAGGTAACAGTGTAACTTTACAGCATAATTTATATATAACATATGCAGTCATATGGAACATGCAAGAGCATATCTTTTTAAAAGATCTCACAATCATACTCTTATAAAATAACATAAATTTGTGAAAACAAATTGGAGCTGTAAGACAACACCCAAAAATGTGCTTCACAGCAGCACAGAATCAAAACCAAAATTAAAACTTTATTTCAAAACTGAATGAAATATCTAACACATTGAAGTTCAGAGAGAGAAAAAAACACATGATAATTTACACCTCATGTTACACACCATGATATGGCCATGGATATGAATAAGACGGTAAGAGAGAACAACCAAAATAAGACCATACTGTAGTTCCGTCATATACAGAGGAGGA
>NC_085010.1:14562201-14564701 GCF_963854185.1 Sardina pilchardus
GGCAGGCAGAAAGGAGAAATGGAGACAATACGAGAGAGAGAGAGAGAGAGAGAGTGAGAGAGAGAGAGAGAAAGAGAGAAACAATAGCTTTGGCAACACTGTTCCCATACTGTACAGTCATGCTAATAAAGCAACTTTGAATAGACCTGAATTGAATTGAGACAGAGGGGGAGAGAGAGAGCAAGAGAGAAAGGGGAAGAGAGAGAGAGAGATGGAGGGAGAGAGAGAGAGCGAGAAGTCAAGCAGGAGGGGTGGGCCTGCCTTGTTTAGCCTGTGGCTGGCCCCTGGCAGCAGTCTGGTCCGTCTCTCCGTGGCGTCTCATTATGAGAGTGCCCCGCTGATAGCAGCACGACCCCCGTGACCCTCCCCCCCCCCAACACCCGCACTACCCCCCCCACCCCCACCCCCACCGCCTGCCCTGTCAACTCGCTCACATCCCCACGGCCTGACGCACGGACACGCAGCACAGAAAGAACAGAGAGAGAGAGAGAGAGAGAGAGAGAGAGAGAGAGAGTGTATGTCTAAATGTTCTACTTTAGCAATGCAAACATATTTGTACACATGCTAATAAAGCACACTTGAACTGAACTGAACTGAGTGATGAGAAAAAAGTGTGAGAGAGTGAGAGATACTGGGACGTTTTCACTAAGAGAGAGAAAGTGAAAAAGAGAGAGAGAGATTATTACCGTAATATATACTATTAATAGGCTATATGCTTGCTTTGCTGCTTCACTGAGTAATGGCGATAAAGCTCACATCCATGCCATCATACAAGTATGGACTCACACACACACACACACACACACACACACACACACACGTGTGATGTTTTGTTTGGTTTCTTTTACTACTACTTGTACTACTATATGTACTAAGAAATCCTTTGGCAATACAATTGTATTTTTTGTCATGACAATAAAGGTAAATTGAATTGAATTGAAAAACAGTTGAGAGAAAAATGGAGAGAGACAACAATATGGTAATGGTAATAAAGCTCCTTTTGAATCTGAATTTGAATTTGAGAGAGAGAAAAGAGAGAGGAGAGTGAGAGGCAAAAGAAAGCGAGGAGGAGAGAGACGAACTTGACTTCGCTAGGGGTCAGAGGGTTCGACAGCGGGTCAGATGAGCTCGCTCATTGTTCCTGTCAGCAAGTCAGAGAGGAGCATTGTGGGATACTGGTGGGGGTTATCTGGAGGGAGAGCAGTTTCTGTGCCAGGCTGCTACTAGTGCCCTTTATCGCCACTCGACCCATCTGTACCACTGGCATCAATAAGCTAACAGAATGTGTGTGTGTGTCTGTGTGTGTGTGTGTGTGTGTGTGTGTGTGTGTGTGTGTGTGTGTCTGGGAACAATGGCCTCTCAGTCTTTCGCTGGCTGGCCGAGAGCTCTCTAAGGACCAGATGAATTCTGGTTTGGCACTGTTGGCTCAGCTGCTTGGGCTAACTCTGCTGGCGGGCCGACCCCTCCCGTGTATCTGGACGTCTTGTTTGTCCCTTCTGCCTCCCCCTCCTCACCTGTCCTCGCATACTGCGTTGTGGGTTCAATTCCCGGCGTCCACCATTGCACCCTTCAGCAAGGGCACCTGACCATAAGTTGCTCCGGGGACAACGGTCCTTGTAATATAATTGTGTGTTTTTTGTTTGTTTTTGTCGAATGTGTTAGAATTGCTCTTAAAAGCTGAAAATTTTTTTTTTTTTTTACCATGCTGTAAGTCACTCTGGTTAAAAAGTGTCAGCCAAATGTAATGTAATGTAATTGGATGAGACAAAAAAGTAAGCTTCGACTCATTTAATTAATGTGAAAGCATGTCACAAGACGGACGCATTTCGACCTATACTGTACATGCTGTACATGTATGCCATCTTCAGTGTTTACTTTTTTGTTTTGTCCAATGCTTCTTTTGTTTACGCACCCAAAATCGTCTTTTTTAGGCAGAGTTGAGCCCACCTATTTCTTGCCTTGCAAAAATAATCGACATTTGTAAGTCGCTTTGGGTAAAAGCTAAAAAAGTGTCTGCTAAATGAATAAATGTAACAAACGTCTCTGACTCCACGTAGCCAATCCAACAGTAACGTATGAGAAGGTACAGTACGAGATGTCCAGTGAGCTTCACCTACTGTACTGTGCATCAGAGGATGTTGGGATGTCCAGACAGATCCTCTCCTGTGTGTTCACCCCAGGATCTCCTCAACTCCCCTTTCAATTACACGCTCAATTACTGAGACAGTAACCAGATAATGAAGTGAACTAATGAAGAATCATGAGCGTCTTGAGCAATATCCTTCTGAGACCCCACTAAGATCCTGTCTTCCTCAGATCCTTCTTCTCCTCTCTACTTGTCCTCTCCTTCTCTCTGTCCATTCATCCTCTCTTCTCTTCACTTCTTATCCTCTCCTTCACTCTGTCCATTCCTCCTCTCTTCTTGCCCTCTTCTTGAATTCCCCCTTGGGGATCAATAACGTGGCTGTCTATATCTATATATCTCTATATCCATCTATCT
>NC_085010.1:14569701-14574701 GCF_963854185.1 Sardina pilchardus
TCTTCTCCTCTCCTCTCCTCCTCCTCCTTATCCAGCTTCCCAGAATAAAAACAGGACCCTTGCTGTAAGAGGGTGTGTCTCTCCTCTCCTTGATAGGGCCAAGCGGTTTGACCAAAGCACAGTGAGAGAGAGGCTGGACAGTCCTGAGAGTCCTGCATGGCCGCGTTTCCCCGATTCGTTAAGAAGCTCTTACGTGCTAAGAACTTCTTAGAAGCATTCTTAGAACGTTCTTAGAGAGCTCCTAAGAAGTTCTTAGCACTTACTGTAAGAGCTTCTTAATGAATCTGGAAAACGCGGCCCAGGTCCATCTGCTTAGGGACAGGGACAGTACTGGGCAGTAACTTCCTGAGGTCCATCCTGGCAGTGGGACGTTGGGCGCAGAAGCCACGTCTGACCACTTACGCAACACGGCCTGTGGCCTGCACGGCCCCATTGCCCAGGTCTGTGCGGCAGGGATTCACAAGGTCAGCACGGGCCCTGGGTGCTGGACTCTGGGAGCTCATGGAGGACAGAACTCTGCATACAATATGTAGCCCTGGCTTACCACAAGCATATATAGTCCTGGCTTATCACAAGCACATGTAGCCCTGGTTCACTGCAACCAGTAACAGCACGTAATGGTGATAATGGCAGAGATTTAAATTGCACTTGGTTAGGCACTGGAAGCCTCATATATACATATAAGCACACACACACTCTCTCACACACATACCCATGCGTTTGCTCACTCTCCTACACACAGACAGGGAAACATAGACAGTCACACCGACTTAATTGCTATCCCAAATGGTATATGTTCACATATGCTGTCACCACCTTGAACCCATACACCTCACATGAGAGCTATTATGGATAGACTGCACGCACACACACACACACACACACACACACACACACACACACACACACACACACACACACACACACGCACACACACACACACACACACACACACACACACACACACACACACAGCAGAGGCATGCCCCTGAGGCACACCTCTATAATCACTACACTTCCCGGTCCCCACCACCCACTCATGTACGTCACCTGAGATCTTGCGTCTTGCGTAATTAGGCCACACGCACACACACGCGCGCGCACACGCCCGCCCGCACACACACACACACACACACACACACGCACACCCATCCTCCCATACGACCCTCATTAAACTAGTCTCCATGCCGATCTTCCCCCCCTGGTAGCCTCACCTCTGGGCCTGAGGGCTGGGCTCCAGGAAATGAATCTTTTTCAGTTGAATCAGCGCGAGATCAATAGCGCGCCTTACACTCAAAAGGCTAAGTACTGTAATGATGTCATATGAATAATTCAGCTCATTGCTGCCTTTTCTTTACACTTTCTTTTAACCTCTAGCGCCCTCCCTCTCTCTCTCCCTCCCTCCCTCCCTCCCTCCCTCACTCACTCACTCACTCACTCACTCAATCACTCACTCACTCACTCACTCACTCACTCACTCACTCACAGCTGTATGCTCTGAGACATTTGCGTTCATTCGCTCAGTTTTCTAAAGCCACTGAGGATGTTTCGTAACGGGCGGTCCGGTAGCGGTGAGTCAGTAATGACTCTGAATTGCGCCACGGCGTAATTGAGCTAATTTGTTTCACAGAAAAACACAATCTTGCAATCTCCGAGTTGCCTAATTGCACCCACCAGTATGTCCATCCACCAGCCTCCACCCCATCCTCCACCTACTTCCTTGCTCAAGAGGCTTGGACGGCCTAAAAGCCAGTTACCCACTGTTAGGTAATCATAAGGAGCCGTTAATTGACGGTGACTGGGGAGAGATGACTTCACCTAGGGGCAGGTGTTTTCTGATTGGCCTGCAGCTGAAGATACCAGAGCCAGAGAGAGAGAGTTGCGACACGCTTTGATGCCGCCGCCACGCGATCAAAAGTTCCAAAAAAATTGCAGGAGGGTGGGATGTACTTCTAGATGCTGGAAGGTGTAATCAATTAACTCATTAACTATTGACCAAGAGATTGGCTGGAAATAGTTCCAAAAGTCCCATAACGAGGAAATAGCCTGGAAAAAGTGCTGCCATTTTTTTCTATGGAGGTCTTTGGGAGTGTCGCCACTCTGTTTTATCTACCGCTCTGGAAGATACTATAAGCGAGCTGAGAGCTTTCCGGGGGATAATCGTTTGGCATCTCGGTCCAAAACACATGCATGTCGTCATTCTTGCAACCGTGGAGAAATTTAGGAGCTTCCTTTCGTTTGTGGATAACCTTTTGATAAACCATCCTTTTGGACCGAAATTGACCGACTGTGCTGAGACAGCGACCAGCCAGTCGGTATATACGCCTGCTCGAACTGAAGGTACGTTGGCAACCTTCGGTGGCCTCGACCGTAGCATATGCACACACAAGTAGAGTGACAACACTCTCACGGAAATACGCGCACACACCAGGTAAGACACCCGGTCAGGTGCTAACAGTAGCTTTCCTCTAGACTATAGAGTGATAGTGATATTGTTCTACTGTTTGTTCGATGACCACATAGCACCCTCTTCCCTCCTCCGATGACAAGCCTGCTATCAGCTAGTTGCCTCTAACCCCCCAGCACCCCCCCATCCCCCCACCAGCCCCCCTCCATCTTTCTTCCAACCAACCTGCTGCCCCCAACTCCATCTCCCACACATGCATGCTTGAACCAATCGACCAACCTGGCATGAAAGCTGCAACGACCAGTGAGTGGGCATCGAGCCAGATGCCCGCAGCCATGGGCATGCTGCCAACACCAGAAGAGGAGGAGGAGGAGGAAGAGGAGGAGAAAGAGGAAGAGAGGAGGAGCTGAGGAGGAGAAGGAGGAGGAGAGGAGAGTTTGGGCGGACAGGTGCCCATCCAAAGGTGACATGCTGACTCCGACTAAACACCTAGTTGTCATCGGCAACCTGCAGAAAAGCAGCATTCGTCCAGATGCTTCCTCTGTTATCAAGAGCGGAGCAACAAAAACGGGCACCGAGGTGCCCTTTCTACGCCAGATGAAGACCTCAGTGGTAATCACAGGGCACATACACACACACACACACACACGGCTGCCAGACGCTATGCCAGGCTCACCGCCAGTCAGACTAGCGCTCTCCAAACGTTGCCAGAACAACACTTTAAAACAGCCACACACACACACACAATGCTGACTAAAGAAGTGCTGAAGAAAAAAAAAAATAACACATTCGCTGCAGCAAGAGCGAACCTGTTTTTTTTCCCCTTTTTTTTGCCAGCCACAACCACAAATCACGCACATACCAGGAACATAAAGCGTCAGCAAAACAATCTACTGTACATTAATCTGTGAAAACAGCATGACAGCTGCTGGCACAAGATGTTTCTCTTAATCTCGCCAACGCTTTGTCCTCTCCCGCATCTCCGCTAGCAGGGCAACACGCTCTGCTTCGCGTTTACGTATCCCGCCAGGGCACGCGGAGATGATCAGAGAGTCCGCGGCTTTACACCGGGTCGTGTCACCATCCAGTCAGCCTGTCTGTCAGTCTGTCAGTCAGTCAGTCAGTCTCCGCGGCGACACCGGAGCCTTCTCTACGTGGCGGAGGGGGAACACAAGCCCACAGACTCAGACTCCGGAGAGACAGAGAGAGAGAGAGAGAGGGCGAGAGAGAGAGAGAGAGAGAGAGAGAGAGAGAGAGAGAGAGAGGGCAAGAGGAGTCAGTGATTTATAAATATTTACACGCTGGGACAGGAGACCTCTCCCTGGGCCATGGGGCTGATAGCTGGCCTGATAGCTGACATGACATACAAGGGATGGTGGAGTGGTGTCCGTGTGTGTGTGTGTGTGGGGGTGTATTTTGTGACATGACACCGGGAAAACGACTATATAGATCAGGGGTGTCCAAACTTTTTGGCTCAAGGGCCACATTGGGTCTTGGAAATTGACCGGTGGGCCATAACCCCCCTCCCACCCCATTGGACATGTACACAATGCAGTATACATAACGTATATAATTATTTAAAAGATAATAATGACAAAGTCATTTTGTTGTAGAAAATTAATTTGTTAAGAAATACGGTTAATATGATGCTGTTTAATTCATTTAAATGGTGCACTGTCACTTTAAGAGTCTTGCCGGCTCCACTCAGGTTGCTTTGCCTAATGGCTGTGCCCTCTCAACATTGCTCAGTAGTGAAACTACTATTGTCTTCGCGTTTTTCTTTTAAACATTACCTTTCTTATAAAAAGGAGATATCAGTTATCAACAATGACAAGCCAGCTGGCGCGCTCTCTCCCTTTCGTGCGCGCTCAAAGGCGTTCCCAATTACGTTATGAGTATCATAACGCAAATTAGATTTGCTGCAATAGAGATTTCAAAGAGTAGGCCTATCATCTCTGTGTAACATGCTGTTTTGATATTGACATTGTAAACGTTCTCTAAGAAGAGTGTTAAGCAGCTTGCAGTAATGTTAACCACAACGTCATTGCTGGAAAGAAATAGCGAACAGCCAATGATAAGTGTGGCGGGCCATATCTATAATAAACTAATACATGCTCGGTGGGCCGCATTAAAGTCCCTGGCGGGCCGCAGTTGGCCCGCGGGCCGTAGTTTGGACACCCCTGATATAGATAGTATAATACCACCCACACACACACAGAGCTGCTCCTCTCTGCCGGTGAGAACACTACTGTATGGCAGCACAGCCACCACCGAGACACCGAGGAACTGCAGGAAACCAAACGGCCGTCCAAGCGAGCGCAGCAGGCCATGAAATCACCACCCACCGCCACAGCCGCCCAAGCGACCGCAACGAGCTGTGATTTGGAGACGCAGTGGTTCATCTCGGCACAGCCACCGAGATAAACCACTCCTTCCAACTCACAGCAACCAAAATCCTCACCCAATTCCATTTCACTGCCTGCAAAATGGCATCTCAGAAGAAGATCAATAGTGGGAATAAAAAGCACCTCTGCACCGCCGCGAAGAGACGGCAGCCTTTCACGAGTCCTAGAGGTGGAGACAGACCCTGATA
>NC_085010.1:14584701-14587201 GCF_963854185.1 Sardina pilchardus
CCAACACCACCTCTCCTCTTCCATACGGCAGCACTCTGTCTCCTGTCCATCAGTCTGTCTCCACACACACACACACACACACACACACACACACACACACACACACACACACACACACACACACACACACACACACACACACACACACACACACACACACACTGTGGTGACAGGCTCAACACAGCAGCAGTGCATTTCTGACAGCTTTGAGTCTAACAGCACAGCTGGGACTGCCAGCTCCTGAGAGGTGGAGATGACAGAGGATGGGAAAGAGAGAGAGAGGAGAGGAAGAGAGGGACAGAGAGAGAGGGGAGAGAGGAAGAGGGGTAGAGAGAGAGGAGGGGAAGAGGGGAAGATAGAATAGAGTGAGTGAGTTAGAGTTAGAGAAAGAGAAAGAGAGAGAGGAGAGGAGAGAAAGAGGAGAGAGAGAATAGAGAAAGTGAGTTAGAGTTAGAGAGAGAGCGAGAGGAAGAATATAGAGAGAGAGGACAGGGATGGAGAGAGGACAGGGATGGAGAGAGGGTGGAGAGAGAGAGAGAGAGAGAGAGAGAGTAGAGGAGTGACAGACGGTGTTTTTCTGCGAACTCTAATCGTCTCCCGGTAAAGGCGTCAGGCGCAGGGTTGTTTCTCATCTCCGTGAGTTTCCTGGCATCGCGGCTCAGGCGCTCGAGGCATCTCTCTCTCTCCCTCTCTCTCGCTCTACCTCTCTCTCTCTCTCTCTCTCCCTCTACCTCTCTCTCTATCTCCCTCTCTCTCTCTCCTGCTGCGAGACACACGTCATCACAAGTGTCACTCCTTCATCTCGCATCCCAGCCCAACATTTCCCACTGCAGTGCAGCACAACACAGCACAGCTCTCCCTCTCTCCCCTCTCTATCTCCCTCTCCCTCCTTCTCTATCTCCCTCTCCCTCCTTCTCTCTCCCTCTCTATTTCCCTCTTTCTCATCCCTCTCCTCCATCTCCTCCTCCCATCCTCCACCCCAACGTGGCCATCGAAGGGGAGAGATCCTCGCCTGACCCTGAACCGCACTGACCTAGATTCCCACATCAAAAGCAGCGACGGCTGTGTGTGTGTGTGTGTGTGTGTGTGAGAGAGAGTGTTTGTGTGTGTGTGTGTGTGTGCGCGTGCACGCACGCGTGCGTGTCAATGCATCTTACACGCACTCTGTATTTTGACATTAAAATGCAGCTTACTAAGCAATAGTTGACATGTAATGTATGTGTGTGTGTGTGTGTCTTGTTTACGCATGACATGAAATCATAATTTTATCAGAGTGTGTATGCATGTGAACTGGGTCAAGGATTCTCCCTACTTGTGTACAGTATATTGGTATATGTAAGTGTGTGTGTGTGTGTGTGTGTGTGTGTGTGTGTGTGTGTGTGTGTGTGTGTGTGTGTGTGTGTGTGTGTGTGTGAGAGAGAGTGTGTGTGTGTGTGTGTGTGTGTATGATGCATCATGAGTACATTAAATGTGTAGAAAACATATCTGGATCAAGCACGCCTTACGCAACTCCATCCTGATTCATTAAAATGCAACCGCGCTGCAACAATCCCTGAGGCCTCTTCTCCTTCTGTCACTCTCTCCTCTCCTTCACTCTTTCTCCTCTCTTCCCATCATCCTCTCTTCTCTTCCTTCACTTTCTCTTCTCTTCCCATCGTCTTCTCTTCTCCTTCTGTCACTCTCTCCTCTCCTCTCTTCCTTCTCTCTCTTCTACTCCCATCACCCTCTCCTCTCCTCCTCCATCTCTCCTCTTCTCTCCTATAACTCTCTCCACCTCCTCCTCTCCTCCCATCACCCTCTCCTCTCTTCCTCCATTCTCTCCTCTCCTCCCATCATTGTCTCCTCTGCACACAGACAGGGACACCTCCCTCCGGGGCGGGGCGGGGGCAAGATGGCCGCCGAGGGACGCGCGTGTCTCTGAAGCCAGCGGTGAGGCCACCGAAGCCCCGTGATTAAAACATCCCCGTCATGAGTTACGTAGAGAGGGTCCTCCACTCCTCACCTCCACAAACACACAGAGAGAGAGAGAGAGGGAAAGAAAGAGGGAGAGAGAGAGAAAAAGAAGAGGAAGAAATAGAAGAAGGAGAAAGAGAGAGAAGAAGAACTAAGAGAAAGAGAGAGAAGAAGAAGATGTAGGAGAAAGAGAGAAGAGGAAGAAGAAGAAGAAGAAGAAGAAGAAGAAGACAAACGGAGGCCTCAGTTCACCCTTGCTGATGTGCTGCGACATTTATCACGAGGGAGGTGGGACTCGCTGCTTGGTGTGTGTGTGTGTGTGTGTGTGTGTGTGTGTGTGTGTGTGTGGTGGGGAGGGGGGGAGATTGAATCAATCCGTTCTCTAATGGCGGTGGTGTAATGGACTGTGTCTGCTTATTCCAGCCCTGCTCGATACAATTAATCAGCCAGCGTCTGCTGCTACCAGGACGGGAGGGGTGTGTGTGTGTGTGTGTGTGTGTGTGTGTGTGTGTGTGTGTGTGTGTGTGTGTGTGCGTGTGTGTGCATG
>NC_085010.1:14592201-14594701 GCF_963854185.1 Sardina pilchardus
CCCACACACTCTATGTCCATATGCATGCGAAGACACAGCCATACACACACACACACACACACACACACACACACACACACACACACACACATACACGGTCAGGGTAGGGTGATGAATTCCTCTGAGGTCATAGCCTTTTGCGCTGCAGTCACAGGCTCACACCCCCCCCACACACACCACCACCACAGGGAAATGCCTGGGGAGAGAGATGATCCATGCCAGACGCAACACAGCACAGTGCAGGATATAGATAGGAGCCCTCGGACTGAGGAGGAGGAGGAGCATGCATGAGGAAGAGCAGGAGGAGGAGGAGGTGAGGAGCAGGAGGAGGAGGAAGAGGAGGAGGAGCAGGAATGAGGAAGAACAGGAGGAGGAGCAAGAGCAGGAGGAGGAGGAGCAGGAGGAGGAAGAGAAAGAGGAGCAAGAGGAAGAGGAAGAAGAGGAGCAGGAGGAAGAAGAGGAGGAAGAACAGGAGGAGGAGCAGGAATGAGGAGGATGAAGAGGAGGAGGAGGAGGAGGAGCAGGAATGAGGAAGAGCATGAAGAGGAGGAGGAGGAGGAGCAGGAATGAGGAAGAGCAGGAGGAGGAGGAGGAGGATTGAGGAGTGAAGCGCTAAAGTGCCCCCCACTGCCCTTGACAGAAGACAGATGACTATCTATGGGTCACGCCCTGCACTCTTAGTCATGTCCCTGCACAAGTGTTCACAGGACGCTGCAGAACATGAGCAATATGAGGAGAGGGGGTGTGTGACATTTCATAACACTGTGTGTGTGTGTGTGTGTGTGTCTGGTGTGTGTGTGTGTCTGCTGCTCCCCTTCACTTGAGCCAAGTCCATTAGCGGCGCTGGGGACGGACTGAGGAGTGCTCGTGTTCACGTCGGACTGCTCAGCGTAACCTTTCCAGAGCTGACTACACACGCTGCTGTGGTCTCACTCACTCCAATACAATCACTGCCAGGCTACGCTAAGCCTAGCGATGCTAAGCGTGAGAACCAAGCGGTATGCTAAGGGAGTTAAAATTTTAGTGCAAGTTGGTGCAACTTCTGCAATGATTTCTTTTCTCCAACTTCTCTCTCTCTCACTCTCTCATTTTCTTGCCCTCTTTTGCTATCAAGTTTACTGTTCCCTCCTTCCACCTCAGATCCACAGTAAGATGTTTTGAATTTCAGGAACTCAGCGACTTCCCCTTTCGACTGCTTCCAGAGTGGCTCTTTGGGGGGCCTATAGCTACATTCTGGCTGGCAGAGTTTGGAAAGAGAGAGAGAAGGGTAAGTAAGAGAAAGAGAGAGAGAGGGATAGAGAGAGATACATACATTGCATTCATTCTTTTCTTTTTTATTGTCTGCTATTACCTATTGCTATTTTATATCAGTTTAAACCAATATGTTTAGAGAGAGAGAGAGAGAGAGAGAGAAAGAGGGATTTCTTCCTTTTGTGATACTACTGTGTTATATGTAAAACTAGCTTTGGCAAAAAAACTAGCTTTGAATTTGAATTTGAGAGAGAGAGAGAGAAAGAGAGAGAGATTGAGAGAGAGAGAGAGGAGATGCAGTGAGTAACGGGGCACTTTTGGCCATAGGGCTGCGTCTCACCTCGTCTCCGCAGCCCTTATTGGGCCACTTCAGAGAACTCACACCGGAATGTCATACTGAGGGCAAGAGGAGAGAGAGAGAGAGAGAGAGAGAGGTATGGAAAAAACAGAGGAGGGAGAAAGGTAGAAAGAAAGAAAAAGGCGGTATGAAGGTTAAAAAAGGACTGAGAAGGTGGAGGGCAGAATGTGTGTGTGTTTGTGTGTGTGTGTGTGTGTGTGTGAGTGTGTGTGTGTGTGTGTGTGTGTATGATAGAGAGAGAGAGAGAGAGAGAAAGAGAGAGAGAGAGAGAGAGAGAGACTGGCTTGGCTTCCCACAGTCTAAGGAATTACCTCGAACAAAAGCCCTTAAAACAAAAGGGAAAGGAATTAGACAGAGGCCATGACTGCTGCTAATTCAGAAAACATAAATCTCATTCAGTGGCTGGGAGTACACACACACACACACACACACACACACACACACACACCAATGCACACTCACAGAAAAAAGACATTCACACATTTCCTTTCTGTGACTACCGAGCTGCCTTTAAGTGAATGAAAATAAGAGAAACAGCCAACAGCACAGAGTGTCACCACAACAGCTCCTGTCACTGGGGTGCTGAGGGGGGAGGGGGGGGGGGGGGGGGGGGGGTATGTGGCAAAGCCATGCCAACCTGGAGACGACTCTGATCGGGTGCCCGGTCCGCACGCCAACCTCTTGGGTTTCAGCTGCGCCCGCTGCCAACAGGGCCCTATCGCGTCCAACGGGCTGGCCCAGGCACAAGGTGCCAACACAAGTGGCCGTGCCCTACTTCTTACTGTAACCAGACTCAAAGACTTACGCTCTCAGAGAGAGGAAGGGAAGGAGGGAGGGAAGGAGAGAGAGAGAGAGAGAGAGATAGATACGTAGATTCCTAGCCAATCAAGC
>NC_085010.1:14599701-14622201 GCF_963854185.1 Sardina pilchardus
GTTGACAGAAGGCAGACGAAAGGGCTCCAGAGTCCTGCTGAGGTGACCAGTCCAGGGCAGAGCCAACCACATCACACAAGAGTTCACAGTTCAGTTCACTCAGCACCAGTCTCATTATCGGGTTTATTTTTGTTCTTTTCTAGTTTCTGCTACTGTGTTTTTGTTGTTATCTCTGCCAAGGAGGCTATGTTTTCATCATTTAGTTTGTTTGTTTGTCTGTCTGTCTGTTTGTTTGTTTGTTTGTTTGTCTGTTTGTTATCAAGATAACTCAAAACATTGTAAATGGATTTCAATGACATTTTCAAGAAAGGTCTGAAATAACCCAAGGAAGAAACCATTATTTGGTAGCGATCCACATCACTGTCTGGATCCAGGAGGTGCTTGGCGGAGGTCTGCGCTCTTGGAGTGCTTTTCTAGTTTTACTATGCATCATATATGACCACTATACTATATATAATAGAATAGAACATATTCATTTGTCATTGTAACAGATACAACGAAATTAAGTGCAGTCGTTCTCAAGTGCCAGACATCATTGAGGTGTACTGTATATTCATAAATAAATATATACAAAAAATGCTTACTACTAAATACTTCAAATGCCAAAACACATAGGAGACACACCAATACAGATATAGGCTGTCATATGGGCAACTATTAATATACTAGCAATACACTATATACTAATATAGCTATTATTAATGTAACTACTGTATCAAGCCTAATGAATGACAGCACTGTTTTACTGTATCTGCTAAGGTAAGGCTGAACAGAAGGAGATGGGTGACAAGGCAACCTTAGCATAAGGGCATTCTTAACCGTATTTCTGTTTTTGATAATGAAATAATAATTGAACACGTCATCCCTAAAAAAATTCATCCACTTCATCCCGGGAGTCCTATTTACCATCCAGTCCTGACATAACACAGTTGTCTGCAATTAGCACGGTTGACCCACAATTTGAGCTAAAACCCTTATTCTGGGATTAGCGTTGAGGTTAGCGTTACCTAACTCAGGCCGCGCTGGCCATGGGGGATCAAATGTGACTTCGGCACTTTGTGATGAGAGTAACGGGAGTCTAGGGAGCGAGACTGTGATTACGGGCGAAATCCGTCACAAACAAGGCTTGGCCCTCCCGCTCGACAATCCCATCGGCAACCTGTCAAGAGAGCGCCACTGACCACAGCAGAGGGTTCCTTGTGAATCCACATCCCTATTTTGGGGCCTCCTTGTCAGAAGGGCATTGAACTGGTGTAGTAATGCCGCAGTCAAATACTCCCATAATAATTTCCGAGGGTATATACACCAAATTACCACAATAATGTTCCCAAATACAGTGAATATCTGACTGCACCAGATTAATTCCCAACCGACCCCTTGACTATAATTTTTTGCAGGTTGACTGTAACAGTTTGGACAATTATTATTCATTTTTTTAAGTGTATTTGTGGGCTTTTTATGCCTTTACTGGTTGGACAGTGGAGAGAGACAGGAAGTGAATGGGAGAGAGAGCAAGTACGGGATCCGGAAAGGACCACAGGGCGGGAATCGAACCCGGGTTGCTGGCCTAAAGTGCAGGTGCCACAGCCAGTTGTGGCACAGCTGGGGCCAGGACAAAATATTGACAATTTCATTACTATATGCAATGTTACTTTTGACATGCTTAATGGCATCCAAGCTTCCTTCAGTGAAACAGTGCACAAGCTTCTGTAATTAACCTCAAGATACTGGCATAGTTGACCTTGGGATGACCTGAGCAATACTGACTAGGTGATGTTAGCGGCAGGATCACACCCTGTGGAACGGCAGCAGGATGTAGCCTGTGTTCTGAGTGACAGCAGCAGCCGATAGGCCTTTGTGAGAGGCCCGGGGCTGGATTAAGGAAGTCGTAGGAAAGCCCAGCGTGACCATTACTCCTCAGTAGTAGATTGATTACGTTAATCAAGTATTGAGAGGGCAGATGGATTACAACAGAGACAGAGAGAGAGAGAGAGAGAGAGAGAGAGAGAGAGAGAGAGAGAGAGAGAGAGAGCGGTGGCTCAGGAGAGAGTGAATAAGTGAGTCGAAACATGTAGAGCATACAGCGACGTGTCTGTCTCATTAACACTGCAAGAATAAATGGCCTCATTCTTCAGGCAGGTCACAGCATTTGTAGGATTACTTTTCATGCTCAAGTGATAAATTTGACTAGTTTGCTTTGATGTTTAAGACAATTATCTAATAAGTTGTGTTGCAAGTGTGTGTGTGTGTGTGTGTGTGTGTGTGTGTGTGTGTGTGTGTGTGTGTTTGTTAGGGATGTAAAGGTATGCGTATTCGTACAAAACCGCTTCAAGACGTTATGCAGATGTACACCAAATGCAGTCTTTTTTCAGTGGCTCTCATAGAAACATGACAGGTGGGGCGTGATGAGAGGATTTAAAAAAAAAAAAAAAAATTATGAATATCTAAAATAATGCCTTTCTTTTTGACAAGGCCACACACAAACATAACAGTCATACACAAACAGATGTATGGATTATAACAGCAATTTAGATTTTGGGACAAAAAATGTAACGTGGAACCAAAATACGAAAATGATATTCTAGCATTAACATTTTTCCGGGGTAATGGGGTCATGCGGGGCTTGAAAATTAAATTCCCTTCTTCCAACTTGGGGAATGACAGAAAAAGTTTGAGAACCACTGAACTAATGTATTATGGCCTGCTCTGACAATGGTTTCCTCCCCGGCCCTGATCGTTAATATAGACGAATATTATACACTCACTTCGGCTTATTGCCTGATCTTTAAGAAATTCTCCCACGTGTATTTGGAAATGGCTATACACACACACACACACACACACACACACACACACACACACAAACACAAACACACACACACACACACACACACACGGTCTCTGGAGATGGAGATACTGGACAAAATCTGCCACCAACCGAGCCGACAACAATACAGGGGTTGCAGCCCCTGTGATACCTACCAAAACAAAACAAGCCTAAACCACAAAGACCAGAAGCATATCCCTCAAAATCCTTCCACTACATTCCAGGGGGGCAATTCAGTATTTACAAATCAGGTCCTGTCATAGACTGTTATGACTAACATTATACTCCATGAGAGGATAAGAACAGCGGGGGGTTGATGTGCTGGGGCCTCTTTTGGTGTTGTGTAGGAGGGCTAGACTGGTGGATAACATCACAGCCAGAGAATGACATAACTAGCTGCTGTTCTTTTTTTTTCCTCATGAAGAAAAAAAAAAAAAAAGAAATAGCGATGCAACCAGATTGGGTGTCTGCTGGGTACAAGGCCATGTAAGATTAAGGATGTCAGGACTCTTTACATCTCTCTCTCTCTCTCTCTCACACACACACACACACACACACACACACACACACACACACATGCACGCAGGCACGCACACACACAGGGATTTCTGTATCAGGCTTAGGGGATATGGCTGCCCCTCAAGGTATTTAAGCCAAGCAGGTCAGTTCACCAGTTTCTCTCTCCCTCTCCCTAGTCTACTGATGGCTGTTCCCTCTCCCTTCTCTATTGATGACTGATGGAGGGCCGAGATAAAGATGACAGATTTTTGATTATGCTGGACCGGCAAAAGAGACAAATGACGTGCCATCACCTCTCTCTCTCTCTCTCTCTCTCTATATATATATATATCCCTCTCACTCTATCTCTCTTTCACTCTCTCTCTCTCTCTATCACACACACACACACACACACACACACACACACACTGAGGAGGGCAGACATTCAAACCACTAATTATGCCAGACAGATTTTCCACCTGCCACACACACAAACATCTCTAACAGGATAGACGAGAGAGGGAAGGGGGGGGGGGCTCCATTCAACGAGGCTGTGAGGGGTTAGCACCTTCATCCTGAGTGCCTCTTCATCACCTGGTAAGGCGGGTGGACAGGCAAGACAGCCAGAGGATGGATGCTGGAGGAGGAGAAGGAGGAGGAGGAGGAGGAGGATGAGGGCTCTCATGGACGTTTGTATCATTCCGTGTGTGTGGGTGTGTGAGGACAGCCTCTGATGCTACCAATGGCATCAGAGCGAGCAGCCAGTAGTTTGCACTGCGTCCTTGTACAGGAAGTTGAGGTTAGGCGCTGGAATAAACACAGAAAGGTATCCCCACCCACAGCACAGGAGGGCTGAGAGAGGAACCCGGCACACAACTGTGGCTTCGACATCCTGTCCGACAAGCTTGACTAGAAAACAAGGGCTTCCGCTTTAGAACAACAAGCTGCATCATTGCAGCTACAGTAGATTAAAAAGGACAAAGCACAGCTGCCATTCAGATTTCTGGGGAACCTAATATCCACCATGCTCTCTGCTAACAAGATAACTATGATTGGCATCCGAATGCCACAGGGTTTGCACACATAAATGTACATGTATGCACAATGCAATGATGTGTGATGATATTGTTGAGTTGTTCCAGCTGTCACAGTGCCATGGGAACAAGATTGAAAGGTTAAAATGATGTTTCCCATTTTCTTTTTCCTCCCTTGTAAAGGATGCATCGATTGTGAAATTCTGTCGACACAGACATTTTTATGTTTGTCTGTTTACTTAGTATTTGATGTTGTGTACCCTTTAGTAGAGTGGAAACAAAGATATTCAAAAAGCAAAAATAACTGAAACATTCAGCAACATTCGGGCCTTCATAGCACAACATTTACCAAGTGCAGTATTAATGCAACATAACAGATGGACAGAACAGAACATCAACCACTGCCATCGGTATGTCACACAAATATTCCCATAGCTGATATCAGTCGAAAAGGTCGATATCAGTTGATTCCGATGTTTAAGGACAAATTGTGTGCCCTTACTTCTTTAAACTAAAGGCTATGCAGACACTCAACAAACATCTGCTATCAAAATGATATGCAGGAATGTAGCCTTCCTGGATGCCAACCTTGCCAGCAAAACTCTCTGTTGACAGACATGTCCTTAGCAAGGCTGTGTCCTGATCAGTGCTTTTACATGGGAACCCTGACATGAAGGTGAGCAAATTGACTTCATACCTCCTTGACAGGTTCTACAAACTTCCCCAGAAGAGGCCCTTCCCCTCTATAATGGAAAGGACAGCCTTTCATTCAGATAACCAGCCGAGAAACAGACTCTGGCTCAACAGACTCAACTGAAAGCCTGTTATAAGATAAAGTGGCTAAGTTGTTCAGCCCACACCTGCTGTCGTGGAAAAGCTGTTATTTACCAAAACATCCAAGGATTGACTTTCTTCATCAAACAGGGAAAGTTTAGTGAACGTACAGTAGGAAGTTTCAGTAGGTTTAAGTTACGGTCAGTGAGACCCAGTTAGCAAGGTTTGTTTGCAGATCTAAATCCCGAGAGGGAACTCTAATTAGCTTGCATAGCTCAGGGTTACCAGTGCTTGTAAGACTAATGTCAGCAAAATTCAAATGAACTTGAGTATAAACATAGGCCGGAATATTTCATTGCAATTTAATTTAATTATAGTGTATTTGCGTGACCACGGCTGTTGTTCCACAGTGCTTTGAATGTTATACTGGCATTTGCATATTTGCTGGATGACAGAGGCTGCATGAGAAGTTTGGCCTGTTAGCTTAGGCACAGCTTTGCAAGATATGTCCTGCTATCTTTCGAGTAAGTAACCAGAGAGTGAGAGAGAGGTGATTGGACAAGGTTAAAATGACCTCAACTATATCAGAGGGCAGCACACTGAGATGTATACTATAGGTAGGTCCACACTGTATGAGTCATGATACGTCTACGATCTTAAAACACAAAGGCACGCACGTATTTAGGCTGCCAATCTGAAAAGAGAAAGAAGATAACGAAATGTCAAGCGAGCAAAAGTAATCTAGTATCAACACCGCACGCTTATGGGTCAATAGTCTGAATCAATGGGCATACCTAATACATTGGTCCGTAATCTGTGCAAGGTGTCAAAATCCACCCTGGTCAAACAGCCTCCACAAGTAAAATGGAGTGCTAACAGTAGGTCCATATTTATATCCGTGGTGAGAACTTTCCATAAAGTTCTCACCAAGTTAACTTTACTTAAAGTTCTCACTATGGGGCCTCAGGTTTCTCTAAATATGGACTGAGAAGACAGGACACTGTTACGCCCTTTATAGATATGCGCCCTTTTAGGTCGCAGTAACTAAAAATCACCTCGCAGTCCCCTGCAGTAGAGAGGCCACTATCCACATTCATTCAATGAGGCGGGCAGCACCGAAAGACCAAAGGGTGACCTTCGTTCTGACTAACTATGTCTCCATCCGATCTCTCTTATACCCAACGACCCCAGCCTCTCATCACCTTCCACTAACCCGGCGGTGATCAGAATGGGGGTCTTGCAGTCCGCACCCTGTCATTCCGTCACCTCACAGCTGCTGAGAAAGGTCTTTCCAGGAGGCACTAAATCTGTCCAATTACCCACAGGCATGCTGTTAACAGACTGCCATACGTCCTTGTGACGTCCAGACAATGTCACTGCCATCTATACTCCAGTCCTTCCCCCTTTTCAGAATGGCTTGTTCAGTGACCTTGACCCTTCAAACACCTGACCTTATCTGACAAAGAGTGCTGATTCATTCATTCAAGTTTTAATACTTGGTCTTAGGCCAGTGGCCAGCTACGCATTTCTATGCTCAGGAGCTTATTTCCCCTGTACTTGCCATTTGACTTTTTGTCCTAAAGGAACTTGTTGGGAACCTAAATGTTTTTTTTTTTTTTTTTTTTTCATAAACTCACCTCTGGACGTCTTTCTCTTTCCATTGGGAATTAGGTTCTGGAGCTTTAGGTTCTAACAGACTTTTAGTTTTATAGTCCAAGGAATATTCTGGTAAAACTTGCAGTATTATATTCCCTGGTGGAAGACCAGCAAGGAAGTATTGGTAACATAGAGTGGATAACGAGATCACACTTAAAGTTACAGAGCGAATAATTTATATATATAAACAAGGAAATAATAATACACTGCACCAACTTTGATCTGCCTGTGACTATCTCCCTCTATCTTTTGCCATGTGTTTCCCTCTTTTGCATTGTGGGAGAGTTTCTCAAGGATCAGACACCATAGTACCACAGCAAATTAAAACAACTTATCAAATATATTGTGCTAAAAGTTAAACAATAACATAAACTCATCAATCAAATGTATCAATTAAGCATACCATATTAACCCTCCAATGCCTCCTACTCCTCGTTTGCATAATCGCCTCAGCTCACGCCTCTCCAGTCATCCATTCTGCTACCCCACCTCCTGCCCTTAATTGCCCCAGCTCTCTTTGCCCCAGCTCATTAATACTGCCCATGATGGCCCTGCTCCATTCCCTGCCGACCTGGTGCATCTTGGGTGAAGCATGGGAGCCAGGTGCAGTGAACCTGATGGCTCTTTCCTTTCTCTTTTTACCTCCGCCAAGGAGGTTATATTTTCATCGGGGTTTGTTAGTCTGTCTGTCTGTCTGTCTGTTTGTTTGTTTGTTTGTTTGGTTCGCAAGATAACTCAAAAAGTTAAGGGTGGATTTCAATTAAATGTTTTCGCTTGACAGAGGTTTGCGCTCCCTGAGTGCTTTTCTAGTTTAAGGACACACCTCCTTTGACCCCCCCCCCCCCATGTGTGCATGTTGCTATATTTGTGTTGGTTGCTTTGCATATTCATACAAATGCCAAAACACATGACCCGTGCATAAGCCAACACATATTTGTTTAACTGTAAAATACTTTGATGATTCATGTTACAAAAAAATGCTCCCCAACAGCAACAGACCACTTTATAATTGCCTACAATGAAAAGTGCTCCTACAAGACGCCAAAACAAAGGCAATAAAACAATAAGGAAGTCTTATCTGGCAATGCCCTCAAATTGTCCTCTCCTGCTCCCCGTAGATGGTCACAAACCCATTACGGAGCCCTCAAATGAGGTTTCATATCTCAGCCACTGCACAGAGGGATCATTTATTCATTCACACATCTATTCATTCACATCAACACAATTGGTTCTACCCTCTGGGGGGGTACAGGAAATCTACAGCAACTGCTGGAATTTTCCAGAAGTGCTGAGCTTACGTCGACAGAACCCGTTTGCTTTCCATTTGCCGGTGCTTGTTTACTTTATGACTGCTTTAAATGCCTGAGATTCTCCTTTACAGGAGCTGAGCGCTGCCTCAGATCTGTGTGAGGCGACAGCACCTGCGGAGCTGCTGAGAGAGAGGACAGACCTTGCACATCGCAAGGCATTTTATTGCGCAATAAAAGCTCATAGATCAATCCCCATGACGACAAGGCCAGCTCGCTGGTCCTCACCGACTTGATTCGTGTTTTACACTCTGGACAGATGTGTCAGAGGGAGACTCTGGCTTATTGCCAACAATGCCCTCTCTCTCTCTCTCTGTCCCTCCCTCCCTCTCTCTCTCTCTCTGTCCCTCCCTCCCTCTCTTTCTTTCTTAAGATGACGAAACACAAACGTCATCCTCATGTCACTCTATGGCTGCAGCTTATAATTCAGAGGAAATGATATAGCTCTTTTATTTGGGGCGTTAGTTCACGGAGAAGGAAGAAAGAACTCGTACGGAGAAGGGCGCTCCATTTTTCCAGGGTGTGCACACACACACACACACACACACACAAGCTCCCGCGCTGCGAGTGAGACAAGGTTAGGGTGGGACAACAGTGATTCATGATCCTGGTCCTCGGGACCAAAAGCAACATCTTGGGTGATTCCCCCGTTCCAAAAGCTCAGCAGGGACATAACATTTCATTCAGGGGTGTTTTAGTAGTGCAGTGAACCACGAAGAGGACTTTAAAGTATACACACAGCAGTTTGCTGTGGAACTTCCAGGACCAGGTTGGGTGCCTCGAGGCTGCCAAAAACTCCCATTGGGCAAAAGCACATGCAGACTGACCACACTGCAGAGTGTGCCGTGTGTTGTTGTGAGGAGGGTCTTCTTCTTTAGGAGAAAAACATAATTGACTTTCTAAAAGATTCATGAAGCACCACTTCACAGCAGCCTGCAGTGCAAACAGCTGAGTCTCATGAAAAAACGGAGCAAGATACAGTTGGTGAGAAAAAAGAGAGGGGGGGAGAGAGCGAGAGATAGAGAGAGAGAGAGAGAGAGAGGAGAGAGAGCAAGAAACAGAGAGGTGATGTAATAGACAATGCAGTCCAACACTAGAGAGATTAAACAGTAAAAAGTAAGAATGACGGAAAATGTTATTAAAATCGCATAGTATAGGCCCAAATGCCTTCCCAAGCACCAACCGCTATTCCTGAGGAACTTCCTTAACTGTAAAATGAGCACTGGTCTGGAAATAACTTGCATGAGATTTGTTCATTCATTACATTCATAAAACAGATGGACAGTCCTATTTCCTTAGCACCCAGATAGACTCACAGAAAGACACAGAAGGAGAACGAATGGGTAGGGGATGAATATTACACATTTCACACTATCTTTGAGGTCTTCTGTAATTTCTTGAACTAAAAATAGACAGGGCTCTCATGATAATTATAGCTATTTGTAACATCTAGATTTAGAAAGCACCGCAAGACATGTCATTCCCTATTTCTCCAAACCCAAATCTCTGAACAGATGACCACTGACAGCCTGTGACAACCTATTTTAATACACCGACCACCTTCTAATGAACAAGATTAAAGTGGGTTTTCATATCTCTATGGTCTGCCAAAGCCAATCTATCGCGTGTATTCGCGCGCGTGCGTGCGTGCGTTTGCTCTGGTTCCATTTTTTCCTAACACCTCAGCTTGATAAGTCTTCGCTTTGGTCCCTACGGATATGGACACCGTAGGCCTGCACGTGCCAACACCGCCAGAGGGTCCAACCGTGTCGACGCCCCCTCCCTCCACACTTGACAGAACGGACAAAGATGGTTTGCCCTCTGACAGTCCGTCAGTCTGACTTAAAGAAAACAAAAATCTGGGTTGCTGTTAAGGACCACCTAAATGACCCTGCTCCACCAATCTTAAAGCTCACGACTCTAATATAGACGGTAGGGGCTACCGCCGTTCATTCCGACATACCAGCACTCCGACATTGACGTCCAATTGTCGTAGTGGAGGCATGTCTCTTTATGGGAAAAAGTCCCACCAGTCCGACATTTTTTTTTTTCATGGTCGCAGTTCAAACAACGTGCCATTCCGACATGAGGTCATTAATAGGCTATTAATGTCATAACTATATCCAATTGTGTAAAATAATAAAGATTCACATTTAAAATGTAATTGTGAAGACTTCTTGATATGGTTATGTGTCTGTTGCGTGCACGACTCGGGGAAGTGAAAGCAGTTCTATAGACATGGCAAGTTTTCTTCTCATTATTCACGGACTAAGTGGGGCTAAATTAAGTTATTATTTTGCTGTCACTTCGTCTGTTTTATGGCCTAGAAGGTTGTATTTGGTATCTGTGGATAGCTCTAGCTCTCATCTTTTATCTGACATGCAAGCCGTATCTTTTTAACCACGGTTTCACGAGTAGCCTAAATCAAACGAAAGTAGCGGTAGCCGAAGCTATATGATTCTTATTTGTTTGTCACTTCGTCTGTTTCTATAACACAAAAGGATCAATGTGTTTGGTATCAATGGAAAGCTCTGTTTCTCCTCTTTCATTTGATATGCGTGTTATGTCTGTGCGATGCCTGGTCCCGGAGTAATTCAAGCGAGAGCAGTGGCTGCATGGGTGAACGCAGAGCAATATAGACTGTAAATATGATACTTTCATTTAAAATCATGATTTTATTTTTATTTTCATACTTGATCGTTCAGACATGTCTAGTCTCGTTGGAAAGCCCCGGTTCTGAGCTCTTTCATGCAATATAGGTCTCATCTCGCTGTGACTAATAATCGTGGAGCAATAACAGAGAAGAATGGGTGTGTTTTTTGACGCACTTTGCGTCCGTCGTCGGGCTAGGGTCCGTTAAATTGACGTGGAAAAAAATAGGATTTGTAAACTGTCAGAATGGGGGTACTAAAATGTGTCGGATTGGCAGCATGTCGGAACAACACCATGTCTGAATAGCGGCATGTCGGACGAAAGGGATGTCGGACTGGCAGGATGTCGGACTGCCGACATGTAACCGACGGTAGGATACGTTGTGCGTAAAGTATTACGCTATTCATCAACTTCATAACCAAAGTATGCTAAAAACACACAGACTTTCCGCATAAAGTTGCCGGCAAACTCTTAGGTCGAAAACTGTTAACTTAAAATGGACAATTTCAGAAACGCAGTCTGACTACACGTGTTTCAATACGGCAGGTGGTCAAACATTTTAAATAGGCAATCACACTGGAAGTTAGTTCAGCCTGATTCATGTTTCCCTCAGCATACTTTATGAACTAACTCAAACCTGAAATGTCTACACTGTCACTCTAACTTTGGCTTAAACATGAACCAACGCACAGTCTATAATGATAGAGCACACAAGACCGCACTGAGCCTACGAGTCGTTTTTCACAGCCAGCCGGCAGACTGGTTCATAACGGTTTCTCCTGTGCGGATAGGCTCTGTCCATGCACTGAGCACATGCAGCCTATGAAAACACCATATAGGCTTATGACGAAAATTACCTTACAATCGCGACCATATTATTTTACAGCATGTGTGCGAACGAACAGGCTACTCTGTTTTGTCGTTGCTTATTCAGAGCGAGGAAAGCAACCGCGGCAGCCATCCTGCCTTCCAGTGCGATTCATTTTTCAGAATCCTCACTGCGCATCTAAAAATAAGGATTTAAAATGGAAAACGGACAATATTTACTGAGAGCAGTGAGGTTTGCCAGCAAATAATGCATTATCGTCATATCATAGGCAACAGTATGCCTAACCCTGCTGGCGAGTGGCAAGCGAACGGCAAATTATGCATCTTTTCCTCCACCCGTGTGACTTTCCTTGCAAACCGCTCTCTGTCGAAAAACAATGGTTTGATCCATTAATGAAAACGAATAAATGGGTGATAAAATCTCTGACTTACCTGGCTCATGGGGTGAGATATCAACACCCGCTGTGCAACTTTCACTACAGGCTACTGTATGTCGCCGGGGTGCCCAAGCGGTGGCGTGTGTCTGTCACTCCGATGCAGGCTTGTGCTGCCCCCCTCACTCGGTAGTTTCCCGACGCGATGGTTTGCGTGCGGCAGCCTTGGACTTTCTCTGTCCCACCCAGACGATCCGACGCTCATAGGGCCCTCCCCGGAATACTGACAAGAGGACCGTACCACAGACGGTGGCGTGGATGGCGTGGGGCGGGAAGTCTCTATATACGCCCGTCTGACAGACACGCCTTAGCCTACTGCACATTTATGGATTAAAATCAAATCAGCGCATTTTGCATAGACAAGTGGTTCATTCTCGTTCCCCCCTCGGGGTATACAGCGAGTCAGTTTATGTAATCTTATTTCCAAATAGTCTATTTTGTCAGTCGTTTAAATCTGAGACAACTTTTCTGAAACAAACCAGCGCAATATTAATAGTTGATAGGCCAACCTTCTGATCTCACCTGATATCCTCCTCTCTATGGCTGGTCAAATTAGAGTAGCCTACGCTGGTTCTATTCAAGTAGCTTGTTGTGCACTACAAAAGAGAGAATTTCTTGAGAGAATTGGAGACGTGCCAGCCAGTCCTTCAATGTTATATGAACCTGACCTGAATTTGAATGACCAATTAAGTTTAATATTTGGGGATAATTGAGGCATGGTCTATCACCTTTATCATGTTGAAATACAGAGATATTTCATAATTAAGGGTCATTTAATGTAGACTACATTAATAAGTGGTGTACAGCTTCAAGACAAATTAAATTGAAAGAATACTGTAAATGTGAATACTTTGCTGAGTCTACTCTTTGACGACCTTGAAATGTAACAGATTATTCTCTTTTTCATTTGATCTGACATGCAGTAAGTCACACACTTGCAGCTTGTCTATTACACATTACAGGAAAAGGAACTGTAGAATAATCAAGAAATGAGAGGCATCTTGACCATAGTAGTTTCACCTGAGTTGAGATTTTATCTGAAAACATGTGGCTAGTAGAAACAAGTGTCCCGGTGTGTGAAACTATACATTGTCCTATTAGGGGGATCCTTAAGGGAATATTCTTTGGTGCCATTTCACACACAGTCCTGTCTGCACTTCTCTCTTTGTGGCTCTGCCCTGGTTGTGCTAGACACAATGACTTCCATTTCTACATTTAGCAGACATGCACTTTTAATCCAAAATGATCCACCACCGCCCACCACCAACACCACCACCACGAACAACAACTTGTAACCGTCTGCTATTTTCAATTGCAAAACATACCACCAATGACACCTATTTGTTGTAATGTGTGGTAATGAGGTGTGTTTCAAAAGTGGTTCCCATTTTTTTTGTAGGCTTGTTTGCATCATCAGAGTTGATTTTGCGAAAGGTCAGTCACAGGGCATCTGAAGAGAGCAATCTAGAAGCACAACAAGTGCCAGCCGACTCTGACCCACTAATAGCTGCTATTTTGGCATCACAAGCCCAAAAACAAGAACCATATATCTCTCAAAGTTACTTTGCAACAAACGCACAGTTAGGTTAATCCCATGCTTGTAGTACATCTCCAAACAAGAGATAGGACTTTTTCATTCCTGAGGTATTACAGTTTGTTGCATGACAACACAGATAGAGTTTATCAGATACAGGAATTAAATCATTTTATCCATTTCTTTCACTCTTGCATGCCCAAACCTCAACTTGCCTGAACACCTATGTGCAGGGCCTACATTTGGGTGGGCTGGTAGACATTTTGGATGGACAACATAGCAAAGCAGTCACATTTAGGCATTTCAAATACAAAATAGTATGTTGTCATTTGTATTCTGTGAAAATGTGTATCAAAATATTTTTATTTTATTATCATGTTTCAATATTTGTTGTAGTGACATCATAAAAGTCCAACACAATGAATGCAGCATCTGACTGGTGCTGATTGTAGTTTGCCCAGAGTTGTTGTCCTCAATCCTCAATACATTCATGTGCATCTTTATCTTTAGTATATTTTACTGTTCTTTTTAGTCATGTCGATTTGGTGATTTGCCTTATCATCCTGTTCACATAGTAGTGTACAGTATGTTGTGTGTGGTGTCTTAAGCTGCTGGGACCTTGAAATTCCCCTTGGGGATCAATAAATTACCTATGTATCTATCTATCTATCTATCTATCTATCTATCTATCTTGTGATCAGAACATTGAGATTCAGGAAGATGATCCAGTGCAAGAGGAATAACGTGCATGTTGTTCACACAGACACCAACCTCAACTGTAATCATCCGCTAGGACCAGATGGAACCGGTTATGTGGTTGTCGTGCAACATTGTTCAATCTGGGCATGCATTGGCAATGCAATGATACCGATGAGACACTTTGTACCTCTTGACAATTTCGGTTGTGACTTTAGGCAATGAGATGTAACAGGCAAGTCAGCATATTGATCTGTTGACTCTTTGCAGGTAATGGCATGCTTTGTAGGCAGAGAAAGCTGTTGCTCTCAAACACTATCTACTTAATCGTACTGACAGCAATCAGGGACTATCTATATGAGATCTATATGAAAAATGGCCAGGATTTTCCTTTAAAGTATCAGGAGGGAGGTTTAGCCTACCTAACACACACGCATAAGCCTACTGCACAGCTTTGTACCACCTAGCTACCATTACTCATCTATATCCAAGCTGGGTTTGAGACTGCACACTGAAAAAAAAAAAAGTCACCCTTTGACTTCTTGTCCTTGTTTGGGTGTACTAGACAGAATGCTTCTTTACTTCTTTATGTCAGGTATGAGGCATGTGAGATGAGCTGTGTGGTTTGGTCAGGGCCCGAGAGAAAGCCTTGGTCCCACTACATCCCCTTTTTGCGCTACTGTAGATCAGAAGCTGTGAGCTTCGCAGAAGTGGACAAGAAAGTCGGCTTGAAATAATGCATTGAGGCCAGAAATCCCTTCGTCCTCTCTTGAGCACCGGACACACATGAACACACACACACACACACACACACACACACACACACACACACACACACACACACACACACACACACACACACCAGCCTCCCCTGAGCTGGCAGCCAGAGTAAACAAGGTAAGCTCCGATGACTGGAGATAACAGGAACAGTGAGCTCGGAGCTCTAGGCTGATCCCCTATTGGAGACAAGCGCCTGAGACAACACAAAGATTTCCCGCCAATCCCTCTCACGGAGGATGACATGTAGCTCCCCTCCTATAACCCTCCAATGGGAGCCTATTACAGTAGTGTTGTACAATGGTGTAGTCTAGTTAGCTGTAGCGGGTATACTGTGATGTAGTCTAGTTAGCTGTCATGGGTATACTGTGATGTATTCTACCAGCTGTCGTGGGTATACTGTGATGTACTGCAATGATTAGCTGTTGTGGGTATACTGTGATGTAGTAGTTAGCTGTAGTGGGTACACTGTGATCAACTCATATCCTGGTCTATGTAAGTGAGTGTATAGAGATGGTGATGCTTTTTAAGTGGGTATACTGCTTAGTCCTGCATACTACATAGACTATACCACTGGTGCTGTAGTCATGTCATCGAGGACCAAAAATGTGGAAAAAAAAGGGGGACATTTTTCAGCTTGACTATCAATCTTGAAATACAGTACTGTACATACAAGTTTTATCTTCAAAAAAGGGGGACATAGGACGTTTGTCTGTATTTCCCCGGGGGCAGGCAACCAATAAAACGGGGACTGTCCCCTGAAACCGGAGACGTCTGGTCACCCTCCTCTACGATCACCCTCTATTGTGCACATCAGAAACAATCTACTGACAAAGGTGACAGAAATGAAACCCCATTTAATGTAAAGTGGGTGCCATCGTAAACAGGGTAAAGGTTAGCCAAGAGTTATGAGCGTCAAATGCACTAACTAAGGCTTCCTCACTTTGCGAGGGGCTTCCTGTACTGTATGCCAAGTGAAACGGCTGCGATGAATGAATGTCGCGCGCGGTGACCTTTCAGGGCTGGGTGAGAAATGATCGTAACGTGCAGATCGCTGAGCAGGAGGCCCCTATTTGTTACGGTGAGGGAACATGAAGGGCAGGGCGAGCAATCAGGAGGAGGTCCTCCGTCCTCAGCAGGCATTCGGGGGGGGGGGGGGGGGGGGGGGGGGGTGAAACCTGAAACAACAAGAAACCCGGCCCTCAGATCGACACGGATCAAGTTACCGTTCCCAGCGCTGGCAGGGTTAAGATGTCACCCTGTTTGATCCACTTCACTACATCACCAGCACTTTGAGGTGATAAAAGATGCAGGCCTTGGCATCCAGCAACTACTCATCAATGTAATGTGACGCACACTCCGGAATTTTGATGATGGGGAAACCATTTTCTCTTCTCTCTGTGGTTGGTTTTGGCACATGGTTAAAATCAGTGGTTGGTTTTGGCACATGGACAGCGCACTCTCCTACCTTTATATTTACAGCACATTCCTATCTCCAGATACAGGCTATATATTGCCTGTTTTGGTTCTGCACTATGCAAGGTTAGGCCAGCAGTCGGTGGGCAGTAGTAGCATAGTGGTTAAGGAACTGGGCTAGCATGCAGTAGTCCAAAAACTTGTGGGTTCAATTCCTGGCTTCACTTGACCCCGAGTTGCTCTGGGTACGATGGCCCTTGTAATACAATTATCATAATGCAAATCGCTTAGTGTAGAAGTGTCTACTGAATGAATACATGTCATGTAATGTAGAGCTCACGTTAAAATACAGCCTGAAACCCTGACCCATTCTCAACCTCTCTCCTCTCTCCTCGATGGTCGGTCCTCCAGACTTGTTGGCCCATCATTCTCAACCTCTCTCCTCGATGCTCGGTCCTCCAGGCTCGTTCCCACTGATCTATAACTAGCACTGCATAGAATATCCCATTTTTGCCGCCCCATCATTTTTTTATCTAGATCAGTGGGAACGAGGACCGAGGAAGGAAGGGAGGATAGATAAAAAGACGAATGAGAGGCACCCCTCGTGTGGTCTTACTCTAGGCCTGAGCAGCAGCAGCAGCAGGAGGCATCAGCACTGCACGAGCGCCCCGTAGGTCTGCACAGCGTCCACACAGCACCACTCTGGGAGATGAACTGAGGCCTGCGGTGTTAACACGGCACCCTGCTCCTCTCACCACTGGGGCTGCCCCTGCTGCAGCGGTCAATCAGCTCTCTCTCTCTCACACGCACACTTGGGAGTCATTAGCTGTGTTCAAAATGTTCACTCGTTCACTTGCTATATTGTGTCTGCGCTATATGGCTGATTCACCAGAACATAGAGCGCTATGTAGTGAACGAGTGAACACTAGGGAATCATTATCTGTGTTAAAAATGTTCACTCATTCACTCACTCACTTGCTATATTGTGTTTGTGCTATATGGCTGATTCACCAGAACATAGTGCCCTATGAAGTGAACGAGTTTGAACATTTGGAACACAGACACTGTCTCTGAGTGCATACTGTACGTGCTAACTCAGGGAAGTGTACCTATGTTCCCCAGGTCCTACTGTATGTTCCCCACTTTGTATGGGACCGGGGAACATAGGACCCTTTTGTTTTGAAAATAGGGGTCATCCCTATGTTCCCCGGGTCCTATGTTCCCCGCTTTTCCCAAACAGGGTCCTATGCTCCCCGGTGTGTGTTGAAAACCAGGGAACATAGGACCCGGGGAACATAGGGATGACCCCCTAACTCAGTTTGACTATCTTCTCATTTTTAGTAATGAACAATACACTGAGGCATAATATGCTTCAAAACAATTTCTCCAAAAACTGAGCCCAGTAAAGGAATTTGATAATGGTCTACTTCTGGATCAATCTATCAGGTTCTGTGTATTTCACAGTGGTTTAGTTTTGATTGATGAGTTGATCTTTTATTGATGTGCTACTGTGATTACTGTACACCTGTAAGTAGCTACTTGTCTGAAATGTAAATCCCATTTTTTTTCGTTTACTGACCTGGTTTTGAATTTGTATTAACAATAATCTGGATAAAATGAATCACCAGATACAAACACAGGTGTGTGAGAAGGTGTTCCACGTTCCAGTGAGAAACTAGGAAAAGAGTGGTGAAATGAGGCTGAGAGATAAGATTCTCAGAGAGAGTGTTGGCCATCATCCAACAGAACAATCAGTTCTAAAGAATGACAGCTTCCAAGGCAACGACTCAGTCGCTCAAAACAGGGACACAATGCAAATATACAAATCAAACAATGACAAGAGTTGGTTTGGCTTTCAGCCAAGAGAACAATCAGCTAAAAAGAGACAGCTTCCAAGGAAATGACTCAGTAAAAACCAAACAATGTAAATACAGAGAAGACACTATACTGTAGCAAGCGCACCCATTTGCTTGCTTATCTTTTCTCTGACTCTGCTTGGTGATGATGACTGCGCGCTGTTTCATGGCGCATTTATGCAACCGAGCGAGCGTGACAGCATGCAAGGTCAGCAAGAGCGTGCCTTGTTCACCCAGTTTTAAAGAGGATTAAATATATATCTGATACAGACAACGCAGACATATGCAAAATAAATAGAATACATTGCCCAACCGTTACAAAAACAGCCCAGTCTTGTGTTTAGAGGCAACAAAATATATCACATTCCTCTGAGATTTGTGGATAAAATGTATTCAGGTGAGTTGGATAAATGTAAGGGTGTATTGCCACCTGGTGGCCCATAGCTGTAAGGTTTAATAATAAAGGCTTATATTACCTTTGAATAACATGGGGATATAAGCTTTCAGTATGAAATTTAAACATATAAATGTTTTGGTAGCCTCATACAATAAATCTACTGTCAAAAGAAAGTGGATATAGACCATCTTTAAAATCAAATGGAACCAACAGCTGAAGGGTTTGAGTTTAGCGCCCTCATGTGGCAAAAAGGTTAAAACAAAAACAACCATTTAAAGTGCAGTTATTACTGCAACTGTCCTTATGGAATTCCAACCATGCCACACTATTATCACTGTAACACTCAAGTAGTTTCCAGTGAATAAACCCATACAAATATGTTTACTGTACATTGCAACATCCAAACCATGCAAACCTCTGATGTCTGGGTTCTGATTTACCTACTGTATGTTGACAGGTAGGAAGAGCAGAAATATTATTTAGCTTTGCCATACAGAAGTAAATCTTTAAGTCAGAAACTACTTTAGTGACATAGAACCCCTCTCAGCAAATCCACCTTTGGGAATCCATTGGCGGTATTTCAAAAGGTCAAAACACATGCGATGACCAGTGGATACTTTGCACTGTGTCAAGATTTTATTTGGACAGTATTCCAGAATATCATACAGTAAACAAGATTTCTGCAAAAGTTAATATATCCATAGTGTTGCATTTCATAAAAATAGTTGCTCACTTAGAGTCTTTGTGACTATCAATAATACATGGAATCATATTTATAGAGAGGTACAGCTGTACAGGGTAAATAGACCACTAACTCTACACAGTGATACCGAGCTGGGTGGAAAGTGAAGAGCCATAGGAACCAGGTGCTGTCTGAAACAGGGTCGCTATAGACTGAAGCCATATTTGTCTCATCCAATAATCTCCTCTTAGTCAGTTCTAATATGCTGCTTTTTGGGGGAAAGGACACAGTGGAGATATCTTTTTTCTTCTTATCTGAAATTAAAAAAAATAAAAAAAAATAAAAAAAAGATTTGAGCGAGATTTTTCTTGTTACCTGGAAACTTAAAGGTAAGTGCTTCAGGGGGCAAATACTGTGGAAGTGAGGAAGGACTGTAGTCAGAATAAGGATTATTTGGGACAGAAAATCAGTTTTAAATGGTCCACATTCTAATGTTTCAGGCCTAATAAGATGTCTCAAATATAACTTTGTGCTTTTGACGTTTCATTTGTTAGAAAAGGGGACCTTTACACAACGTTGGTGTAGTTAACTAGTGAAATTTGTTCAGCCGTGTGATTCAATTCTCAGAGACTAGCCTTGACTTTAATTTCCCTATTTGCCTTGCTCTCCGGTGAAATGAGAAAAATACCCTTCTCTCAATAGACCGTGACAACAAAGCACAGAGATCTCCTTTCCACACCAGCCTCCGACTATTCCCTCTCTGTATCCAGCCAGTGATGTCTGTACTACTCTCTAATGGCCAGGCCATTTTCATGTGTAATGCTCACAAAACAACATCTGAATGGCTTAGTGACATTTCACTATGACGACATGGGAGTATGAGATGACATTAGAACTGACATTGTAACTGATAGAGACGGCGACTTCTTTGCCAATTCTTTGATACCATTAAACGTAATTGGGACTCCAGATGAAAAACGAACAAACAAAGAAACAAAAAAAAATCCTGTCAGTGGCGTTACGACTAACAGCACTGCACTGGCACTGTCAACAAACTCTGAAGACCGTTACACTAAACAGGTGTCTTAAGACCATTCTTGCAAATCCTTTTGGGAACCAGATCAATTGTCTCTGTCACCTTCACACATCGCTGCAACTTATTTGCTCGGATTCAAAACAGTGCCTTGCAAACTAAATAGTCTTGGCCTATGGAGCAACATCCCTTTCGAAGAGAGACTGCTACTTTGCAATGCATAACACATCCCTTGATAGTCATACTTTTTTTTTTTAAATTCGCTGTTTAATGGTCCCTTGTCGTGCTACAACATTGGCTGTTCAGCCGATGAATTCTAAGTAAAAACAACAATAAATATGAATGGATGTCGTACAAGTCACTGAAGGCCCTTCACTTTGAAATGTTTTTATCATAAAATGAAGGGCGCCGTGGGATTAAACAACACCGGAGGAGGTGCAGACAGTGTCCAGAATGGGACATTTAAAGGGGTGGTGGGGGGTGTATGACCAGTACGACATCACTGCAGGATGTCACTGCTTTGGACACGGATACTGACAACGTCGACGGTATATGAAGAACAGGGAGCAGCCTGTGAGTGCGTCTGTGTGTGTGTGTTTACTTGTTCAGTTTCAAGTTTCTCTTCAGCCATTTTGCTTTGCTCTCGGTGAATACCGTGAGCACCTGTCTCTCCCACCTGGTAAGGCACTCCGCCCCCCTCCATCTTGCCGTCCTGGTGATCCTCTCGGCCTCTGCCGTGGTCCAGATTGCTTTGTGTGTTTCACGAAGTCCAGTAAAGGGAATACGGCGCGCCGGGTGAGGCCTTCACGTGGTGGTGACCTTGCTCAAAAAACGATGTCCGCCCTCCAACAACGTCACGAGGTCACCGTGTCAGAAAGAGAAATAGGAGATTCTTCGTTCTTTCCTCGTCTGCTCTCGCAACGCGGCACACTCGTGACGACCACACCAACCCGGCAGTTAGTTTCTCTCGTCTTCAACATGACAGTATGTACACATATGTCCCACATATTTAAATTCATAATATAGGTTTATATCTATATTCTATAACATAACAGTGGTCATTTATTAGAGATATCTTCAGTTCATACAGTCTTCTTTAAGGCAGAGTTTCACTGATGTATATCTTTTTTTGTTATACTATATATTTGGGTGTATAATATCTTTTTTTCTATATATTTCCACTCTCTCTTTGAAATGCACAAAAGCTAAGGACAGGCAAACAACATTCTTTCTCCATTTTCATAAAATAGACTCAGTTGTTCTATATATGTAAAAAAGAATACACAATAACCATGTCCGTAATGGTCTTTGAAGTCAGTGGTTTCGAATGCAAGAGGGTCCCCATTTGAAACCGTCTTTACATGCTGCTGTTCAGAACAGTCTCTTCGTGGACCAAATAATCCATATCATGCCACACACATTCTTCCCCCCCCCACGCCCCGGTTTTGAGTTATTTCCATCTTTCAATGTTGTCTCTTTTTTTTGTTTCTCTTTTCTTTTAAGTGAATGCTTCCAGTTCTTAAGGTGGTGGGTGTAATATTTTGTAAAATAAATCAAAATAAAGTATAAATAATAATATCAATAATAATAATAATAATAATAATAACAATAATGCAACAACGACAACAACAAAATGGTCCTCCCCAGAGGTGCATGAACATGTCCGCCCCCTCCTCCCTGGTCAGGGCTGGGGTGCGGCAGGAGGAGTTGTGAGGGAGCTTGTGGAGGTCTGGGACGACCGATCTCAGCCAACGGGCCACGGCAAGGGTGAAAACCATGCGGCCCTGGGTCGTGATGTTGAGTGAGTGAGAGCGTGTGTGTGTGTGTGTGTGTGTGTGTGTGTGTGTGTGTGTGTGTGTGCGTGTATGTGTGAGTGTGTATATGTCTATATGTGTGTATGTATGTGTGTATGTGTGAGTGTGTGTATATATGTGTGTGCGTACATGTGTGTGTGTGTGTGTGTGTGTATGTGTGTGCGCGTGTGTGTGTGTGTGTGTGTGTGTGTGTGTGTACAGGGGTGTTATCTGCTCACAGTGGAGGACCCAGAGCGCAGGGTGCTGGGCAGCTTATCCGAGCCGGGGATCTTCCAGGGCCCGGGG
>NC_085010.1:14627201-14629701 GCF_963854185.1 Sardina pilchardus
ACTTAACACCACACCACGCCACGCCACCCACAGCACACACCAGAGGAACGGGGTGCAAGCCGTGTTACGAACCGTGTCTTTGGAGTGGCCCGTTAGGAGGAAATAGGGGGTGCCATGCGGGTCACTTTGCATGCACATGGAGAGATTGGAAGGTACCATTCCTATAAGAGGGGAAGTAACAACCTAGAGGCGTCATTAGAGTGGGAACAGAGACGCTGGTGAGGTTAACAGACAGCAGCAGGTTAGTCACACAGAAGACAGCAGACTCACAAGGCAAGAAGAAGAAGAAGATAAGGACACTACGCAGGCTGGTTTGGAAGAGAAGGACACTACGCAGGCTGCTTTGGAAGAGAAGGACACTACGCAGGCTGCTTTGGAAGAGAAGGACACTACGCAGGCTGCTTTGGAAGACCAGAGGACCCCCGATTGGAATGATTGGACAAAGTGCAAAGTCTGACTAAAGCGAATTTAATCGCTTGGCAAAAATCACTTTGCTCGTAGAACAACTTTTTTGGGCAAGACCTTGACCACAAACACTGACGAGTGAAGTCAATGGTCACACATGTCACACAACAGTTTTAATTCATAAAGGAGAACTGTGCTTGTTGATAGACTTTGCAGTTTGTCCAGCATTTCAATTAGGGCCCCAAGACCTGGTCTACAGGAAAACATGGATGGGGAAGGTTTACTCATCCAAATATAAACCAGTCTGAGATTAGTGTAGATTAGGCTAGGTAAGGGCTAACCTTTAATCCAGGCCTTCAATCTTCCAATCCAGACTTGTAGCTATGTTAGCTATTGGCTGAGATAGACTATATATCGAAAAATTGCTTCATTTACAGAGGCATGCTTTTATTCAGATGGTGACATTGAAAAGTGGAATTAAGAAAGACAGAGAAATCCACCTTAGATAGACTAAGAGAAGTTACATGTGCCTGTTCTGTTTGGACACAAAAAGAGTTACATGATGATTCATGACACACAGATGATGCAGAATATTCCAGATTACACCAGAAGAGAGTGCAGATTACTGTAGGAGTGTGTTTTTACACAGACAGGAAATTGATGCAATGTGTTTAATTGAATTCAGTTAAAGAAGAACATGGTGTTAAGTTGTAGAGAGAGTGAAGTGAAATTGTTGCAGCACCATAGCCCCCTAAGGCTTACGCTGAGAGGGAAAGAAGTGTGTGTGTGTGTGTGTGTGTGTGTGTGTGTGTGTGTGTGTGTGTGTGTGTGTGTGTGTGTGAGAGCGTGAGTGTGTGAGTGTGAGTGTGTGTGTGTGTGTGTGTGTGTGTGTGTGGAGCCAGGTTAAGTGCTGTGTTTGGGTGGCTTACCATATCCCAGCATCTAGCCCGTGCCTGTGTGTGTAAGTGTTTGTATGTGTGTGTGTGTGTGTGTGTGTGTGTGTGTGTGTAGAGTGAAATGAATCGCTGTGCTTGGGTGGCTTACCATATTCCGGCACCTGGCCCGTGCCTATGTGTGTGTGTGTGTGTGTGTGTGTGTGTGTGGAGTCAAGTTAATCGCTGTGCTTGGGTGGCTTACCATATTCCAGCATCTAGACCGTGCCTGTGTGTGTAAGTGTTTGTATGTGTGTGTGTGTGTGTGTGTGTGTGTGTGTAGAGTGAAATGAATTGCTGTGCTTGGGTGGCTTACCATATTCCGGCACCTGGCCCGTGCCTGTGTGTGTGTGTGTGTGTGTGTGTGTGTGTGTGTGTGTGTGTGTGTGTGTGGAGTCAAGTTAATCGCTGTGCTTGGGTGGCTTACCATATTCCGGCACCTGGCCTGTGCCTCTCTTGAGCAGGAGGCGCACGCGTCGCCCTCCCGACTTGATGAGCTCGATGGCGCGGCCGTGGGTCATGTCCCTGGTGGTCTCCCCGTTTATCTCGATGATCTGGTCTCCAACCTACACACACACACACACACACACACACACACACACACACACACACACACACAGAGGAAGAGAAGAGGGTGAACTGAAGGGGTGAGATGGGGGAGGATAAAAGAGTGCATGATAAGTGTGCATGATAAGTGGACATCACGTGTGCTCAGAGAGAGAGGAACATAGCTGTTGCATTAGCGTGTGTGCAGTATATGTGTGTGTGTGTGTGTGTGTGTGTATTGTGTTAACTGGATGAGACTCGGTGTGGGTGTGTGATTGGATGGGAGAAACTATGTGTGTGGGTGAGTGTGGGTGTATGCCAGTGTGTGTGCAAGCATGGACATTACTGGCATTAATGTAGGACTGGATAGAAATGATGTGTGTGTGTGTGTGTGTGTGTGTGTGTGTGTGTGTGTGTGTGTGTGTGTGTAGTAGTAGTAGGCTACAGAAGATTTGTGTGGGAGTTGCGTGGGTGATTGTGCAGGAGTATGGAGAGCTATATGATTTGACCGTGTAGTCAACACTAATTCATTCCACTCCCTATGCCCATTAATTCCTGGAGCCTACACAATTTCTCTCTCCACCTAAAATGAATCTCACACACCTGAAATTCATCAA
>NC_085010.1:14634701-14637201 GCF_963854185.1 Sardina pilchardus
AGCCAAGACTACAATCAACAGACAAGGTAGGATTCTCTCACAGCCAATCAATTGCCTGTGGCATTTGTTTGGCCGTTGTGCAGATTGTGTTCAGTATTTCTTAAAGAATGTCTAAACCCTTTCTGTTTGGCAGCCTCCTGTGGTGACACATTCATTTCCTGGGGTTATCTTTAGAGGCCTATTATTAGCTTTTTTTAAAATTTTTTTTTTTTTTAAAGCCCAAATTGTTGTAAATACGGGCAAGTCTAAATTGGCTTCATAGATTTGTACAGTTGGAGGACAATATTTAGTTTTTTTACATCTGAGAAAGTAAAGGCAGTTACCTGCCGAGTTCAATCTGTCCATTTTGTTACTCTGTTGTCTACATAATCATAATGAATAATTTCCCTTCTTCACAGATAATATTTTGATTTTAGTTGTGGTGTGTGTGTGTGTGTGTGTGTGTGTGTGTGTGTGTGTGTGTGTGTGTGCGTGTATGTGTCTATGTGTGTGTGTGTATGTGTACTGTATGTGTGTGTGTGTGTGTGTGTGTGTGTGTGTGTGTGTGTATAGAATAGAATAGAATAGAATAGAATGTCTTTATTGTCATTGCATTTAAGTACAATGAGATTCATAGAGCCACTCCAGCAAAGTGCATCAACACATACACGTATGTGTCTGTGTATGTGTGTATGTGTATATGTATGTGTATGTATGGTGTGTGTGTGTGTGTGTGTGTGTGTGTGTGTGTGTGTGTGTGTGTGTGTGTGTGAGTGTATGTGTATGTGTATGTGTATGTGTATGTGTATGTGTATATTTGCGTGTGTGTGTGTGTGTGTGTGTGTGTGTGTGTGTGTGTGTGTGTGTGTGTGTGTGTGTGTGTGTGTGTGATGTGCTCACCCTCATCCTCCCGTTGCGCAGGGCAGGGCCGTCCTCAGCTAGCCTCAGCACGAACAGGTCCATCTTGTACTCGCGGCCGCCGCGGATGCTGAACCCGAAGCCTTTAGCGCTCTTCTCCAGCTCCACCGTGAAGAAGTCAAAGTCCTGCAGCACACACACACACACACACACACACACACACCATGCAGGTACGCACACACACACACACACACACACACACACACACACACACACACATACACACCATGCAGGTACGCACACACACACACACACACACACACACACACACACACACACACACACACACACACACACAATGCAGATACGCACACACACACACACACACACACACACACACACACACACAAACACACAGACAGACAGTATGAAATATGACCTGGATCCATCCAATATGCCTACTCTTGCATCGCTCCAGCCTCAGCACCCACAAACAAATATGGCACTTTTATAGGTTGGTCTACCTCACTTCCTCCCGCCTCTGCCCAGATTTACAGTCTATTTTTAGACGGGCAGAACAACAGTCTACCTGCAGGCATCTGCGCACGCAGCACACAAACAAACACTGCATATTTATCGTAGGCCTTTTCCGAGCTCTGGCTCCTGTGTGCATGCCCCTGTTTTATGTCCCATAAGAGGCAACCTGACAGCTGTGTGTGTGTGTGTGTGTGTGTGTGTGTATGTGTGACAGCAGTGCGTCAACAAGTGTGTGGCACTCTCCGAGGCATGAAGACAAAAGTGCTGCTTTAAGCTCTGCCATGATGACAACAGCAGTTCTGGTCACGGCGGCTGTGTTCAATAACGGCCCCAATGAAGAGACTACAAAAAAAAAACGTGTGGACGGCGAACGTGCCACAATGACCGTGCACACACTCCACACACACACTGGGTGAGCGGTGTCACTGGGAAGCGATGAAACCAGTGGTGTGTGTTCATATCTGCACATGCTCAGTGAATGATATAACTAGGATGTCATAAAACCAGCAGTGTGTTCATTGAGTCACTACTGTTAGAAAAGGACAAGGGGATTGCTGATGAGTTATGGTGTTGTAGGCAAGGGGCATAAAATGTGTGTGTGTGTGTGTGTGTGTGTGTGTGTATGTGTGACTGTGTGTGGGATGGTACCTCCCCATTAATAAATCAAAACCAGTGCAACCCCCCTACCTAATACCTAATACCATCATGATTAATGAAACTGTTAGAGCATGATAAAGTGTGCCTGCGTGTGAGTGTGTGTGTGTGTGTGTGTGTGTGTGTGTGTGTGTGTGTGCGTGCGTGTGTGTGTGTGTGTGTGTGTGTGTGTGTGTGTGTGAGTGTGTGTGTGTGTGTGTGTGTGTGTGTGGGATGGGGGGGGGGGGGGGGGGGGTCATCTCTCTTTAATTCAAAGTTTTGAGAGTTTGAAGCATATGAGTTTGCAAAGTTTATGAGCAGTGGATGGACAGTCACGACCTTAAATACGTCAGAAGTGTGTGTGCAGAACCCCCCCCCCCCCCCCTGCCCCTCCCACACACACACACACACACACACACACACACACCCTCCCCTTTAATGTCAAACACAAGCTTGACTAAAGGAGGTGCCCTGAGGCCTGGCCTCAGGTGAG
>NC_085010.1:14644701-14647201 GCF_963854185.1 Sardina pilchardus
TCTGTTGACGTGACGATCTCTCGGGCGGAAACGACCGGGAGAATGAACGAGCGGCCACAAAAGCGCCGGTAAGACTGGAGCAGGTAGCATCGTGACAGAAAATAAGAAGAAAAAAGAACGAAAAAGAAAACGCCGGGGCATCTAAAGCGCGGGCCTGTCAAGGTTATTGCTGCACAATGCGAGCCTTTTCTCGCGCTTTTCAATCGCGATGAATGGGATGCGGATGCCGAGCATGACTTCCTGGAGGTGCGCAGAGATGCCTGCCATTATGAGGTGGAGAAAGAAACAGTCACGACACAGGAAGAGAGAAGAGGTAGAGACTGTTGTATGGGAGACAGAGGAGAGGAAAAAAGAAAGAGTAAAGGGGGTAGAGGTATGTGTATGTGTGTGTGTGTGTGTGTGTGTGTGTGTGTGTGTGTGTGTGCATGCGTATGAGTGTGTATATGGGTGCGGAGGGGTGAGAGGTGTGTGTGTGTGTGTGTGTGTGTGTGTGTGTGTGTGTGTGTGTGTGTGTGTGTGTGTGTGTGTGTGAGGGGCTGGGGGGTGGTGGTGGCAGGAAACAAGATCAATCGGAGAGCCAGGTAAGTGTGAACGTCCAAAAACGCTGGCTGGATCTGTGCACAGATTAGGGCCAGAGTTCTAACGACCTTGGAGGATTAGTGGCTGAAACATCCCATGGCACGCTGCTGTATTCTGCACACATCATAGTGTGTGTGTGTGTGTGTGTGTGTGTGTGTGTGTGTGTGTGTGTGCATGCATTTGTGTGTGTGTGTGTGTGTGTGTATGCCTGTGTGTATATGTGCACGGACATCTGTGTGTGTGTGTGTGTGTGTGTGTGTGTGTGTGTGTGTGTGTGTACTGTAGGGGTGTTCAGACAGAGCGGAGTGAGGGATAAAAGATGCAGGCGAGGGCTGATGGCTCAGGGACAGTTTGGGACAGACTATGTGGGGATGAGGGAGGGAGGGAGGGAGGGAGGGGAGGATGCAGGGGTGTCTGGAGATAGGAGGCTCAAAAGCTCAAAGAGGTGAACACAGACGCAGACAAACACACACACCCGCACCCGTACATCCGCGCGCACACACACACACACGGATGAGGAGATCTGAGCGTTTGCTCTGACTCTGGCTAATCCAACAGAGCCTGCCGATGACAGTGGCAGGGACATGAAGAGAGAGACAGACACAGAGAGAGAGAGAGAGAGAGAGAGAGAGAGAGAGAGAGAGAGAGAGAGAGAGAGAGAGAGAGAGAGAGAGAGAGAGAGAGAGAGAGAGAGAGAGAGAGGAGGGACAGAGAGGGTAAGCCAGAAAGACCGGGGGATTGTGGGAAGGATTTGGAGGTGTAGACAAGAGAGGTGCGAAAGATAAAGACAGAACAGAATAGAACAGAGAGTGGGAGAAGTGATAAGAGACAAAACAGTGGAAGGCAGAGAGAGATAGGGAGGGAGGGAGAAAGAGAAGGGGAGAGAGAGGAATGGAGGGGGAGAGAGATAGGGAGAGAGTGAGGGATAGAGAGGGATGGAGGATGAAAGGAAGAGAAAGAGAAAGGGGGAGAGAGAGAGAGAGCTACAGATACAGGTGGTAGAAGTAAGGAACCGATAATGAGTGCACAGAAGTGAAACAGCAAACGGCCAAGAGACACACACACAAGGCCACAAAGAATAGAACACCTCTGAGGAGGTGTGTGTGTGTGTGTGTGTGTGTGTGTGAGAGAGTGGGTGGGGTGTATACTGTATATGGAAGATTTGGAAAGTGATTTCATGCTCCCCTGGAAAACGTACTCTAAGTACTCGCAGCATTTCAGCTTGATACATGGTATGGAGTTTTGTGTAGCTTGTTTTATATGACAGAAATGAGGGTACTTGGTCATTTCATTTAGAATACATTTTTGATGTATCCTTGTGAGTCTATGTGTGTGTGTCTGTCTGTTGGTGTGTGTATGTGTATCTATGTGGTTGCATGTGTGTGGTTGCATGTGTGTGAGAGTATGTCTGTGTGTGTGTGTGTGTGTGTGTGTGTGTGTGTGTGTGTGTGTGTGTGTGTGTGTGAGTGTGTCTGTGTCTGTGTCTGTGTGTACGTGTATCTGTGTGGTTGCACGTGTGTCTACAGTATGTGTGTGTGTGTGTGTGTGTGTGTGTGTGTGTGTGTGTGTGTGTGTGTGTATGTGTGTGTGCGTGTGTCCTCTCTCGCTCACCTGGGCCTGGCTTCCTCCGCCGGACGGTGAGGCTGACCTGGCCGTTGCGGGCGGCCCCGTGCATGAGGTCGATGACGTAGCGGTGCGGCTTGCCCGCCACGCAGATGCCGTCCACCGACACCAGCTCGTCCCCCGGCCGCAGCCGGCCGTCCTGGTCAGCGGGGCTCTTCTCGATGATGGCCCCGATCAGGATCTGTGAGGTGGACGAAAACGAGGCGGGGGGGTTAGCGTTAGCATTACTATCATGTCAAGCTTCCAGGTGAGATTCAGGTGAGGTTGGATAGAGGAAAGGGTGGAGGTGTAAAGGGAG
>NC_085010.1:14659701-14684701 GCF_963854185.1 Sardina pilchardus
TACATACACACAGGTGTCTAAACAGGTCCTGCATGATGGTTTTATTTAGTCTGCTCAACCAACCGAAGGCACCATTAAAAACAAAAAAACACATTTGACCCACAGCGCATCACTCGTTCATTTTTTCCCTCTCTCTTTCCGTCTCTTGCTTGGCGCTAATGGCATCATCAGTGTCTAAGTAGCCAATCAAAACAGACGTGAAGTCAGGAAGGTCCACCTGAGTGCAAGACTACAAACCTGTATGGGATTTGAGGGACAATACCAGAGGAGTGAATTTATGAATTACTGTCATTTCTCTTCAGCTATGAGGCTACACGGGGGCAGTCAATATGGCATTTAATATGGTTTTGTTTCTTTTAACTTGCATAAAACTGTCCTGTGGCTTACAGTATACACAATGCGGCACAGACAGGAAATTACTGTACTGCACACAAACGGTGTATCTGCCTAATCATCCTCTCTTTCAAACACACACACACACACACTTGGTCTCTGCTACACAGGGTGACATGGTGACAGCAAAACTCATCCTACCAGGTTTTATACGCATATGATAGCAATATTTGACATCTGACCAAACTGAACACACAATGTAAGCACCTTTATCCAACATTATCTTACTTACAGTATCTAAATTGTTACTGTGAACTGGGAGTGTGGATGGGTCCCTGTTGCGTCCAATGTCAATGAAAAGAGTCATGCTCCGGCCCACAACATAAACATCGACATTAACATTTATACCAACATCAGGTGAACAGAATTTATCTTTGGTTAAAAAAAAAGACTATTTGCATTTAAACCAGAAAAAAAGCAAGCACTGCTCCTGAGTTTGAAAAGAGCTACAAAAAGCTTGGCATAGCTAGCCGCTAGGCTAGATGGCTACATGGAACTTACATGACACCCACAGTACTGGCTATTTGAATGAGCAGAGACTGTGGTGTAGGGGGGATTTTTTTTAAGTGAGGGTACGCTATTTGTGATGTCATTGCAGTGACTTCACATTCACATATAAATCATAAACATTCACCTTAGGGCAAACGATCTGTCTCAGTACAAATGAATGTTTTACTCTGATGGGTCGTTTGTGCTTATTCAAAATCAAATGCTCAAATGGAACTTCGATTATGAACGTGAATGTTTGCGTGCGTTGCCTCACGTTGTGGATTGTTCACTGACAGTATTGGAGATGTCTCATATAGCCCATGTAGTAGGGGTGTGCATCGGTACTGCCCTCACAATTCGATTCAATTAAGATTCACCAGGTAACGATTCGATTCAGTTCGATTCTACGATGCATTGCGATGCATCAAAATGCTACTGCACGCAACAAGGCAATTTTTTTCATCTTCATCATGAGCCAATACAAACAGTCAGATATCGAACAACAGATTTTACTGGCTGCTATGTTATCACTCCTGTATCTTTGACATAAATGTCATTAAATAAAATGAACATGTAGCTAGAGGCTGCACGTCATTACAACGTTGCTCCGGATATGCCCCGGGAAGAATTGAATCTTTGCAACAGACAAACAGAGACGTTACTCAACGCAATCACACAAGCACGGACCACTCTCACAAGACGTTACTCAACACAATCACACAACACAGTCACATGCTGCTATCAGATTCTCTAGAGAAAAGAAAAAGAGAGCTTAAAAGGAAAGATCTAGAAAAACTTGACGTGAGGGCGTCATGGAACAGACTGGACTGGAGTCGGGGGAACCGGCTTTGGCACCAACTAAAACAAATGCAGGGGATGGACGATGACAAATGGCACCAAGGTTTTGACTATGGCTGGAGCCTGTCTGCCTGTGAATAAAAGAGATCTCAGCTTTCAAACAGCACCGTCACAGTCTAGTGGCTCTGGCCTCAAAACCACTGTATGCAAAGATATTTACACTAGTTTTTGGTAGTTCATTTTGATGATGTAGTCACGTAAAGGACGGATACAAGTGTCTCATTCCTCAGCCCTCTAACATACTGTACACTCTCTGTAGTGCTGTGTTCTGGAAAAAACCCGCAAGAAATGCTGGCTGGTTAGTGACGTCTGCATGTCTGTTATTAGGCAGCTGCCATTACATTACATTACATTTAGCAGACACTTATCCAAAGTGACTTACATATGTCAACTATTACAAGGGATTACACTGTCATTGCATTGTCCCCGGAGCCACTTGGGTTTACAGTAAGTGCCATGTTCAAGGGCACAACGGCGGAAGCCTGGAATTGAACCACCAACTTACAGGCTACTGCACGCCAGCCCAGCTCCTTAACCACTACACTACCACCCCTGGTAGAAAAGCTCGCCAGTAGTGCTCTGAATTGAAGAGGAATTCCCTTCTCATCAATTTACAACATACTGGGTGTCCCTTTAGTGCTAAAGAGGCACACAATCTGTCTAATATTAACAGAAAGAATAGAAAAATAATAGAATATATACTTTTTTGATCCTGTGAGGGAAATTCAGTTCTCTGCATTTAACCCAATTTAACCGAATTAGTGAACACACAGCACACAGTGAACACACAGCACACAGTGAACACACAGTGAGATGAATCACACAACCCAGACCAGTGAGCTGCCTGCCCAACCAGCGGCACTCGGGGTTAGCAGTGAGGGGTTAGGTGCCTTGCTCAAGGGCACTTCAGCCGTGGACTGGTCGGGGATCGAACCGGCAACCCTCAGGTTACAAGCCCGAAGTCCTAACCGGTAGGCCACGGCTGCCCAGAAAGGCCATGCTCCGGCCCACAACATCAGCATTTCATAGTTCAATAGCAGGCATTGTGTACTGGGCGGCGTGCATCACCAATGTCAGAAACTCCATTCCCCATATTGGAAGCCTTGCCATGATTTGAAAGGCAAAATAACTACACTGTGTTGCTTTAAAAGTTAAGAACTCTAAAGCCCAATTCACACCAAAGATTCCCGACGCGACGAGACTGAGTTGCAGCGGTGTGAATTAGAAGTTGCACGTAGTTGCAAGCAGTCACAAGCCGTCACAGAGCATCAAACACGTTGAGTCGCCGTCGCAAGGTTTTAGAACGTCGCGGCTCGTCTCGACGGGAATCTTTGGTCTGAACCCTACTTTACGCAGAGTGCAAGGATCTTTTTATTTGGCTCCTCCAGTATGTTTGAACAGACTCAGCACACCAGAGCTTCGTCCCACTCCGATGAGCTCACTGTGCTCGGCATCAGGTTTGCATACTGACTGGACATTGTGCAGTTCATATTCTATTTTTGTCATTGATTTTGTTCAGTTCCATTCATACAAGGGTAATAATCTGATGCAAAGGAGAGGAGCTTAATAAACAACGGGAAGTGAAGCGTGTCGTTTGACCTGCTACAACACTGCCAAGTGTAGAGGTCATTAGGAAACATATGACGTGTCTTGAACAAAAAAGTTTCCATTTGCATTAACAGATAAACAAGTAAGAACTGCCCACAACAGAAAGGAGCTATATAGCTGACAGGAGAAGCACTGAAGCACACAGCCACAAGTAGGAGAGCGTCACAAGAGACAAGGCTGCACAGGACTACAGTAAGAACCTCTGTTTCTTCTAGATATACTACAATTAACAATCTCGTATTTGCTGAAGTATTAAATATAAATGTCACAGTTGTAAAAGCTGGTTAAGATTCGTAGCATCGAATGCGAATATATACTACTAAAGCTAAAAAGTACTACTATACTACCAAATACTACTTATACTACTAAAGATACAAAGTGAAATTTTGATAAATTGACTGAAATGTATTTCAGGGATGGATCCCTTGCTTCTGATCACTCTGCTGTTCTCAGGTCAGTGAACGTCATGTGATGAAAGTATTGTTAATTCATCTTGATGACTGAGTGATCGTGACTTGATGAGTAACAGCTGGATGTATCGTCCTCACAGGGCTCTGTGGTGTGTCCTCACGGGTGGTGCGGCGCTACCACTTTGTGAACGAGAACAAGACGTGGGAGGAGGCGCAGGAGTACTGCAGGAACACCTTTACCGACTTGGCCACTGCTGAAGATATGGACGACATGACGGCTATGAAGAACACGGTTAATGATGGCTATAACGACGCAGTTTGGATTGGGTTGAAGAAGACTACAAATTACACTTGGAGGTGGTCACTGCAGGACAGCAGGGCCTACAGTCTGGACGAGACCAACTTCACATCCTGGGGAGATGGTAAACCAAATAATGTTAGTGGAAACGAGGACTGTGTTGTCTTAAAAGGAAGTAACTGGAATGATCTCCCATGCAAAGACAACAATTCCTTCATATGCTATAATGGTAAGACTGAAAATATACAATCTCTCTCTCTCTCTGTGTGTTTACATGTGAGTGTGTGTATGTATGTGTGTGTTTGTGCATGTGTATGTAAATGTGTGTGTGTGTGTGTGTGTGTGTGTGTGTGTGTGTGTGTGTGTACTGTATGTGTCTGCATGTGTTCTTCCTGCATAGTGGTTTTGGTAGCTCTACACTCACATGTGTCATGATAGTATCATGATATTTCGGCACACAATCATACCATCACATCATATTGCAATATCAATTGTTTGATATATCTATATATTTGATCATACCTCTATCTTGAAATATGTACAGTATACTGTATGCAATATTTGTTTACATGCATTTTCTCTTCATTATTATGGTACAATAACTTACTTATTATTCTAATTAATTGAACACATTTACAAGCACCTATTACTAACAGCATACACAAATATCAGGATTCAAATGAGTTGAGACTGTCATTGTGTGTTATTTTCACGACATGACTAAGATGAGTTGAAATCTTAATATGGGGAAAATTAACTGCAATATCAAATAGCAATGCTTATTGCATCGTAAAGGGTAAATATTTGCAATACTGTATTGTGGCCAAATGTTATGATAGTACTGAACGGTCACATTATTTGTCAACACAAATCATTTGTCACATTAAATTGAGAATCTTTGTCTTACAGAGAGCAGCAAACAAAATGAGAGATACACTCTGATAAAAGGAAAGAAGACATGGCTAAACGCTCAGAGGTACTGCAGGGAGAAGCACACAGACCTAGCCAGCGTGAGGAACCAGACTGAGAACAAAAAGATTAATGAAATTGTAGGGAGTGAGAGAGTGTGGATCGGCTTGTTCAGGGACTACTGGAAATGGTCGGACAAAACCATCTCCTTATTCAGGTTTTGGGATCTAGGTGTACCTAAGAAATCGGACGAGGAGTGTGCTGTAATAAAACTAGGAAAGGACTGGAAATGGGGGGACAGGAAGTGTGCTGACAAATATCCATCCTTTTGCTATGAGGGTGAGTTGCTCTTCATATACTTCAATTTCAATGTACAACCCTTTTCTGGAAAATTGTGGATGTAAAAAAAAGAAATATATTTGAATTAAATTCCTCTCATTTCAACCTGTGCCATCATCTCGTTTTCATCAATAACCTGTTTAACATTTCACTTGTTTAGGATGGTGATGTTACTGTTTACTGTTGTAAAATGTTCAAATGAGACATGCCTTTTCCATTGCTTTTTTGTTTAGAGTGCCCCTACAACATGGTTCTGATCCGTGAGAATAAGACCTGGAGGGAGGCTCTCGACTACTGCAAGGGGCGTGACATGGAGCTGGTGTCGGCCTCCTCCTCGGATGTCCAGGGCTGGGTGAGGGAGGTGAGCAGGGGGGCCAGCACGGCCCACGTGTGGATGGGCCTGTCCTTCTTGTGCCCCATGGAGCTCTGGTTCTGGATCAGTGGGGTGACGGTGTGCGGTGACGACTGGGCCCCCGGGAACGGTACCGGGAGGAACGAGTGTGGCCGGGCGGGCGCCCTGCAGTCAGGAGGCGACAGGAAGTGGGTCAGCCGCCCGATGACCGAGAAGCTCAACTTCATCTGCAGCTCCCTTTATTAAGGTAGAGACGTGTTTGTGCACACACACATGTTTGCATGTATGTGTACTGTATCAATGCTGCCAATTGTGCATGTACATTTGAAACTATTGTATATCGACAGGGTCCACATTTACCAGATGCCAACACTCATCTTATCTGTGATGGATCATTTGCATGCTGTGGTTTGCTGCACATTTACATTCTCTATTTGTTTTAATCATTCTATCTTGGGATTGGTATATATATCCCATATGAAGAGCTCTTTTCCAAAACGCTATAACCTCCATTTTGATGCATTTTAATATACATATTTTTATTATTATTCTTTTTTTTTTCAAAGTGATTTCAGTGGAACTGTAATTGGGTAACTGTTATTTGATTTTACTTTACTCAATCAAAAACAACACAACTGCACTTTTACCTGAGATACAAAATGAAATAACATGACTAATTTCTGTTTTCAAAAACAGATTTATAGTGTTTTGGAAAGGAGCTCTTCAGATGTTGTCACGCCATTTGTTCTGCCTTGACTGTCAACACAGACATCCATCATTTTTGTGTTATTTTTTGTTCTGTTTATTATTTCATATGTAAAGCACTTTGAAACTATGTTTAGAAAAGCGCTCTATAAATAAAGATTATTATTATTATTATTATTACATGTATATTGCGATGTGTTTTATTTATTGGGTGATGGGGCTTTGTTGGTTATATGATATGCTTTATTTTTCATCTACCAGTTAATATTTCAGAAGCAGGTCAAGATGGGTTACATTAGTGGGAGTGACTTTGTTAATTTAATAGCAATTAATTAAGAAATGTAACTATGACATTTAGTTTGTATCATTTGAAAATGTAGTTATTTAGTGTTTTGGGTTATTGTGAAATAATAATAAGGGGCTCTGTATTACAAGATCACTGTGAAATATCATATCTACACACAAAGAGGTCTTTGTATACTTTTATGTAACAACTAATAAAGCTCATTAAAAAAAAGCCTTGTCTCAATTTATACCAATTAATATAAATAAAACATTTTGGTCAGTTATGTCTCTCTGGGAGACATTTATATATGAGGAGACACTGCACTGGAAATATCGCCCAATGAAATGCATGGGGTAACTTCGTAACGCAAAGATGGCGGGTGTTTACACCAGTTTGCACATATCCCGCCTCTTCCAGTGCCGTTGCTCCAATCATTTTGCCGATCCTTGGAGGTCACGCTTTTTGAAAACTGCGTTGTGAAGAATTGAGCATGCGCAGTCCAAGATTACCAGTAAGAAAAAGGCTTTTTAAACGTTAATTTGATACAAAACCACCAAACCTTTTCAGCGATTTCAGTCTGATTTTCATCGTGATTTCAAACATGTGATTTTTATGTCCCTTACACCTCGGAACATGGACATTCAGCTCTCTCCCCATTCATTTAGATAGGACCTGGTCTTGTTCCGGTCAAAGTCGCTGCCCGACCCCATGGGCAATATGGCTGCCGAGTGACGTGACTTGCCTTAACAGGACTTTGCTTACATGGCACCCACAGTACTGGCTACCTCATTTGAATGAGCAGAGACAGAGTCAGTGGTGTAGTGGGGATTTTTTAAGTGAGGGTACGCTATTTGTGACATCATCACAGTGACTTCACATTCACATAATACTGTAAATCATAAACATTCGCCTCATGGCAAACAATCTGTCTCAGTACAAATCACCAGTTGAACTGACATTACATTTAATATTTTCCTCTGGTTCGTTTGTGTGTTTGTGGGTTTTATTCAAAATCAAATGCTACTGAGCATAACTTACGTTGGAACTTCAATTATGAACGTGACTGTTTGTGTGTGCGTCCCCTCACGACGTGGGTAGGTCACTGATAGTATTGGAGATGTCTCATATAGCCTATGCAGGTTGTTTTCACTATTGCCAATAGCTCCAGTTTGACATTTAAGTTGTAGGCTATTTTACATTTGTTATTCTTTTATATCTCATGTCGGGAGAAGTGGGTGGACGGTGTACCCCCGCGTCCAACACCCACCACACCCCTGGAGACTGTGTACGATGTGTAAGACGGACAAACAGAGAGTGAAAGAGAAAGGGAGGCCAAAAAGAGGGATGCAGCCCAATGCATGAAGCCAAAACTCCTCTAATGAATTGTGGAGCTATTAGTTCACTGTGTCAGTAGTGCAGGTGAGACCCTGCTTGGAAAAGACCAAACGAATGTGAATAAAGGAGACCTCAGCTCTCAAACAGCACCGTCACAGTGGCTCTGGCCTCAAAACCACTGTATGCAAAAATAATGCTAGTAGTTTTTGGTCGTTCATTTTGATGGTGTGGTCTAAGGACGGATAAACAAATGTCTCATTCCTATCAGCCCTCTAACATACACACTCTATAGTTCTGTGTTCTGGAAAAACCTGCAAGAGAGATGAACGGAAAGCTTTCAAAGCACAACTTTGGCAACTGCATTGGCAGGAGACACCAGTTTACATGTTATCAAACGTTACCCAGTTAACGCTGCCTGGGCCGCCAGCGATGTCCGCTTGCCTATTATCAGGCATATAGAGAAGCTCGCTAGTAGTGCTCTGATTTGAATTAGCACAATGTACAAATATAGATTTCATCAATTTTCAACATACTGTACTGGGTATCCGCTTCGTGCTAAGGGGGCACCCAATTAATCTAATACTGTATAAACAAAGAGGGTCATGTTACTGCTCACAACATCATTCGTAGTGCAATATCAGGCGCTCTGGACTGGGCGTCCATTACTGATGCCAGAAATCCATTCTCCATGTTGTAAGCCATGGTTGCATTTATTAACGTTATTAAGTTATAATAACTCAATTGTGTTGCTTTAAAAGTCAAGAAAACTCTTACATAAAAAGCAATGCTCATGTTTGTGGCTATGGATCCTCCAGCGCATCTTTGACAGACTCAGTTCACCAGTGCCTCATGTCACCTCAATGGGATCTCTGTTTTCTGCAACAGGTTTGCATACTGACTGGATTCAGGAGAACAACACTTCTGTTCTTGCAAATTGTTGTTTTACAAGTAACATCATTGCTGTGTGTAGTGAACATTAACGAACACATGACGTGTCAGGAAAAAAGAGGACCATTTGCATTTAAACCAGAAAGACAAGCCAGCATTGCTCATAAGTTTGAAGAGAGCTATAAAATCTGCCAAGAGAAGTGCTGAACACACAGCCACAACCAGGAGAGGACCATACGAGACAAGGCTCCACATGACTGCAGTAAGACGTTTCTTCTAGATATAGAAAAAAAATAAGAATACTTCATATTTAAAACCTATTTGCTTAAATATTACAATAAACACAAAATTAACTAAATCACAATTGTAAAAGCTAGTTACCTCCGCCAAGGAGGTTATGATTTCATCAGGGTCTGTCTGTCTGTCTGTTTGTCTGTCTATCTGTTTGTTTGTAAAGATCACATTTTGGGAGTGATCCGTATCACCGTCTGGATGCAGGAGGCGGTTATGTGTTCGCTTGGTGGAGGCTTACGCTCTCTTAGTGCTTTTCTAGTTTAGTTCTGTGGCATCAACTGCTAATGTTATACTACTAAAGATAAAAACATGTGGAATTTTGATAAATTGACTGACATGTAATTTCAGGGATGGATCACTTGCTGCTGATCACTCTGTTGTTCTCAGGTCAGTGAACGTCATGTGATGAAAGTATTGTTAATTCATCTTGAAAACTGAGTGATCGTGACTTGATGAGTAAGTGTTGGATGTACTGTATCGTCCTCACAGGGATCTGTGGTGTGTCCTCACGAGTACCACTGCGGTACCACTTTGTGAACGAGAAGAAGACGTGGATTGAAGCGCAGAAATATTGCAGGAACACGTTTACCGACTTGGCCACTGTTGAAGATATGGACGACATGACGGCTGTGAAGAGCACGGTCAAAGATAGTAATGACGACGTAATTTGGATTGGGCTGACCAAGACTACAGATTTGTACACTTGGTGGTGGTCACTGCAGGACGGCAGGGCCTACAGTCTGGACAAGACCAACTTCACATCCTGGGGAAGCAATGAACCAAATGATGTTGGTGGAAAAGAGGATTGTGCTGCCATCATAGAAGACAGTAAATGGGCTGATGTCAAATGCCAAGACAAAACGTTCTTCATATGCTATAATGGTAAGACTGAAAATATACAATCTCTCTCTCTCTCTCTGTGTTTGCATGTGAGTGTGTGTATGTGCTGTAAGTGTGTGTTTGTGCGTGTGTATGTAAATATGTGTGTGTGTGTGTGTACTGTATGTGTCTGCATGTGTTCTTCCTGCATAGTGGTTTTGGTAGCTCTACACTCACATGATTAACAGAGGAGGGTTAATGGATACAGAATAGTATCATGATATTTCGGCACACAATTATACCATCACATCATATTGCAATATCAATTGTTTAATATATCTATATATTTGATCATACCTCTATCTTGAAATATGTACAGTATACGCAATATTTGTTTACATGCATTTTCTCTTCATTACTATGGTACAATAACTTACTTATTATTCGAAATAATTGAACACATTTACAAGCACCTATGACTAACAGCATACACAAATGTCAGGATTCAAATGAGTTGAGACTGTCATTGTGTGTTATTTTCACGACATGACTAAGATGAGTTGAAATCTTAATATGGGGAAAATTAACTGCAGTATCAAATTACAATGCTTATTGTATTGAAAAAAGTCAAGATTTGCAAAATTGAATTGTGGCCAAATGTCATGATAGTATCGAATGGTCAAATTAATGGCCAGTTGCTACCTTTAATATTTAACAGTCATGACATGATAATGTATACTCTGTACATCACATTCAAATAAATATCTTTGTCTAACAGAAAGAGACAACCAAAACGAAAGATATATTCTGATGGAAAAAAAGAAGACATGGATAGAAGCTCAAAAGTACTGCAGGAAGAACCACAAAGACCTAGCCAGCGTGAGGAACAAGACTGAGAACGAGATGGTTAATGAGAAAGCAGGGGATAAGAGAGTGTGGATCGGCTTGTTCAGGGATGACTGGAAGTGGTCTGACCAAACCAACTCCTCATTCAGGTTTTGGAGTCCAGGTATACCTGATAATCACGCAGGGAATGAGGATTGTGCAGCAACAAAGCGACACGAAGATTGGGAATGGGGGGACAGGACGTGTACTGAGACACATCCATTCCTTTGCTATGAGAGTGAGTCATGTACTTCAACTTCAGATTTCAACTATTTATTGGAGAATTCTGCATGTAAAAACTGATTTGGCTTAATTAAATCCCTTTGATTAACACCTGCACTATCATCTGGTTTTCATTGATAAGCTCCTGTTTGACATTTCACTTGTTTAGGATGGTGATGTTACGGTTTACGGTTGTAAAATGTTCAAATGACACATGCCTTTTCCAATGTTGTTCTGTTTACTTTGCTCAGACAAGCTGGTTCTGATCCGTGAGAATAAGACCTGGAGGGAGGCTCTCGACTACTGCAAGGGGCGTAACATGGAGCTGGTGTCGGCCTCCTCCTCGGATGTCCAGGGCTGGATGAGGGAGGTGAGCAGGGGGGCCACCAAGGCCCACGTGTGGATGGGCCTGTCCTTCTTGTGCCCCATGGAGCTCTGGTTCTGGATCAGTGGGGTGACGGTGTGCGGCGACGACTGGGCCCACGGGAACGGCACCGGGAGGAACGAGTGTGGCCGGGCGGGCGCCCTGCAGTCAGGAGGCGACAGGAAGTGGGTCAGCCGCCCCATGACCGAGAAGCTCAACTTCATCTGCAGCTCCCTTTATTAAGGTAGAGTCGTGTTTGTGCATGCACGCATGTTTACATATTATGTGTATCAATGCTGCCAATTGTGCATGTACATTTGAAACTACTGTATATTGACAGGGTCCACATTTACCAGATGCCAACACTCATCTTATCTGTGATGGATCAGCCATTTGCATGCTGTGGTTTGCTGCACATTTATATTCTCTATTTGTTTTAATCATTCCATCTTGTGATTGGTATATATATCCCATATATATGAAGAGCTCTTTTCCAAAACGCTATAACCTCCATTTTGATGCATTTTAACATATTTTTATTCTTCTTCTTTTTTTTCAAAGTGATTTCAGTGGAACTGTAATTGGGTAACTGTTATTTGATTTTACTTTACTCAATCAAAAACAACACAACTGCACTTTTACCTGAGATACAAAATGAAATAACATGACTAATTTCTGTTTTTCAAAAACAGATTTATAGTGTTTTGGAAAGGAGCTCTTCAGATGTTGTCACGCCATTTGTTCTGCCTTGACTGTCAACACGGACATCCTACATGTATATTGCCGATGTGTTTTATTTATTGGGTGATGGGGCTTTGTTGGTTATATGATATGCTTTATTTTTCATCTACCAGTTAATATTTCAGAAGCAGGTCAAGATGGGTTACATTAGTGGGAGTGACTTTGTTAATTTAATAGCAATTAATTAAGAAATGTAACTATGACATTTAGTTTGTATCATTTGAAAATGTAGTTATTTAGTGTTTTGGGTTATTGTGAAATAATAATAAGGGGCTCTGTATTACAAGATCACTGTGAAATATCATATCTACACACAAAGAGGTCTTTGTATACTTTTATGTAACAACTAATAAAGCTCATTAAAAAAAAGCCTTGTCTCAATTTATACCAATTAATATAAATAAAACATTTTGGTCAGTTATGTCTCTCTGGGAGACATTTATATATGAGGAGACACTGCACTGGAAATATCGCCCAATGAAATGCATGGGGTAACTTCGTAACGCAAAGATGGCGGGTGTTTACACCAGTTTGCACATATCCCGCCTCTTCCAGTGCCGTTGCTCCAATCATTTTGCCGATCCTTGGAGGTCACGCTTTTTGAAAACTGCGTTGTGAAGAATTGAGCATGCGCAGTCCAAGATTACCAGTAAGAAAAAGGCTTTTTAAACGTTAATTTGATACAAAACCACCAAACCTTTTCAGCGATTTCAGTCTGATTTTCATTGTGATTTCAAACATGTGATTTTTATGTCCCTTACACCTCGGAACATGGACATTCAGCTCTCTCCCCATTCATTTAGATAGGACCTGGTCTTGTTCCGGTCAAAGTCGCTGCCCGACCCCATGGGCAATATGGCTGCCGAGTGACGTGACTTGCCTTAACAGGACTTTGCTTACATGGCACCCACAGTACTGGCTACCTCATTTGAATGAGCAGAGACAGAGTCAGTGGTGTAGTGGGGATTTTTTAAGTGAGGGTACGCTATTTGTGACATCATCACAGTGACTTCACATTCACATAATACTGTAAATCATAAACATTCGCCTCATGGCAAACAATCTGTCTCAGTACAAATCACCAGTTGAACTGACATTACATTTAATATTTTCCTCTGGTTCGTTTGTGTGTTTGTGGGTTTTATTCAAAATTAAATGCTACTGAGCATAACTTACGTTGGAACTTCAATTATGAACGTGACTGTTTGTGTGTGCGTCCCCTCACGTCGTGGATAGGTCACTGATAGTATTGGAGATGTCTCATATAGCCTATGCAGGTTGTTTTCACTATTGCCAATAGCTCCAGTTTGACATTTAAGTTGTAGGCTATTTTACATTTGTTATTCTTTTATATCTCATGTCGGGAGAAGTGGGTGGACGGTGTACCCCCGCGTCCAACGCCATCCACACCCCTGGAGACTGTGTACGATGTGTAAGACGGACAAACAGAGAGTGAAAGAGAAAGGGAGGCCAAAAAGAGGGATGCAGCCCAATGCATGAAGCCAAAACTCCTCTAATGAATTGTGGAGCTGTTCGTTTACTGTGTCAGTAGTGCAGGTGAGACCCTGCTTGGAAAAGACCAAACGAATGTGAATAAAGGAGACCTCAGCTCTCAAACAGCACCGTCACAGTGGCTCTGGCCTCAAAACCACTGTATGCAAAAATATTGCCAGTAGTTTTTGGTCGTTCATTTTGATGGTGTGGTCTAAGGACGGATAAACAAATGTCTCATTCCTATCAGCCCTCTAACATACACACTCTATAGTTCTGTGTTCTGGAAAAACCTGCGAGAGAGATGAACGGAAAACTTTCAAAGCACAACTTTGGCAACTGCATTGGTAGGAGACACCAGTTTACATGTTATCAAACGTTACCCAGTGCTGGCTGGGCTGCCAGTGATGTCCGCTTGCCTATTATCAGGCAGATAGAGAGGCTCGCTAGTAGTGCTCTGATTTGAAGTACCACAATGTACAAATATAGATTTCATCCATTTTCAACATACTGGGTATCCGCTTAGTGCTAAGGGGGCACCCAATTCATCTAATACTGTATAAACAAGGAGTGTCATGTTACTGCTCACAACATCATTCGTAGCGCAATATCAGGCGCTCTGGACTGGGCGTCCATTACTGATGCCAGAAATCCATTCTCCATGTTGTAAGCCATGGTTGCATTTATTAACGTTATTAAGTTATAATAACTCAATTGTGTTGCTTTAAAAGTCAAGAAAACTCTTACATAAAAAGCAATGCTCATGTTTGTGGCTATGGATCCTCCAGCGCATCTTTGACAGACTCAGTTCACCAGTGCCTCATGTCACCTCAATGGGATCTCTGTTTCTGCAACAAGTTTGCATACTGCCTGGATTCAGGAAAACAACACTTCTGTTCTGGCAAATTGTCGTTTGACAAGTAACATCACTGCTGTGTGTAGCAAACACATGACGTGGCTGAAAAAAAGGACCATTTGCATTTAAACCAGAAAAACAAGCCAGCACTGCTCATAAGTTTGAAAGCTATAAAATCTGCCAAGAGAAGCGCTGAAACACAGAGACACAACCAGGAGAGGACCATACGAGACAGGCTGCACATGACTACAGTAAGACGTTTCTTCTAGATATACGAAAAAATAAGAATATTTCATATTTAAAACCTATTTGCTTAAATATCACAGTAAATACAAAATTAACTACTGTAAGTCACAACTGTAAAAGCTAGTTACCTTCGGCAAAGAGGTTATGATTTCACCAGAGTCTGTCTGTCTGTCTGTTTGTTTGTTTGTTTGTTTGTTTGTAAAGATCACATTTTGGGAGTGATCCGTATCACCGTCTGGATGCAGGAGGCGGTTATGTGTTCGCTTGGTGGAGGTTTACGCTCTCTTAGTGCTTTTCTAGTTTAGTTCTGTGGCATCAACTGCTAATGTTATACTACTAAAGATAAAAACATGTGGAATTTTGATAAATTGACTGACATGTAATTTCAGGGATGGATCACTTGCTGCTGATCACTCTGCTGTTCTCAGGTCAGTGAACGTCATGTGATGAAAGTATTGCTAATTCATCTTGATGACTGAGTGATCGTGACTTGATGAGTAACTGCTGGATGTATCGTCCTCACAGGGCTCTGTGGTGTGTCCTCACGGGTGGTGCGGCGCTACCACTTTGTGAACGAGAGCAAGACGTGGGAGGAGGCGCAGGAGTACTGCAGGAACACCTTTACCGACTTGGCCACTGTTGAAGATATGGACGACATGACGGCTATGAAGAACACGGTCAAAGATAGTAATGACAACTTTATTTGGATTGGGTTGAAGAAGACTACAAATTACACTTGGAGGTGGTCACTGCAGGACAGCCGGGCCTACAGCCTGGACGAGACCAAATTCACATCCTGGAAAGACGGTGGACCAAATAATGTTGGTGGAAGCGACGACTGTGCTGTTTCCACAGGAGGTAAATGGTCTGTTTACCAACATCAAGAACATAATTCCTTCATGTGCTATGACGGTAAGACTGGAAATATACATTGTGCATGTGAGTGTGTGTATGTGTGGCCGTTTGTGTGCGTGTGCGTGTGCATGTGTGTGTGTGTGTGTGTGTGTGTGTTTGTAATGTGTTCTTCCTGCATATAGCGATGTTGGTAGCTCTACACTCATATGAGTTATAGAGACAGGAATATGTATTAAGAATAGTATCATACTACTTTCTGCACACAACTATATCAATATCATCACACCATATTGCAATATCAATTAAATATAAAATACATTTAAATTAAATATCATCTATTTTTATGCTAGTTCTATATTATCTAGTCCACGGAGATGAAATTGACCCAATATGTGCTTACATTAATTTTGTATTTCCCATGGTAGTGTGTTTGTTCTTCCAAACATCAATTTAACGGCAACATCATACACAAATGTGAAGATTCAGATGAGTTGAGTTTATCGCTGTGTGTTACAGTATTTCCCTGAAATGGCTATGATAACTAGGATTTTAGGGGAAATTAACTACAATAGCAGAACCAAATTGCATCGTAAAATGTACAGTAGTGATTTGCGATATTGTATGGTGACCAAATGTCATGATAGTATTGAATGGTTGCATTATTTGTCAGTTCCTGCCCTTAATATTTAATCATCATGACATGATCATTTATATATCTCATTCAAATGAAAATCTTTGTCTTACAGAGAGTGGCAACCAAAATGAAAAATACATTCTGATAAGTCAAAAGAAGATATGGAGACTTGCTGAGAAGTACTGCAGGAAGAATCACACAGACCTAGCCAGCGCGAGGAACCAGACTGAGAACGAGATGGTTAATCGGAAGGCACCTAATGAGCCAGTGTGGATCGGCTTGTACAAAGACTACTGGAAATGGTCTGACAAAACCATCTCCTTATTCAGGTTTTGGAGTCCAGGTATACCTGATAATTCCAATGGAAAAGAGGACTGTGCAGCAACAAAGCGACACAGAAATGGGGAATGGGGGGACAGGACGTGTACTGAGACACATCCATTCCTTTGCTATGAGAGTGAGTTGCTCTTCATTTACTTCAACTTCAGATGTCAACTCTTTCATTTGAAAATTCTGAATGTGAAAACTGAATGTTGAATGGTTTAATTAAATCCCTCTCATTAACACCTGCAATATCTTCTGGTTTTCATCAATAAGCTCCAGTTTAACATTTGACTTGTTTAGGATGGTGACATCTCTGTTTTTTACTGTAAAATATTCAAAGGGCTTCCATTGCTTTTGTGTTTAGAGTGCCCTTACAACATGGACCTGATCCGTGAGAGTAAGACCTGGAGGGAGGCTCTCGACTACTGCAAGGGGCGTAACATGGAGCTGGTGTCGGCCTCCTCCTCGGATGTCCAGGGCTGGGTGAGGGAGGTGAGCAGGGGGGCCAGCACGGCCCACGTGTGGATGGGCCTGTCCTTCTTGTGCCCCATGGAGCTCTGGTTCTGGATCAGTGGGGTGACGGTGTGCGGCGACGACTGGGCTACCGGGAACGGTACCGGGAGGAACGAGTGTGGCCGGGCGGGCGCCCTGCAGTCAGGAGGCGACAGGAAGTGGGTCAGTCGCCCGATGACCGAGAAGCTCAACTTCATCTGCAGCTCCCTTTATTAAGGTAGAGACGTGTTTGTGCACACACGCATGTTTGTATGTATGTGTACTGTATCAATGCTGCCAATTGTGTATGTACATTTGAAACTACATTGACAGGGTCCACATTTAACAGATGCCAACACTCATCTTATCTGTGATGGATCATTTGCATGCTGTGGTTTGCTGCACATTTACATTCTCTAGCCAGTTTTTGTATCATTCTATCTTGTGATTGGTTTCATTACAAATATCCCACATATACTGTATGAAGATCTCTTTTCTAAATGCTATATCATACATTTTTATGTATTTTAGTATATATTTTTATAATTTTGTTGTCAAATTACTTTCAGTGGAACTGTAATTGGGTTACTGTTATTTGATTTGTTTCTGTTGTGTGATGGGGCTTTGTTGGTTAAATTACATGCTTTATTTTTCATGTGACAGTTAACATTTCAGATGCAGGTCAAGATGGGTTAACTTAGTAGGAGTGACTTTGTTTATCAAATAACATGACTGCTTCAAATATACTGTAACTATAACATTTAGTTTCTGTGATCTGAAAATGTAGTTATTTAGTGATTTTTGGATTTTTGATTTTGAAATAATCAGAATGCCATTATATATACTTCTATGTAAAAACTTACAAGATCACTGTGAAATACCATATCCACAAGAGGTCTTTGTATACTTTTATGTAAAAACTAATAAAACTCAAAAAAAAAAAAAAGTGTCTTGTCTCAGTTTATACCAACGCCTTAATATTGTTAAAGCATATTGATCACTTACGTCTCTCTGGGAACAACTGCTACTGCTTATAAAGTATATGGTTGATGTTACACCGTGTCCTAACCAGATCCAAGCGAGCGACTGTCAATATTGTCTGTCTACACTGAATCCGTTAAATATGCCATTGTGTTGTGTCACGGGATTCCATATTTCTCATTCAGAATAGTAGAGCAATGCGAGCGACAAAAAGAAAATAGAAACGGGGCGTCCGACAAAAGTTCTCTTAAAAACGTCGCGCTGCTCGCGTCGCTTCAGTCTGGACACTCCAATTGAAAACAATGGAATTAAATGGATTTTATCGCTAATGTTCGCTCGCATCGCGTTCGGTTAGGACAAGGTGTTAGCCTGATTAGCCTTGCTGCAGACACAGATGAGAAAGGATGAACTGAACTCCCTGTGACAGCACTGAGAGATGGAAAGAGAGACGACACAACTATGACTTGATGGCCAGTCTGAGATGAAGAGATAAACAGATAGATAAAGAGAGAGAGAGAGAGAGAGAGAGAGAGAGAGAGAGAGAGAGAGAGAGAGAGAGAGAGAAAAGAGAAGGAACGAAGGATTGTGAGAGATGGAGAGTGCTGGGGGAATAGACTACTCAGATTGAAAGAGGGAGCGATAGATAATGGCATCAATAGTGAGAGTAGAGATCGCATGATACCACTTGTTCATGCCTGATACCGATATTGATATGACAACCTTGAGTATCTGCCGATACCGATACCAATCCGATACTATATTTAAAAAATAACCATGCTGCTATTGCATTTGCCTGGATGTGAGCTAGAAAGGTAGCAATGGGTCAAATCCAGCATTCCCAACAATACCATAGCTCATCCACAAGTGCATATTCCTACTGTGAAGGTGGTTTATCATTCCCATTAAATAACTAAGACACCAAAAGTCCATAAATAAGCAGGTCAATAATCCCCCCAAAAAACCTGACTTACATAAACGGTGAAACTGTTCTAAAATAGCTCGACTGTTGCACTGTCGATGAGATCCTCACTCCTCTGTGTTGGGCAACATTTCCTAAAAAAATACAGTTTGACCCTAAATGGAAATGCAAGAAAAAAAAAAAACATGGAATGGACATGCAGGCTCCCTCATGCTGCAAAGTATCAAATGTTCAATTGAGCTATTGTGATGTTGTCGTGTGTAGTCTATACTTTGGAGGTATTGATATGGAGGGGGAAAATATGTTTGAGCTCTGTTGTGCTTTGCATATAGTTAGCCGCTAGGCTAGATGGTTAGATGGCGAACTTACATGGCACCCACAGTACTGGCTACCTCATTTGAATAAGCAGAGACTGTATAAGACATGTAGCCTTTGAAAGAGGGAGTGTTAAGAATGTTGCCATTTTCAGTAATTGTGTCGCTCATGTCATACTGTTCATTTGAAATATGTTGAGGAGAGAGAGAGAGAGAGTGCTTGATAAAGTGTCAAGAAAGACAGAAAAGTTGGGCCTGGATGATAGAGAGCGAGAGAGAGAGATAGAGAGAGAGAGAGAGAGAGAGAGAGAGAGAGAGAGAGAGAGAGAGAGAGAGTAGCATAAAGACACAATAAAGCGAGAGGGGGACCACGTGGAAGACACACGGCTGAAGTGCCCTTGAACAAGACACCAAACCCCTCCCTGAGTGCCGCTGTTGGACAGGCAGCTCACTGCTCTGGGTTAGTGTGTGCTTCACCTCACTGTGTATTCACTGTGTGCTGTGCGTATTCACTAATTCACTAATTGGGATAAATGCAGAGACTGAATTTCCCTCACAGGATCAAAAAAAGTATAATAGTATACTTTACATCCATGAGCAAATTCATATTCTATTTCTAGCTCTGTCACTTAGTTCTGTCACTGATTTTGTTCAGTTTCATTCATAAAATTGGTAATAATCTGATGCAAAAGAGAGGACATACAATATGAAACAAGAGGAGGCATGTCATTTGATGTGTTACACCACAACCCATTTGCATTCAAACCAGAAAGAACTGCTCAGGACATGAGACCAGCCCGATAGCTGCCAAGAGAAGCGCCGAAACACACAGACATAACCAGGAGAAGACCATACGAGACAAGGCTGCACATGACTACAGTAAGAACCCCTGTCTCTTCTACATATACTTGTTGATTTTGGAAATCTAATATTTAACATTCAAAACCTATTTTCCTATGCATTAAACATGCATGTAATTAAGTCCTAGTTAGTAAAAGCTGGTTTAGTTCCGTAGCATCAATTATACTACCAAAGATAAAAAGTAAAATGTTGGTAAACTGACAACTGATAAACTTATATTTCAGGGATGGATCACTTGCTTCTGATCACTCTGCTGTTCTCAGGTCAGTGAATGTCATGTGATAAAAGTATTCATCTTGATGACTAATAGACCGTGAGTCAGGGCATCAAATTATGGAAACCGTTACCGAAAAAGTGGCAAAGGCCTGACAAATCTGACAAGAGTGGCTGTTTTGAGTTATCACACATAATGTAAACTACAGTAAGGTTGGGAACATAATGCGAATAAATCAAGCAGAACTCTGACATAGCTAAACATCTATATTGGGACATATTGGAATGTTATGTTTTGTTATGTGTGGTATCATTTTAAAGGGGAGACTCTGAGCTTTCATTTGAATTAAAGTATTGTTAACTCATCTTGATGACTGAGTGATCGTGACTTGATGAGTAACAGCTGGATGTATCGTCCTCACAGGGCTCTGTGGTGTGTCCTCACGGGTGGTGCGGCGCTACCACTTTGTGAACGAGAGCAAGACGTGGGAGGAAGCGCAGAAACACTGCAGGAACACCTTTACCGACTTGGCCACTGCTGAAGATATGGACGACATGACGGCTATGAAGAACACGGTCAAAGATGGCTATAACGACGCAGTTTGGATTGGGTTGAAGAAGACTACAAATTACACTTGGAGGTGGTCACTGCAGGACAGCCGGGCCTACAGCCTGGACGAGACCAACTTCACATTCTGGCGAGATGGTGAACCAAATGATGTTGGTGATAACGAGGATTGTGCTGCCTTCAAAAACAGTAAATGGAATGATCTACAATGCAAAGCCAATAATTCCTTCATATGCTATAATGGTAAGGCTGAAATATATTCTCTCTCTCTCTCTCTCTCTCTCTGTGTTTGCATGCGAGTGTGTGTATGTGTGTGTTTGTGCGTGTGTATGTGCATGTGTGTGTGTGTGTGTGTGTGTGTGTGTGTGTGTGTGTGTATCCTGCATTTAGCGGTTTCGGTAGCTGTGTCAGCTGGTAGCTGACACATGATTAACAGAGGAGGGTAAATGGATACAGAATAGTATCATGATATTTTCCGCACACAATTATACCATCACATCATATTGCAATATCAGTTGTTTAATATATCTATATTTGATCATACCTCTATCTTGATAAATGTACACATACAGTACATGGGAAGGGCAACAATGGCCCAATATGTGTTTACAGTACAGAAATGTTCTCTTCATTGCTATGGTACAGTAACTTGCTTATTATTCCCCAAAAATATTTTAACATAATTTACAAGCACCTGCTGTATTACTAACAGCATACACACACACACACATGGCAGGATGCAAATGAGTTGAGACCGACATTGTGTGTTATTTTCCTGACATGACAAAGATGAGTTGAAATCTTACAGTAATATGGGGAAAATTAACTGCAATGTCAAATTGCAATACCGTAAAGGATAAAGATTTGCAATACTGTATTGTGGCCAAATGTCATGATAGTACTGAACGGTCACATTATTTGTCAACACAAATCATTTGTCACATTAAATTGAAAATCTTTGTCTTACAGAGAAAGGCAAACGAAATGAAAGACACATTCTAATAAAAGAAAAGAAGACATGGCTAGAAGCTCGGAAGTACTGCAGGGTAAACCACACAGACCTAGCTAGTGTGAGGAATCAGACTGAGCAAGATATGATTGAGGAAACTGTAGGGAATGAGAGTGTGTGGATCGGTTTGTACAAAGACTACTGGAAATGGTCAGACCAAACCATCTCCTTATTCAGGTTCTGGAGTCCAGGTGCACCAAAGAAATTAAATGAGGAGTGCGCTATCACAAAGCTACACGGAAAAGGAAAATGGGGAGACAGGAAGTGTGATATGGAATATCCATTCTTTTGCTATGAGAGTGAGTGCCTCTGTATTTGCTTTCATTTCAATTTTCAACCCTTTTCTGGTAAATTCGAGATGCAAAAATAGATGCAAAAATATTTTAAATATTTTAACTAAATCCCTCTCATTTCCACCTTCACTATCTTCTGATTTTCATCAATAAGCTCCTCTTTAACATTTAACTTCTTTAGGATCTCTGTTTACTGTTGTAAAATGTCCAAATGACACATGCCTTTTCCAAAGCTGTTCCGTTTACTTTGCTCAGACAAGCTGGTTCTGATCCGTGAGAATAAGACCTGGAGGGAGGCTCTCGACTACTGCAAGGGGCGTAACATGGAGCTGGTGTCGGCCTCCTCCTCGGATGTCCAGGGCTGGGTGAGGGAGGTGAGCAGGGGGGCCAGCACGGCCCACGTGTGGATGGGCCTGTCCTTCTTGTGCCCCATGGAGCTCTGGTTCTGGATCAGTGGGGTGACTCTGTGCAGCGACGACTGGGCCCCCGGGAACGGCACCGGGAGGAACGAGTGTGGCCGGGCGGGCGCCCTGCAGTCAGGAGGCGACAGGAAGTGGGTCAGCCGCCCGATGACCGAGAAGCTCAACTTCATCTGCAGCTCCCTTTATTAAGGTAGAGACGTGTTTGTGCACGCACGCATGTTTGCATGTATGTGTATCAATGCTGCCAATTGTGTATGTACATTTGAAACTACTGTATATCGGGTGTCCACATTCACTACACGCCACCACTCAACTTATCTGTGATGGATCAGCCATTTGCATGCTGTGGTTTGCTGCACATTCAAAGTCTTGAGTTATTCTTTTCTTAATCATTATATCATGCTGTTTTTAATGGAATATGAACATGATTTTCATTTTGAAGACATAGAAAATGCAACATATCCCATATATTTATGTAGATTTTATAGTAGGCTATCTATTTTTAATTTTAATTTTTATTCATTGCTATAGTGGACACTTGAGCACAAGGAATTTAATTACTTATAAATGCTTTTTTAAGAGTACATGACAATAAACTTTGAACTTTGATATATCTGGCAGTTAATATTTCAGATGCAGAGTTCAAGAGGAGTTAAATAAGTGGGAGTGACACTTTTTGGGAGTGACTGTTCATCAAATAACATGACTGCTTCAAATATACTGTAGCTATTATATTTAATTTGTGTGGTCTGAAAAGGTAGTAATTTAGTGATTTTGGTTATTGTAAAGTAATAAGAATAGGCTCTGTATTACAGGATTACTTAATGGTCTTTGTACACTAATGTTAAAACAAATAAATAATAATAATAAAAAACATGCCTTGTCTCAGTTCATACTAATACCTAAATAACAAATAAAGCATATTGGTCACTTATATCCCTCTGGGATCAATTGCTATGGACAAAAAAACAACACTACACGTTACAACACTGCAAACTACTGCTGCATTACCTATGCCAGATTATATGAGGCTTATTATATGTTTCTGAGTGTGGGTGTGAAAGAAGAGAGAAAGGTAAAAGGATAGTAAAGGGAGCAGGACAAGAAAAAGGGGACTTGGATAGAGAGAGGGAGAGAGCAAGGGAGAGAGAGATAGGAAAGAAAGTAATGGAAGATAATCAAAGTTGTCAGCAGTGGTGAAGATCTTGGTGCTTCAGGGCAAGATCGGGCATTAGACCTGTCTTTACACCTGAGAGCATATCTCTCTCTTGCTCCCTCCTTCTCTATCCCTCCCTAACCCCCCTCTCTCTCTCCCTCCCCTCTGGCTTCCTCCCTCCCTCTATCTCTCTCCCTCCCCCTCTCTCCTCCGGTTCTCTCCCTCTAAATTCTCTCTCTCTCTTACCGAGCCTCTTCAGCTCCCTCTCTCTATGGCATTCTCTATGCCACCCTCTCTCCTCTCCCATTCTCTCATTCGCTCTTTCAGCCCTTGACTCTCTGTCATCCTCCCCTCCCCCACTCGTCCCATTCTTCCTCTCCTCCTCCTCTCCTCCTCTTCCTTCCACCTGCCCGCACCCATCTGACAGGTGTTAATGACTCCTTGTGGCTTTGATGGCAAAGGATCTTTCTCTCACTAGGGCACTGTCCCACTGTCACTGTATGTGTGCGTGAACGTGTGTGTGTGTGTCTCTGTGTGTGCGCATGTGTGTGTGTGTGTGTGCGTGTGTCCGTGTGTTTGCATATGTGTGCGTGTGTGTGTGTGTGTGTGTGTGTGTGTGTGTGTGTGTGAGAGAGAAATATTTTTAAAAATAAATATGGAAGACTAGACTTTTCTCTTATCACACATGCAGTTCTCTCTCTCTCTCTCTCTCTGTGTGTGTGTGTGTGTGTGTGTGCACATGATACGTTTCTGTCTGCTCTTATCAAATAGCCTCGTAACCATTAGCAACAATCATCCTCCCATCTCTCTGCTCTGCAATCAGCAGTAGAGATGCTCTCTGTGGCCCTGGACGACCCGAATCCATGCAGGTTACTGTGGAAACAGGATCTGACCCAACCCGACCCCAGCACCCCATCAGCAAGAGAGAGAGAGAGACGGAGAGAGAGACGGAGAGAGAGAGAGAGAGAGAGAGAGAGAGAGAGAGAGAGAGAGAGAGAGAGAGAGAGAGAGATGGATGGAGAAGGGGGGACTGACAGGGGGTTAGCCATCAGGCTTCAGCACAGTTGACATAAACACACACACACACACACACACACACACACACACACACGCACAAACATAATATTTATAATGCACACACCCGCAAACATCATACCTATCGATAAATTAC
>NC_085010.1:14697201-14702201 GCF_963854185.1 Sardina pilchardus
TATGTGTGTGTGGGTGCGCACAAGTGTGTGTGTGTGTGTGTGTGTGTGTGTGTGTGTGTGTGTGTGTGTGTGTGTGTGTCTGTGTGTGTGTGTGTGTGTGTGTGTGAGCATGTAGGGGAATACTCAATACGAAGCTACTGCAAGAGAAGCATAAATGGGGGTTCTGTGGTCTTGGATATTCCCACTTACACAAACACCATCAAAAAAAAAAAAAAAAAAAACACACACACACACAGTAGACACACACACACAACAGAGTAGAGAAAACACGCACTTACCTGTGTGATCTAATCACCAGATCGAACGATCGCGATACTGTGCCCCCCCCATCCCCCGTCGCCCCAAGCACCTACCTGTCCCTCCGCGCTGGACCATGAGCGTGGCCTCGGCCCCGACCGGACACTCCTTGAGCATGTCCACCACCTGCGTGTGGTTGAGGCCCAGCACGGGCTGCCGGTTGATCTCGGCGATGAGGTCGCCCTCGCACAGGCCCGGGCAGCCCTGGGGCTCCAGCACCTGCTTGACCCGCTGCCCGTCGGCGCCGTCGGCGATGGTGAAGCCGAAGCCGTCGGGCCCCTTGACCATGGCGACGGTCAGCAGCACGGCCGGCGCTCCTCCTCCTCCTCCTCCTCCTCCGTCGCTGCCGCAGCCGCTGGCCACCTGCGTGGCGGCGCCCGACGACGCCATGGAGACGCTGTCCTCGTGCGGCGGGAGCCCCGAGCCGTCCAGGTGCGTGTCCCCCCCGGGCGGGTGACCGGTCATCGGCATCGGCGGCGGCGGGAGGAGAGGCCCCCCGAGGTGGGCGGCGGCCGCGAGCTGGCCCTGGTCGCCCTGGACCAGCCGGGCCGTCCGCGAGAGGTACTCCATGTAGCCGTCGTAGGCGCCGCGCCCGTTCACCAGCAGCGGGTTGCCGGCGGGCGACACCAGGCCGGCGCCGGCCGAGGTGCCCGCGGAGGACGAGGAGGCGGCGCCGTCCTCGGGGTCGTAGGGCAGCGGGTAGCCGCGACACAGCACCAGCGTCACGCTCTGCCCGATGGGCACCGACTGGAACAGCTTGACCACGTCCGCGTGGGTGGTGCCCAGCACGCACACGTCGTTGATGTAAACGATGACGTCGCCTAGGAGACGGGGGGCAGAGGTCAAAGCTTAAATTAGCGGCCAGTTCTGGGATGTGTATTTACGAATATTGTATGCGATACAATTAATTGTACGGCAAGACCATTCACGGTCACAGTCGTCACAGAGAACCAGCATCAGTGAGGATGTGGAGGTGAAAATGGGTAAACAATAGAACAGAACAGAACAGAACAGAATAGAATAAAACAGAACAGAACAGAACAGAACAGAACAGAACAGAACAGAACAGAACAGAATAGGACAGAACAGAACAGAACAGAACAGAACAGAACAGAATAGAACAGAACAGAAAAGAACAGAACAGAACTTAAAAGAACAGGACAGAATAGTTCTTGTCACTGTCACAGGTACAACAGAATTTAAAGTGCTCTCCAGTCAGTGCATAATTCACTGAGTCCATAAAAGTATAATTTAAGTGCTAGTGTTACTTTAAAAAGAATAAATAAAAACATAGAACATCATTAGCAGCAAAAGAGTAGACTCTCCGGCTGAGCCATTAAGTTGGCAAGAACACAGCTGTCTCAAACTGACTTATCTTAATATCTTAAATTCTCAAGTTCAAACTCTCAAGAACAGGAGACCGTTCTCAACGCGTATTGAGAAACGCCCCAGGTGATCTAGCATATGCTTTGAACAGAATGTGAGGCACTGTTAAATTGTACAGCAAGACCACTCAGAGACACAGTCATCAAAGAGTAGCAGTACGAGTGAAGACATGGAGGCGAAGCTGGGGTTTAGATTCATTTACCAAGCACTTTTATCCAAAGTGACTTACAAAAACGAGGAATGACATTCAAGCCACAACACAAAAAGATATGCCTCAACCCGTATGACAGATCCCTCTTACTTGTAATTGATCGAGTGGACAAACCCAAATTTAGAAAAAAATATCAGATGCTAACCCCGAGGGCTTCTGCACTGGCCTCACTCGTATCAGCAGCACGGCTAAAGCCCCAGTCACAGTTCCTTACGGCAGATGTTTTAATCCAGAGGCACATTTTACACTTCATCAATACTCCTCCTCCACGGGGACTGAGAGCCGGTGACACTGACGCTAGGCTCTGCCCGTGGAGCTGAGGAGCACTTGCTATCCCCTTGATGAGCGCACGGGATCAGGTCAATAACTAGTGTGGTGTCCCAAAGGCTGGCTCTCCGTCGTATCTCTCAGTGTTATCTGGGGGGGGCTGGTGATGACACTCACAGGTCTGTCTTCACCTGGGGCCTGGAGGAACACCACAAAGCATTTCCCTCTCTTTTCTCTCTCTTTCTTTCTTCTTTTCTCTCTCTCTCTCTCTGTCTCTGTTTCTCTCTCTCTCAATCTATTTCACTCTCGGCGTTATTAGATGCAGATTAAAAGTGAGCGTGAGGTGTGTCGCAGGTCTAATTGAAATCTCATCCCCCCCTCTCTTCGTCTCCAAATGAGCTGCCCAGGTTGATAATGAACGCTAATAATTATTTTCAATTAAAAAGACTCATTCTCATGCAAATGAAGCCAGGCACTCCAAAGGCAGACGGAGGGAAGGATGGATCGTTACCGCCGGCACTCCAGAGGAAACATCGCGTGAGGCCAGCCTGCCGTGTCTGAAACCACCAGTCGCCATGGCGCCAAGCACCATGGTGACAGGATGATAGTAGAGTACCAGTTTAGATTATAGCAGCATAGCTTCAATCGGTTTAATAAATAATAGAGCAGTAACTATTAACTATTAACTTAACTATAAACATATATGATATAACTATATGCATGCAGCCTCAAATGTTTTGATGCTTATAAGACTCAAATTACTGGACAGTCCCCCCAGGGCAGTATGGAAATGGGTGGAAATATCCTAATTAATCTCGGCAAACACGGCTGATATTTGCCTCGAGCGCTGAGGGCCAAAATCGATTCTTTCGCACGCTCCTGGAACGCCAATGACCGCTTGCTGACCATACGGCACAGTGCCAGGCACCGAAAACCACCACGGTGCCACTGAGACTGGGAAAAGGGACACTGTCCAAAAAAAGAATGAGTGGAACTTATAGAATTCTGGCGATTTTTCACATTGATCTCTGTTTTCTCGAGGTCACCGAGTATTCTCGGGACGCAAAACAGTCAGTTCTACCTAGATTGAGTTGCTGCAGCCAATGGCTAGAGCTACCAGGCAACTACAGTGCTACACTCTGGGGGGCATGAACATGGAGGCTCGTGAACATGCCCCAAGCGTGTAGCACTGTAACTTCCTGGCAGCTCGTTTTATTTTTTATTTTTTTAACCGACTCAGTGACCTCGAGAAAGAGATTTATTTGAAAAATTGCCAGAATTCTCCTTTAAAGTGACCCTGTCTGTCACCCTCCAATGTCAAGCCCACATGGTGTACTCCATGCCGTCATTAACAGTGATGACCATATCTAAGACTAGCATCATCAGAGTTCCCACTGACCTCTCATGCACCCTTCACTTTAGAAGGCTGCTCAAACCACTGCGCTGTTGTAAAAGGGGTCTCATATTGTTATATGTTGCAGTAAAGAGGTTTCCGTATCGTAAAAAAGGGGTCCAATACTACACCTCCTATCACCCTGCAAGGCTATCATCATGGTACGCTCCATTCCAGCACTTGAGATGATTCACAGTTCACACGCAGAACGAGCCCCTCGTGATTTACCCTGCGCTGTGTTTTTTACATTTCGATCGCCAGGCCCTGCTGATTAAACGCTGATAAACACGAGGTCAAGAGGTCGTAAAGTTTGACCTCTTGTGTCAAGGGAGCTTCCCTGGGCTCCTCCTGAGTTACGATCCCTTATCCACCCCACCCCTCACCCCCCTCCCCCAAAACCCCCAGTGATGCTGTTGGCTGGGTATCATGGTGAGGCGGTTGTGCCTGCCTTCAGGAGTGGGAGGTTGCGGGAGCAGGGCTCCAGGGGAGACGACTGGGGGGGATGTGGAGGTATAGGGAGGCTGGCGGCGGAACAAGCCCGGAAAAAAGGTTCACATGTGTGGGGTGGGGTGGTGAAGGACGCAGGGGGAGGTGGGTTGGGGGTTGTGGTGGAGGGGGATGTACCATCTGGCACTGTGATGTCTCTCTGATGGAGATCAGGGGTCCTGATGCTGAGGGCAGGGAAGAGCGAGAGAGAGAGAGAGAGAGAGAAAGAGAAAACAGGAAGGGGAGAAGGAAGAGAGAGAGAGAAAGAGAAAACAGGAAGAGGAGAAGGAAGAGAGAGAGAGAGAGAGAGAACAGGAAGGAGAGAAGGAAGAGAAAAAAGAACGAAAACAGGAAGGAGAGAAAGAAGAGAGAGAGAGATAGAGAACAGGAATAAGAGATGGAAAATAGGGGAGAGAGTGGCTTAAAACTCAAACCCAGAAGCTCCCCTACCCCTAAGCTTTCCCAAAAACACCAAAAAGGTGATCTCTTCAAAGCCACAAAAACAAAGTCCTTAAACAAAGACAAGTCTCATAGTTCAGGCATATCGCAGAAAAAAAACCCTCCAATTTTCAGTGAGCCAGGAGTTCCCAGGAGTTAGGGAGCAACGTGTTTGTTTTACTCTCCTGTAGCTAACCAGCAGCTTGCTCCTCCTAAGACACTCGTGCAGCATCTCCTTGCCTAAGGGGCCCCAAAAGAGTTGATCAAATTCTGCAGGCAAGCCATCGATTCCAGGTGGACGCCCTTTGGAAGGCTGCTGGACAGCCTCAGACAACTCCGGCAGGCCGATATCGCTGTCCAGCACTCTCCTGTCATCAACCCCAACCTTGGGAGTCCTTCCAGTAATTGGCCTAAACATGCAGGATCACACTAGGAAGGCCTATAAATCATATATACTGTAAGTCTACTGCCATCTTACGCAATAGCATCCTTTTGGTTATTTAACTCATTGCCAACCCCCTT
>NC_085010.1:14709701-14714701 GCF_963854185.1 Sardina pilchardus
TTGTTAGATGTGTTAGGAGAAGAAAAAGAAGGAAGGAAGGAAGCAAAAGGAAGTGGATGTGAAGTGCATGTTAAGTGCATGTTAGGTGTGTTGTGCACTTAGATGTGTCAGGGGATGAAACAGAAGAAGGGAAGCCTGCAGGACACCCTGCAGACAAGTGTCTCATGGTGATGTCCGCTTTTGCTTAGTGTGGACATGTGGCAAAAACTGGTACATCAAACCCCGTTAAATACAATGACCATTTCAACATGGTTTGCTTTGTATCTCAGTAATAGTAAAAAAGTTTGTGCACATCCCAGGTCAAGATGCAGAACAAGGGTAAATCATAAAAAATGGAAAAAGGTTTGCACACTTGAAATCCTTCTCTTGGTAATTGTGGTAATTTAAAGTCAATCAGTATGTTCCTGTAGTGAATCTGAAGAAGCCCACACGGTCGAAAGGTCATTATTCTGTGCTAAAGAAAAGAAAATAAAACTAAAAAGAAGGATTTGAAGTGTGCAAACCTTTTTCCATTTTTTTTTTGCTTTGTATCTCCTCCAAGGAGGTTATTGTCAGTGTTGTTTGTCCGCTTGTTTGTTTATCTGCAAGCAGGTTTCAATGAAACATGGTCCACGGATGTACTGTAGCATGGCCAATGAAGAGCCCATTAAAATCTGGAGCAGATCCAACTAGATGCAGCATCTGGGGTTTGGGCAAGAGGACTACACACTCTGAAACCCATTTAAGCTCGTAATTATTATATATTTCTTTTCTCGTTTGACTGAAGAGACTTGTTTTGGTCTCCGGTGGTAAACAGGGACTCAGGTGAAGCTTTTCTGAAGGAGAGGCCACGACGGCAGGCTGTAGGACCAGCGCTGAGTGAGGGAGAGAGAGAGAGAGAGAGAGAGAGAGAGAGAGAGGAAATGTGCAGGGCACAGGAAAGACATGAGGAACAAATGACACAGAAGCAAAGAGGAACACTTTAGTCCCACTTCACCCAGAGCTCTACACGGGAGATACAGGTAGTGCACTTACCTGAGGGGAGAGGGGAGAGAGAGAGGGAGGGAGAGAGAGAGGGTAAGAGAGAGAGAGAGAGAGAGAGAGAGAGAGAGAGAGAGAGAGAGAGAGAGAGAGAGAGAGAAAGAGAGAGAGACCTATAGCAAGAGTGGGTGACTGCCTGCTGCAGGCATCTAATTCTCCCAAAATGCAGCAGTGTGTGTGTCTTGCCTGGGGGGGGTCGTGGAGTGTGTGAGGGAGCTACGGGCAATGGTTCTTCCTCTATGTGTGTATGTGTGTGTGTGTGCTTGTATAGATCTCGCCTCAGGATTTATACTCAATTTTGAGAGAGGGGTATGAGAGTCTATCAGAAGGCCGGTAGGTTCTGGACAAAGTTGGCTGAAGGACCATAGGGGTGAGTGATTCATATTGGTTGAGGGGATATACTGACCCCATCCACTATCTCTCTCTCTCACACACACACACGTGCACACAGTCACTCACACACAGACACAAAAACACAAACACACGCACGCACACGCACACGCACACGCACACGCACACACACACACACAAGGTCTTACCTCTGTAGACGGAGGGAAGGGGCATTGAGGACAGGCCCGGGCCCTGCATCTGCTGCTGGACTCTCCTCTTGGCCTCTGTGACGGGGTTCTCAAACTGGGTCCGCCTGTTTATGTGGCTGTTTGACAAGGACATGCGCACACACACACACACACAACACACACACAACAAACACACACACACACACACACACACACACACACACACACACACACACACACAGGGAGACACAGACAAATACACACACACACACACACACACACACACATAGGCACACACAGCCACAAAAGACACACAAACATAAGTTAAGAGAAGAGTTAATCCATTAACGTCCTTGCTTCTCTCATTTCATCAGACTCCAAAACCTCTTTTTTCTCAACCATCTTTCTCTCTCTCAATCTCTCACTCTCACACACACACACACACACACACACACACACAAACACATTTTCTCCTCTTTCATGTAAAAAATTGTGTTGGATCCAGAGTGCTGTCACTATCGTTACTCTCCATGATTAATTCACAGCTCTCCCGCTCTCTCTCTCTCTCTCTCTCTCTCTCTCTCTCTCTCTCTCTCTCTCTCTCTCTCTCTCTCTCTCTCTCTCTCTCTCTCTCTCTCAATTCTCTCTCTCTCTCTCTCTGTTGCGTAATGCCACGGAACCAAACAGCTCCGGTCAGCTCAGAAAAATGGAGCACACGCCCAATTAGGGAAGATAGGGTTTTTGGGGTGCTTCATTTGCAGAGAGGACGACGTCCATCCGGTAATCAAGGACCCTGTGAATGATTGGGGAGGCACTCTCGGAAATATTCCTGGGCTCGGTGCGAACGGTGTGTGGATTGTGTTTTACGTGTGTATGTGTGTGTGTGTGTGTGTGTGTGTGTGTGTGTGTGTGTGTGTGTGTGTGTGTGCTTCTGTATGAATGTGTGTGTGTGAGAGTGTGTGTGTGTGTGTGTGTGCGCATGTGCATGTGTGTGTGTGTGTGTGCATGTGTGTGTGCATGTGAATGTGTGTGTGTGTGTGTGTGTGTGTGTGTGTGTGTGTGTGTTTATGGGAGAAAGAGGCATATCTGTAATAGTCTATACGCTCTGTTCTAGTGATCATTTCCTCCACTGTTTTTCTAGGCTGGTAGTGAGACACGGTGCCAGGGAGGACTGCCGAATAATTGCTGGGCATTAAAGGCTCTCACTGTCTGATGGTGTGTGAACGAGTGTGTGTGTGTGTGTGTGTGTGTGTGTGTGTGTGTGTGTGTGTGTGTGTGTGTGCGTGCGTTTGTGTGTGTGTGTGTGTGTGTGTTGCTCTTGTTGTCTGATGTTGTGTGACCGTGTGTGTGTGTGTGTGTGTGTGTGTGTGTGTGTGTGTGTGTATTGCTCTCGTTGTCTGATGGTGTGTGACTGTGTGTGTGTGTGTGTGTGTGTGTGTGTGTGTGTGTGTGTACTGCTCTCGTTGTCTGATGGTGTGTGAACGTGTGCGATGGGCTGGCATACACGGCCATTTTCTTAAGTGACCATTAGGCACAGAATGAAATGAAATGCGTAATTGTAAGTATATGGGATGGTGTGTGTGTGAGAGTGGAGTGGCATATATGTAAGGGAACTATTCATCAGCAAAATGGGTTGTGCGTGTGTGTGTGTGTGCGTCTATGTGTGTCTGTGTATCTGTGTGCGTGTGTGTGGTAGAGAGAGAGAGAGAGAGAGAGAGAGAGAGAAAGAGAGAAAGAGAGAAAGAGAGAAAGAAAATGTAGAGAATGTGTCTCTACAGGTCTTCATTCAAAACACCTGTGAGCTTGAGAGTATGCAAATACGGTGCGTGTGTGTCTGTGTGTGTGTGTGTGTGTGTGTGTGTCAGTCAGTATGAGCTGCCTGCCATCACTTCAGATAAAAAAAAGAGGAAAAAGAAACGACAAACCCCCCCCCAAAAAAACACATCCCTCCCAGATGGCGGACGGCAAACGGCTCTCCAGCTTCTGACAGACGCGCGGAGAGGAGTGGCGTTCGCCTCCAGCGCCGGAACAGATGGCTCTGCCCGACGACGCTTCCTCGTAACGCGCCGAGACCGCCGACCACCGAACGCTCGCCTCGCCAATACGACAGGTACATCACGCCGCGCGGCAACGACGGTAGCGATGATGGCGGCGTGGCACGGATGCGGCGCGGCAATGGCACGACGACTTTGACCGCGGAGTAATTAGAAGCAGATGCAGCACTTTGTGTAATATCTGAAGAGGCTCCTTTCATCCGAAGTGCTCCAGTAAAAACATCGAAAGGCCTGATAGCACTGTAGAGATGGGGGGAGGATAGGATACGGCACTCGTCGTTGTAGAAGTAGCTGTAGTGTGTGTGTGTGTGTGTGTGTGTGTGTGTGTGTGTGTGTGTGTGTGTGTGTGTGAGTGACAGATATAGAGATTTTGGAGTGACAGATAGTGAGGTAGACTGTGTGTGTGTGTGTGTGTGTGTGTCTGTGTGTGTGTGTGTGTGTGTGCGTGTGTGTGTGTTTGCTTGTAGAGGACAAGTGTGTGTGTCTGTGTGTGTGTGTGTGTGTGTGTGTGTGTGTGTGTGTGTGTGTGTGTGTGTGTCTGTGTGTGTCTGTGTGTGTGTGTGTGTGTGTGTGTGTGTGTGTGTGTGTGTGTGTGTGTGTGTGTGTGTGTGTGTGTGTGTGCGTGCGTGCGTGCGTGTGTGTGTGTGTGTACAGTACGTGTGTGTGTGTGCCCGTGCGCATGTGTGTGTGTGTGTGTGTGTGTGTGTGTGTGTGTGTGTGTGTGTGTGCGCGTCTGAGTGTGAAGGAGAACAGGAGGCAGGAAGGTAGCTGAGAGGGGAGCAGAGGGAGAGAGCATGCTGTCCTTGTGCCATGTTGACAAGTCCTTTGAGAATAAAGCAAGATAAACAACACAACTCACACACATCAGCCCCGCACTGCACCCAAATAACCTCTAGTACTCACGCACAACATCAAACGCGCACACACACACACACACACACACACACACACACACACACACACACACACACACACACACACACACACACACACACACACACACACACACACGTCAACCGCTGGAGAACATCTATACTTTAAGACAGTGGTGCTATAAGGCATGACTCATAGTGTGTGTGTGTGTGTGTGTGTGTAAATGTCAGTTCTGTTTACTATTGTATGTGTTTGTGGTGAAAACATTCCAACATACCACACGTGAGAACAATTCAGACCAATGGCAAAACAGTCAACACAAATATAAATATTTAAAATGCACTGAACGCATATTAGCCTAATTTTAACTTTAGGCCAAACGCTTGGTTGGTTTACACAAGGTTTACACAAGCACCACTGCTGTATGGTGTGCAGTCAGTATGAAACAAACTGATGCCTGATTAACTGAACTCGGTCTATTGGATTCCCTGATGAAAAATGGCTTTCGTTTGATAATTTAAAAATCAACCAAAAT
>NC_085010.1:14722201-14739701 GCF_963854185.1 Sardina pilchardus
GCTGGCTGTTCTGGGATCAGCGCTGGTCTGGTGCTTAAAGGTTTTAGCTCTATGCTGCTGCTGCTGCTGCGGAGGAGGAGGAGAAGTGTGTGTGTGTGTGTGTGTGTGTGTGTGTGTGTGGCGGGTTCAGGTGCCGGGCCTCTTCCTCTCACAGGCAGGGGTGGCCAGCCAAATGGAGAGGGAAGGAAATCGATTTACCCCCCACACAGTGCACCAGGGAAGACACAGCAGGCCCAAGTCAGCACAAACACACACACACACACACACACAAATATTACAGAGCTTCAAAGACAAACACAAGAAGATACATGCCTGCCATACACACAGAAAACACATATCAAAGTATACACGTACTGGTGTCAGTACAAAGCACACAATACAGACACAGACACACACACACACACACACACACACACACACACACACACACACACACACACACACACACACACACACACACACACACACACACACACACACACACACACACACACACACACACACACACACACACACACACACACACACACACACACACACACACACACACACACACACACACACACACACACACACACACACACACACACACACACACACACACACACACACACACACACACACACACACACACACACACACACACACACACACACACACACACACACACACACACACACACACACACACACACACACACACACACACACACACACACACACACACACACACACACACACACACACACACACACACACACACACACACACACACACACACACACACTCTCAAACACACACAAACACACACTGCAATGTGAGACAATGTCAAGCTTGAAGTACTGACAAGTATACACAGAGTTGAGAGCTGTCACCCAGCAATCAAATATTGTTTTTTTTCAATCACACACACACACACACACACACACACACACACACACACACACCCACCCACCCACACACACACACACAAAAACAGACACACACACACACACACACACACACACACACACACACACACACACTTCGGGAAGTTAGCGCTGGCGATATAATCCTGGTGTGTTTACCTCTGGATTCAACCCCATCCAAACAGCCAGCCCCATTTTGGCTGCCACTGGTACCTGTTTCCATGGCAACCTGTAGAGGAAGCCTCCGCTGCTGAACTGTAGACTCTTTCACACCGGACACCCTTCACCACACACTCGCAAACACACACACACACTCACTAACACACACACACACACTCTCTCTCTCTCTCTCTCTCACACACACAGACATACACACACACTCTTTCTCTCTCACATGCACACACACACACACACACACACACACACACACACACACACACACACACACTCTCTCACCCACACACATACACACACCTTTTCCCTAAATGATACCTCATATGAACTGCTTTTGGTATCAAACACACTGGTGTAGTGTAAAACTCTTTAAACCCAGTCTGCTTTGAGCTGAACTGACACACACACACGCACATCTTATTCGCTGGCATTTGCACTGGGCACCTGCGTGGACGTGAGAGGTCATCCAAGTGACCCCTGGGAACGGAGAGCATCGCTGGACCTCCCCGAGGCTGACACACACTCTCCTTTAATCTAAATGTCACCTGGAACGGCGCGGTCGAAAAAGAAGACATCTTCATTTCAGCTTGACTGTTTTGACACACACACACACACACACAAATACAGATACACACACAGACACACATATGCGTGGGTGCATCATAAACACACAAATACTACACACACACACACTGTAGTGTCTTCTTTTAAGCACTTCTTTGACGCCGTTCAGGTGGTTTCAATACTTTGCTCGTTTATTACAAACATAAATCATAAACGTCCCTTATGTCCATGAAACTACACTTAGTAAAACAAAACGATAAATAGCAAATCATATAACCGACATTCGATGAAACAAAGAGAGTAATCAAACGATCAAGAGAGAAATATATATTGAAAAACCTTATGCCTGCTGGCGTCTCCAACTTCCACAAGCATTCAAAACCCAAGCACCTTTTGTCTTGCACCTAGGCGCGCGCTTCCTTAATTGGCGCAGGTGCGTTCATTAACACTCTGTGTGCCGGGCACCAGTTATGGCCAAGGCCACGACTACACATATTTTTGGCCAGCAGGGGTCTTAAACAGAAAAAGAACAAATGGCTCCTACACACCAGCCCTCTTATTGGTACCGGGCAAAGGTACAATAACAACAAACAAAAACACGGAGCCATACAAAATAAAAAATCGTTATCGCATTATACATATCAAACAATAAATGTCACATTCTTTTTACACAGTTCAGTTCCATTTCCCCCTTTTTTTTGTAAGTTCAAACAAGAAAATCATTTTCAAATGTCCATTGAAATAATGTTTTTCAAGAGCTCATTGATAAGAGTCATTCTTGTGAAGTGTTTGTAACACAGTAGTCCATATGCCATAAGAGGCATGGTGTAACTGAAGAGTCCATTTCTCTTGGTGTATGTTCTGTATTTGTATATGTATGTATACGCGCATGTGTGTACGAATAAATCCGTAGATTTATAGAGTCCATAGTCCATGTGCGCATGTGAAGACTGGAACTATCAGTGTACATGTTAGTCCATACAAGGTAAGTATTCAAAATACACATTCACATTCATTCATTCATATTCACATGTCATTCTCCAATAACAAACAAACCTTTGTAATTGGTCTTTCTAGAACATTTGTCTTTGTTTTCAGAGTCAAACTACGTACCATCCCCTTTGAATCTTTTTTCGTGTCAATAACCCTTCCCAACATCCAAGATGCCCTAGGGGCAATAGGGTCTGCAATTAACACAACATCACCACACATATAGTTTCGCTTCTGTTTAAACCATTTCTGTCTTTCTTGTAAGGTTGGAAGATATTCCCTAACCCATCGTTTCCAGAATATGTCTGCCAAGTATTGTATTTGTTTCCATCTACGTCTACTGTAAGTGTCAGATTTCTGAAACAAACCAGGAGGCAGTGTGGGTTGCGTTTTGAGGAGTAAAAGATGGTTGGGCGTTAAGGGTTCAAGGTCATTAGGACTGTCTGAGATGGTAGTGAGTGGACGACTATTGATGATGGCTTCCACTTCACAGAAGAAGGTGTGAAGGGATTCATCATCCAGTGTTTGGTCTTTAGTTAAAGCTAGAAGTGTTTGTTTGACCTGTTTAATTAGCCTTTCCCAAATTCCTCCATAGTGTGAGGCGGCTGGTGGGTTATAAAGCCATTCTATGCCCTTTTGTTGTAGAGCGACTTGTAGGGTGTGACTTTTGTTCCACTCTTTTACAGCGTTCTTAAGTTCACGATCGGCAGAAGTCAGATTGGTTCCGTTGTCTGATCTTATTTGCTGTACCTGACCTCTTCTGCTTATGAACCTGCGGATTGCATTTATGCATGAGTCAGTGTCAAGGGAGTTGGCTATTTCTAAGTGAATTGCTCTGGTTGTAAGGCATGTGAAAATAACACCATATCTCTTTACTTCAGTGCGTCCTCTTTTCACTATAATTGGGCCAAAATAATCAGCTCCAACGTATGTAAATGGTGGTGAATCAGGAGTCACTCTTTCCTTTGGCAGGTCAGCCATCTTTTGTTCTCCTAAGTGTGAATGTAGTCTTCTGCAGAATACGCACTCCGATCGAATCTTTCGGGCCAGAGAGTTTGCTGCTGGTATCCAGTATTGCTGCCTTAGTTTGGCCAACATGTGATTCCTTCCAGAGTGGCCAAGGTGTTCATGAATGTGTTGTAACAACAATTTGGACACATGGTGGTTCTTTGGGAGAATAACAGGGTGTTTCTGAGACTCGGGCATGGCCATTCTGCTCAACCTTCCTCCTGTACGAAGAAGTCCATCTTGCAGAATTGGATCAAGCTTACGAATGTGGCTTTGACGACTTACATGAGCCTTTTCCCTTTGCAGAGCCTCGATTTCATCAGGAAACGCATCCATTTGGGTGAAGCGTATGATTGCATTTTCTGATCCTTTGATGTCATTCAATGTAAGGTGTTCATTCATGCATTTTTTCACTGTTTTCATCTTTCTTTCCAACAGGTCTTTCTCGATTGCAGAGTTCTTCACGGTAAGTTTGGTAAGTATCTCCTTTCTTTTTTGACTTAGGTTCAAGAGCAAGTCTTTCAGCTTGAGTAGCCATGCAACGGCTCTTGTGAGTTTGTTCCACTTTGAGTGATGATGAATGAATGCACGGGTAGGATTGTCATCTTTCACAACGACGTTCATGATGAGGACGTTCCTTTTCACTTCCACATCATCTTCTTGTATTTGAGACGCAAGATCAGACTTGGGCCATTCGGATTCCTGGCCTTTGAGGAATTCTGGGCCGTTCAGCCAAGAGCTTGTGTTCAGAAGTGTGCATGCCTTAAGACCACGAGACGCACAGTCTGCTGGATTCAGTTTCGTGTTAATGTATCTCCATTGCTTGACCTTTGTCATCTCTCTGATTGTGTTTACACGATTGGCTACGAATGTTTTGAACCTTTTGTTCTCATTTTGAATGTACTTTAAAGTTGATGTACTATCAGTCCAGAATATGGATCTTCCCAGTTGAATTTGCGACTCTGCTTTGATCAATCCATCCATGCGAACTGCGAGGACTGCTGCAGTAAGTTCCATCCTTGGCATGGTGGTTTGTTTCAATGGTGCCACTCGTGATTTTCCCATCATGAATGAGATGTGTACTTCATGTCTTGCATTAGTGAGACGAAGGTATGTGACGGAGCCATAGCCACTTTCCGAAGCGTCACTAAAGTGATGAAGCTGGGCAGATGTTATTGCACCGAAGTTCTTAGGCTTGAGGCACCGATCAACGCTGAGCTCTCCAATAGTGCTTAGTCCTGCCATCCATTCTTGCCATGACTGGATGTAGAGATCTGGCAATTCTTTGTCCCAGGCATGGTTATGTTTACAAAGATCCTGCAGAATGTTTTTGGCAGTGAGAATGAATGGACAGATGAATCCAAGAGGGTCATACACTGAAGATATTACGGAAAGTATTCCTCTTCGAGTGAATGGCTGATTTTTCAGGCTTACTGAGAAGGTAAGTTTATCTCCTTGAATTTGCCACTGTATGCCAAGTGTTCTCTCTATTGGAAGTTCACTTGAATCCAAGTCTAGATCTTTGACTTCTTTTGCCCTATCTGCTTGAGGAATGGACATCAGGACTGCTCTGCTGTTACTGATCCATTTATGCAATCTAAAGCCTCCCATTGAGCAAGCTGTTTCAAGTTCCTTGCATAATTTCACAGCGTCAGCTTCTGTAGGCACAGATTTTAGGCAATCATCCACATAGAAGTTAGACTTGATTGTGTCCACCGTTTCAGGCAGAAAGAGATGCTTGAAATCTTCAGCACTTTGTCTGAGTGCGAAGGATGCACAGCTGGGCGAAGACGATGCCCCGAACAGATGCACGGTCATTCTGTGTTCCTTTAGTGGTTGGCTCAGGTCACCGTTTGGCCACCATAGAAAACGCAGAAAGTCCACATGTCTCTCCATTACTCTCACCTGGTGAAACATGCTTTCTATGTCTGCCATAAGGGCAATTTGGTCTTGTCGAAAGCGCAACAGGACGCCTACCAGGTTACTGGTGAGGTTTGGACCTTGGATCAGCTTGTTATTCAAGGATGTTCCCCGGAAAGATGCTGAACAGTCAAACACGACCCTCAGGGAGCCCTTCTTCGGGTGATGCACTCCGTGGTGTGGAATGTACCACGCCTTTCCACTTGGGGTCTCCAGTTCACTGGATGGGACCGCCTCTGCATGACCCTTTTTGAGCATTCCCTCCAAGAAGGCTGTGTATTCCAGGTGGTACTGTTCATTTCTTTCAAACTTTCTCTTCAGGGATATAACACGCTGATGAGCCTGTTCGTAGTTGTTTGGCATTGTTACCTCATTCTCTTTGAATGGTAAAGGCAAGTAATAATGCCCATTTCTTAGTTCCTTTGATGTTTCCATTATAGACATAAACTGTTTGTCTTCAACTGACATCTCTGATCTCTCATCGACGGCCAGTTCTGGGAAATCTTGGTGATATTGCTTTATCAACAACTCATTCACATCTCTTATAGATATGCGGTTGGCTATGATACACGAGTGACTTCCTTGCCCTTGATGAGTTGTTTCTTGCATGAGTCCATTCACGACCCATCCTAGAGGAGTTCTGACAGCATATGGCCCATTACCTCTACTGTTTACTACCTCCCAAGGCTCCATAAGCTTTGCAGCATTAGTGCCTATTAACAACTCAATATCGGCATCCAAATGTGGAATCTTCACTTCATGTAAGTATTTCCATTTTTCTACAGATTCTTGTGTTGGTATGTGGTGTTTCGAAACTGGCAAGTTTGCTTGTGTATAGACCTCTGGGAGCTTATGGTATTGCAGTCCCTCCATATCGCTAACTTCGAGGCCTGAGACTACACTGCTCTGAACCCTTTTCTCTTGTCCCATTGTGCACAACAGGATGGTGATGTTTTTACCTGAGATGTTCAGCCTTCTCTTCAGTGAGTCTGTGCAAAATGTAGCCGAGCTACCAGGGTCTAAAAATGCATGGGTGGTTATGACTTTATCTGAGGTTGAGATCTTCACTTTCACTGGCACAATAGAGAGTGTGCATTGGGCTGATGGACCGGCCCTCATTTGGTCACTATCATTCACAGACACCATAGCGTTACTCAGACTTCTGCTTCCAGCTTGAACGTCACCTTTAACTTTGTCCTTTTCCCTTCCAGTAGGAATGTGCAGGATCGTCGGATGCAGCAAAGAACATGTCTCACATTGCATTCTATTTTTGCAGGTTTTGCCTATATGTCCCTTTGTTAGGCAACCAAAACACATCCCATTTATTTTTAGAAATTCAATCTTCTCTCCATTGGGTTTAGTCTTAAAGGTTTCACAATATTCAATTGTGTGGTTCTTATGACAGAATAAGCAAGATCTGTCTTCGGCGGATGGTTTCTGTTTGTATCCAGACTGCGATTCATTCCTTTTAGGTGCGGACACCTGAGCAACTGTTGTGGCGAAGCTAGGCCTCCCACTAGGCTTTGCTGTTTTTTGTAGCTTAGATTTCGACACTACTTTGGTCTCTGTAGGATTATGGATATCGCCAAAGACTGGATCAAGCATTGTCCTAGATTGTCTCTCAATGAATTCTAGCAAGTCTTTAAATGTTGCTCTGTGGTCATTTTTATCTTGCATGTTGCACACATTTGCTCGCCATCTATCCCGCAGCCGATACGGCAGTTTTGACACAATGAGTCTGAGGTTGGTGGAATTCTCAAGCTCTTTCAGTCCAGTAATGTCTTGCATAGTGTTGTAGCAGCTACGCAGAAAGAGCGCATACGACCGCAAGTCATTGCCATCTTCTGGCTTAATGGCTGGCCAGTTTAAGGCTTTATTCATGTAGGCTGAGGCTATTTTGTAGCTATTTCCAAAGTTATATTCCAGCTGTTCTTTAGCTTGTTTGTATGCAACAGTTGGATCCATATGCATGAAGCTACTGACGAGACTTCTGGGTTGGTCCTTTGTGTATTGCTGTAGATAATAAAGTCTGTCATCCATACTGTCAGTCTTCTTTTCAACAAACTGTTCGAATGCTTTTATGAATGTCCTATATTGAAGTGGGTCACCGTCAAATATGGGAATTTCTCTCTCAGGCAGTAGAGCGAGTGCTTGTTGCTTTACTAACAATGTAGTTATTTCAGTGTGCCTTTTCAATACGTCTGTAACATTTGGGTCATTGGCAATTGTGATAACTGAAGTGTCTTGATTGGCTATCTGACCACTAGTATTTGCCTTTTGTCGCACAGTTGGGGTTTGAGGAGTTTGTACTCGTTTGGGTTTTACAGATCTTTTTACAGTGGCAGGAACGTTATATTCTGTTGGCGTGCCAAATCGGTGTAATCCAGACAACGAGAGATGTTCCTCAGCTTCCCTATAAACTTTAAGTTTAGCCTCTGCAACAGCCAGTTCATAGTCTACAGCGAGTTGTTCTTTACGTGCTTTAAATTTTGCCATAAGAGTAGCCTCTTCCACGTCAAGGTCGATTTTGTCACTCAGTGCTTGCGCCTTTGTCCTTGCAGCCGCACAATCAGCTTCTGCTTTTAAACGAGCGCTAGAGGTCCGTGACGCGCGACTGAGAGCGCTTGTTGCTTTACAGCTACGCGTAACGTTGTGAGCTATTTGAGATGCGCTATCTTGCGGTTTAATAACGGAGGCAATGTCATGCTGTTCTTCGATGGGAGCTATTTGAGATGCGATATCTTGGGGTTTACTATTGGTGGCACCCCACTCCTCGTCATTCCCTTCCTCCATTCCAATACGCGGTTCGCTCTGAACCCATTTTATAACGCCATTCAAAAAGTCATTGTAAAACTGATATTTTGGTTCGTACCAGTCTGTGCGATCAGCCTCTCTTTCATAGTCCTCTTTTAACAGTCGCTGCACTGATGCATGCAAGTTATTAAACTCAAGGAAAAACCATTCAAATGCCTTAATTTCTTTGTCAACAGTGTCTTTGTTTTGGCCGGATTCGATAAGTCTGTTGATTTCGTTACGTTTACGAGTTAGAACACCAAGCTTCCCTCTGCGTGATGCAATTAACCTAAACAGTTCTCGTTCATCGGAGATATCCTGATCTTCGGTCTCTTCTTGAGACATGTTGCAAACTTTAACTCAAAAACTTTAAACATAAAAGTTCATTGTTATCTTATAAAGTTCAATTCAGCGCAGTAGGCAAAGTCAAACTACCACCCCGGCCTGTTCAGTTTGTAAAGTGAGCGCGGCGGCTCATCTTCAAATGCGAGCACGGCGGCCCGCTCACCAGATCAGTCTTATACTCACGAACCACGGAGTTCAATGAACAAGTCAATACATCCACAGGCGAGCCCAGTAAATCCACAACTCCCGACAGCTATAATCCACAAGCTCCCGGCAAACGTAGCTTCCAACTTTCCAGGTACCCACGGCAATTTCCAGCGCAGTAGCACAATACTATTGCGACGTTTCCAAACTGCAGGTGCTCTTCCAATTAGCGGAGATGTCTCTTACTTTAGGCCGTTTTCCCGACTTTCTGACGGGGTTTCCAACTTTAGGCAGGTTTTTCAACGTTGTAGTGTCTTCTTTTAAGCACTTCTTTGACGCCGTTCAGGTGGTTTCAATACTTTGCTCGTTTATTACAAACATAAATCATAAACGTCCCTTATGTCCATGAAACTACACTTAGTAAAACAAAACGATAAATAGCAAATCATATAACCGACATTCGATGAAACAAAGAGAGTAATCAAACGATCAAGAGAGAAATATATATTGAAAAACCTTATGCCTGCTGGCGTCTCCAACTTCCACAAGCATTCAAAACCCAAGCACCTTTTGTCTTGCACCTAGGCGCGCGCTTCCTTAATTGGCGCAGGTGCGTTCATTAACACTCTGTGTGCCGGGCACCAGTTATGGCCAAGGCCACGACTACACATATTTTTGGCCAGCAGGGGTCTTAAACAGAAAAAGAACAAATGGCTCCTACACACACACACACACACATGTGTACACACACACACACACACACACAGAGACACAATTCCGCTTCTTTTTCTTTTTAACTCGTACAAACAGCATCTTTTTAAATCTCAGCTGTTGTCTCTCTCTCTCTCTCTCTCTCTCTGCAGCAGTCATGGGGGAGGCGTGTGGGACCGGCGGCATCTCAGAGGCTGGAAGAGGTTTTCAGACTGGAGCACCTCTCCTCTCTCTGCCCTAGTCCCCACAGCTCTCTCATTAAGCCCCCACTTCTCTCTCTCTCTCTCTTTCTGTCTCTTTTCTCTCTTCTCACACTTTCTTTCTGTTCCAATCTCACACATTCTCTCTCTCCTCCCGCTTCTCCCTATCTCTTCACTCAATTGCTCATCCCCTCTCTTTCTTTTTTCTCTCTCAATTGCTTACCCTCTCTATCCATCTCTCTCTCTCTCTCCCCCTCTTTCCCTGTCTTTCTCTCTCTCCCTCTCTCTCTGTCTATTTCTCTCTGGTATCAATTGCTCACCCCCCTCTTTCTCTATCTCTCTCTCTCCCTTCCTCTCCCTCTCTCTTTCTCTCCTCCTCTCTCTCTCTCATCACACCGTTCCCTGCAGAAAACACCAGGCGGCTGGCTGAGCCCATTAGGGGCCCCAGTGTGCTCCTCATCTGGGATGGGGGGATTATTTGAGAAAGGATGGGAGGAAAGGAAGGAGGGATGAAGACAGGGATAGAAAGAAAGAGAGTGAGAGAGAGAGGGAGTGAGAGAGAGGGAAGGGAGGGTGAGTTAGTGAGTGTGGGAGGGAGGGAGGGAGGGAGCGAGAGTAAAATGGAGTCCTTAAGGAGAGTTAGCCTTTAACAGGCCATCAGGAACGTGACTGGTGTGTTGAGATGCCGCTCCTCTTTCAAGGAAGACGCGTGCTCAGACACCCCGGGAAAGAGAGACGGAGAGAGGGAGGAGGAGAGGGAAGCAGAGGGAGAGGGAGAGAGAGAGTGTGTGTGTGTGTGTGAGAGAGAGAGAGATAGAGAGAAAGAGAGAAAGAGAGAGAGGGTATGTGTGTGTGAGAGAGAGAGAGAGGGAGAGAGTGGGAGAGAGACGAGGAAAAAAGCGGAGTGAGCAAAGGAAACGAAAGACAAGACAGCGAGCAAAGACAAAGCTTTTGAAGCTTCGACAGCATCTGTTGATTTTGGATTGTAATCATCAAACGGGGTGCCCATATGGGGAGAGCACCAGTCCCCATGATTACATTCACAATTCCACATTTGTCATGACACATCCAGACACACTCAATTGTTGTGATTTAGTGGGAGCTTCCTAGCCATAATATTTGCTGTTCCTCGTTGCAGTGTTCAACACAGGTGCTCGGCCCTCAGTGGATCTGGGTTCAGACACTCAGTGCTTGTGATGTATAGGTCTTTAAATAGCCTCTCTCACACAGACAAATATGCACACACACACACACACACACATATACGCGTGTACAACAAAAAGGCACATGCTTGCGCGTCACACACACGCCCACACACACGCCCCCGCACAAAGACACACATGGGCCACACACACAGACACACACACACACACACACACACACACACACGTGGGGCACGCGGGCCACACACACACACACACACACAAACACCGGCAGCACCTAAATGGAAAAACTGCTCCCTCATCTTCATCTCTCCTCCAAACTCTTGTCAGAGTGTGTCCCTAAGAACGCCCATCAATCATGCGCCAGACAGCTTCCACCCGCCCCCCCTCCCCCCCACCCCCTCTCTTCTCCTCCTCTCCTCTTCATTCCTCTCATCCCCCTCTCCTGCGCTACTCCTCCCATCTCTTCCTCTCCTCCGCTGCACTCTCCATCCTTCCCTCGCTCCTCTCCTCCAAACTCAAGGTGAGAGAGGGCACCCTGCTTACCCAGACAAGAAAACAATTTATCCACTCACTATGGAGATGATAAGACAGACCACATGATAGAGAGGGAGAGGGAGAAAGAGAGACAGAGAGAGAGAGAGGTTGAGAGAGAGAGAGAGAAAGGGAGGGGCAGATGTTTGAGTGATGCGGCAGACAGTTACCTGATGACTTTGAGACTGGAAGGTGGTGTGTCTATGTCTGTGTCTGTGTGTGTGTGTCTGTGTGTGTGTGTGTGTGTGTGTGTGTGTGTGTGTTTCCTCTCGAGGGGCTCTATCGTGAGATCCGGAGCTGTCTGGGCATATGTCTGAGTTTGTACCGGATTGAGACTGAGAATGTGTCCATATGCTATAGAGAAAGCAAGCGTGTGCGCGCGCGTGTGTGTGTATGTGTGCGTGTGTGTATGTGTACGTGCGTGTATACAGTAGGTGTGTGGGTGATTGTGTGTGAGTGTGTGTGTGTGTGTGTATAGGTCAGTGTGTGTGTGTGTGTGTGTGTGTGTGTGTGTGTGTGTGTGTATTCCGCGGCGGCCCACCATCTCTGCCTGCCTGTCTGTGTGTGTGTGTGTGTGTGTGTGTGTGTGTGTGTGTGTGTGTATATTCCACGGCGGCCCACCATCTCTGCCTGCCTGTCTGTGTGTGTGTGTGTGTGTGTGTGTGTGTGTGTGTGTATTCCGCGGCGGCCCACCCTCTCTGCCTGTCTGTGCGTGTCGTCAGAGCAGCCGAGGGAGCCGCGCTCCCGATCTTAATTAAGACCAAACTAGCGAGTCGGGACGCCGGCTGCCTGTCTACAGTAGGTGCGGGCCACACGCACACTCACACCCCACTGCTCCCTGGGCCCCTCTCACAAGCCTGTGCACTTCTGCAGCAGCACCAGAATCAGACAGATCAACACAACACAACCGTCAACTCGCTTCTTGTCAACATGTCATGAATATTTTCATTTTAGCAGCCGCAGAATCAGTCAAATCAACCCAACACAATCAGCACCAGTTTTTTTTTTTTGTCAACACGTCATTAACATTTTCACTTCATCAGCACTAGAATCAGTCAAATCCACACAACACAACCAACACGTTTTTTGTCAACACGTATAAATATTTTTGTATTCATATACATTTTTGCATTATATAAATTTGAATTATAAAATGTATTTATATGTATTTCCTTTTTATGTCATCAGCAGATTAATCAGTCAAATTAACACAACACAACCAGCAGCACTAGTTTTTGTAAACATGTCATCAATATCTCTACTTACATCTATTCATTTAGCAGACAATCAATATATACAACAACAGAGTAATCCACATTGTAACCTGCTCTATCGCCATTATATAATCACTAATAAGACTATGATGATCATAAAACTCCTCACAACCATGCCCTCCAGCATGATCAATAACCGGCTACATTTAGCACACACACACACACACACACACACACACACACACACACAGAGAGAGACACCAAGATACACACACACACACACACACACACACACACACACACACACACACACACACACACACACACACACACACTTGAATCTAGTTACAGCACGGTACAGAGGATCATCGTTATCAGTGGTGTTTCTCCAGGCCGCTACCCCGACGCTGATCTCTGATCAGTTTCAACGAGCTCGCCACTACCGTCCTCATGACCATCATTACAATCACAGCATCGCCGTGGTCGCCACGGCGATCGTCTGGGGTACTGTATAATCTTCATCAGCCCCGCCCCTTCATCATCCTCGCGTCATTCTTATTCCCCGCGCCGGGATGCGCCTGCCCGCCTTGATGAGACACTTCAATGCCTACATGATGAAATGCACTGAAACACTGGTGACAGACACCGCCGGATAGAAGTGTGTGTGTGTGTGTGTGTGTGCATGAGTGTGTTTGTGGTTTGTATTTGTGTGTCTGAGTGCATGAGTGTGTGTGTGTGTGTGTGTGTGTGTATGTGTGTGTGTGTGTGTGTGTGTGTGTGTGTTTTTGTGTGTGTGTGTGTGTGTGTGTGTGTGTGTGTATGTGTGTGCATGAGTGTGTTTGTGTGTTTTTTGTGTGTGTGTGTGTGTGTGTGTGTGTGTGTGTGTGTGTGTGTGTGCATGAGTGTATTTGTGTTTGTGTGTGTGTGTTCACGCATGCCTATGAGTGTGTATGTGTGTGTTCACCTCCTTTATTGGTAGAGTGCATTTGTGACATGACGGGGGGAATTCACTGCATCACTAAATGAGCACAGAGAGAGGGGGATGAGGAGGGAGGGGTGGAAGATAGGTACTGAGGAGAGTGATGGGGGGGGGGGGGGGTCTCTGTACAGCCCTGCACAGCTGTAAATATTTGCCAAAGCAGTGTGTGTAAGAGAGAGAAAGTATGTATGGGGGGAAGTGTGTGTGTGTGTGTGTGTGTGTGTGTGTGTGTGTGTGTGTGTGTGTGTGTGTGTGTGTGTGTGTGTGTGTGTGTGTGTGAAGGGGAGGGGGGTGCAGTATTAAAACCAACAGTACTCTTTGATTCCCGTTCCTGTTCTATTTTCTCCCCGCCTTCATCCCAAAACAAAGCAGGACAGGCGATGGAGTTACGCAACCGGAGGAAAAAAAAGAACGTGGAAGAGTGTGAGAGAGAGAGAGAAAGGGAGAGCGAGAAAGAGAAAGAGAGAGAGAGGGAGAGAGAGAGATAGGGAGAGACAGAGAAAGGGAGAGAGATAGAGAGAGAGAGAAAGGGAGAGAGAGAGAGAGAGAGAGAGGGAGAGAGAGGCAGCATGTCTGATGATGTTCGCTTACACAATCCCCACTGACGCGCCTTTGAACTGTGAGAGTCAGCTGGCATGCCAGCTCTATCTCACTTTATCTAGCACACACACACACACACACACACACACACACACACACACACACACACACACACACACACACACACACACAGACATGCCAAGGAAAACAGTATCTCCTGAAGTGCTATGCATAGACAAAAAATTGGGGCATTTGTTTTTATGTGGAAATGTTACTACAGCATCGTTCATGAGCTGGAACCTGGATACTGTACATCTGTGAGTGTGAGTGTGAGTGTGAGTGTGTGTGTGTTAGTGTGTGTGTGTGTGTGTGTGTGTGTGTGTGTGTGTGTGTGTGTGTGTGTGTGTGTGTGTGTGTGTGTGTGTGTTGATTTCAGTGTGTGTTTGTGTGCGTACTCAGTTGACTACTTCAAGACGTATCAGGGACATTGGAAGTGGGGGTATGGGGGGTGAGGCTGCTCACCCCCAAAACGCACCAAGACACTTGCCAGTTTTCATGTAGACAGACCCAAGAGCCATGACTACACTGCCGTTGTGTGCGGTTCCCACAGCTTGCTTTCTCCTGTCTACCATCTGCAGAATCAGGGCCTCCTCGACGAGGAGGACCCACCGAGAATTTGTGGCACACTTGAATTGAATTGGGGAACCGTGGACCGAAAGAATAGGACACTAAACAAAACATTTTCCAAATTAGGACTTATTTCTTAATTGAGTGTCATCAAATACAGGCATAATAGATATAATAAAAAAAATAGTGTAGCCTATCAAGCATTTATAGCCCAGTGATACAGACCCGGGTTACTCAAAATGAGGCTGTTAACTCATTAACTGCCATTGACGTCTTTAAACGTCAATTTAGACACATACGTTCACTGCCATTGACGTCTTTAGACGTCAATTGCATTTTTCAATGGGGAGGGCTCATGGGTGAGCTTAGGAACGATCTGGCAGAGTTTCAGGCTTGTAACAGACTGTACTAGCGATCCGAACCGCTAGATGACAGCAGTGCCATTTGGATGATTATCTGCCTGCAGAGTATCTGCCTGTAGTCGAGTGCACATGTAGACATGCAACAAGCTAGCACTGAAGATCGACCACAGTGGATCTAGTTTGCACGCGGTGCAGGGAATAAATATGCTTACTTCTTACATCAAGGATGGAAAACATGTGAACGGTATGATCCATTTACATTGGATATTGCTGTTTAGACTAACAACAACTTTGCTAGTGCTAGCTTGCTAAGTCTACCGTCCTGTTCAGAGTCTTTAGCGACCATCAGAGTCCCTAGCAACCTTGACGAGACTGACGAGATAACAGTGCAATCGTGGTAGACATACTCCTGAATCGCTAACGTTAAAAAGTTGATTTTCACAAAAAGATCGTTTTCTCCATTTTTTGGTCAGAAACAGGTGTTTTTAGCCAAACTAACCCATGTTCTACTGACGATTACTAAAGAACGAAAAACGATAGAAACAAACCGTTTTTTCCTGGTGAAAGAAGAGAGTCTACTCTTTCATTTGGTACCTTCAGTGTTTACATAGTCATAAATCTCACCGTTCGGTGGATCTTGAAAAAACAGTCAAAATGCTGTAAAACGTCTGGCAGTATGGAGCGCTCTGCACTGAAAATGGCTGGCAGCCAATGAGTTAAGTTAAAAGTTCAATGGCCATAAGTCACGACTTGTTGTGAGAAAAGTAAATATTGTAGCAAACGGTGGTGATGATGACACTGCTTTTAAAAACAACTATTGCACTCCTGCTGTAGTGGGCTGTTGTGCAAGCGAATGAATGAAGGGGATGATCCGCATCTCCGTCTCACCAAACGCTGAATGGTTTTGCTAACATGCATTCGCACGAAAGATCATTTCTGAAAAGTTCTCTCTGTTGTTAACAGGTGATATCTCTTCACGTGGGGTAGGGTCGAGCAGTGATGTGCTAGCCTATTGCAGGTAGGCATTGCTCACGCCACGTGAGTCAGACAGAGCATGAGTACTGCTTTCTCTGTGGGTATTTCTGTCCCTCCAGAAAAAATGCATTAAAAAGAGTTGTTTAGAAGACAACATTTCTACATTTTCCTCACCAATATCATCCGCATCCCCTCACAGAAAGTGCTTCCATCTTCCCTGGGGTGTGCAGGTGTTGGGTGTGTGTACTGTAGGTGTTGGTGTGTACACACATGTAGAAGCACAAGGGGGAGGCTTCTGTGGTGTAGCTGGATATGCATACTCTATGAGTGTGTTAACTGACTATGCATGAGTCCACAGTATCTGTGGACACACCCACGCACAAACAGACATACACACACACCCACACACACCCACACACAGACACACACACACACACACACACACACACACACACACCCCACACACACACACACACACAGTCACTGAACTGCACACTACCTAATAGATGCACGCAAAGCTGGGCACCAACAATCATACACTTGGTCAGTGATAAAACATCTTGCCATCCATCCACAATTTGTTTGTCAGAATCTGCCTGCTGTCTGTCTGTCACAAGTGTAAGTGTGTGTGTGTGTGTATGTGTGTGTGTGTGTGTGTGTGTGTGTGTGTGTGTGTGTGTGTGTGTGTGTGCAGGCATGTGTGTGTGTTTATGGCCATCTCTGTAAGTAGCTATTCATGTCGTTTGTGGCCCAAATGGAGCAGGTGCGGCTGTGGAGACAGAGCCACATTTACGGCACGATTAAGCATCCATCTCTCCACGCTCCTCCACCTCCCCCTCTCTCTCTCTTGCTCTCTCTTTTTCCATCTCTTTCTCTCTCTCTCTTTCCCTCTCTCTCCACTTATCCACCTCTCTCTCCCCTTCTCTCTCTTTCCCTCTCTCTACATTCCTCCACTCTCTCTCTCCCTTTCTATTTTTTCCCTCTCCCTCTCCCTTTTTCTCTCTTTTTAACCATCTTTCTCCACTCCTCCACCTTCTTCTTTCTCTCTTTCCCTCTCTCTCTCCCTTTCTCTTTCCCTCCCTCCCTTTCTCTCTCTCCCCTCCATCTCTCCCCCCTCTCTCTCCCTCTCTCTCTCCCCCCCTTCTCTCTCTCCCTCTCTCCCTCTCCCTCTCCCTCTCTCTCTGCGGCGCTGTCTGTCTGTAGTAGGCATGATTGTGTGATTGTGTTGGCTGGGTTGGGGCCTGGATGAGTTGCCGTGCAAATGAGGCCTCATTTCTCACACACTGTCTGGCAGGGATGTGCCACTTGCTCTCCTTCTCTCTCTCTCTCTCTTTCTCTCTCTCTCTCTTC
>NC_085010.1:14744701-14752201 GCF_963854185.1 Sardina pilchardus
CACACACACACACACACACACACACACACACACACAGACACACACACAGACACACACACGCAAACATACACAGAGAGAGAAAGAGAGAGCTGACTACTGTGTCTCTCTTTGTCCATTTATGTGTTTTGGGGATTTACAGTGAGCTCTCCAGGCCTCTGGTGCCTGTGTGTGCGTGTGTTTGTGTGTGTGTGTGGGTGTGTGTGTGTGTCTAATCGAACGGCTGGCCTCGCTAAATCAGACTGATTGACCGAGCCAGGGCCCAGTCTAGTGGCCCCCGAGTCAAGCACTCTGTCTGCCCCCTCCCTCATAAATCAAGCCTAAGTGTTTATCAGACGATGCGGACACACCGGATCAGCTAGCTTAGCATAAATGCTACTGTCTCTCCCGGCGTCGCCTAGAGTTGTTTCTTTTTTAAATCCCTGGAGTTGCTTTGGTTCGTTTCCTTGAATTAATCACGGCCAGGTTCAAAAACAAAAAAAAAGCTGTCTGCTAAAATTCGGTTGCTATGATGTGATGTCTCCCTGGCAACGCTGACCGGACTACGCTGGTGGTCTAACGAAGGAGGCCGTTGCCATGAGCTTGCAGGGGGGACTCTTGGATTCTTCCGGAAGGTTCTAGAACAGTTGTGACACTGCTGTTGGCCACTCTCTGATTGGCCTCCCTCTGATAACATTCAGCGTCCCTTCGCCTATTTCCACCTGTGTGTTGTGTTCACCCAGTGTGTGCTCATCCACCAAACTCACTCTCGGTGTGCATTGTGTAAGTGGAACTGTCGTGTGTCTATCGATTCATCATGTCGGTGACAGACAACACAAACTGCTGATGCACACACACACACACACGCACATACACACACATATACGTATTCACATGCACACACACACACACACACACACACACAGATGCATGCACACACACACACACACACACACACACACACACACACACACACACACACACACACACACACACACACACACACACACACACACGCACACACACGTCCCACCTGGGGTGAGAGCTACGCCGTTGCCGTTGACGACGGGCCTCTCCTCCTCCTCCTCCTCGGGCGGGTCGATGCCGGCTTTCTCCATGTTGCTGACGGACTTGTTGCGTCTCCGCTTGCCCTGGGAGCTGGGTCTGGCGCCCGGTAACAGGCGGTCGCTTACATCGAGCAGCAGCGGCGTGGGCTCGCACGGGGGCTTGGGCGTCCCGTAGTAGTTATCTGCACACACACACACACACACACACACACACACACACACACACACACCAGAGTAACAAGAGATGTCATTTACTTGCTAGGGTCAAGTACAAATCAAATGGCTTCCTCATGAATAAATATCAACGTGAACAAAGGTCAATGCTAAAAGTCACGTGGTCAACAGGGAACAGGAGTTAATGACATTGAATGTGTCAATTACTGGCTAGGTGTTTTAAATGTCCGAATGGCAGGTAAACGTTAGAAGAAATGGCATCGGGATGGACTCTGGTTAACTGTCTAGGAGAGACTTTGTTGGTTAGAACAGTCCGCATGCAAAAGAATATGATGAGTAATAGTTCCTCTTCTGAATGAAATCTGACATGCAAAGCTCCGTGGGCTCATATAAAATGACTCGGTGTTCTCAACTGTAAGACCACGATGTGCTTCGCCCACTTCAAAGGTACACAAATAGGCTTTCGATCAGGGAAGGTGCCGCAAAGGCACTAATGTCTCTAGAAGAGTCTGGATGGGGACATCGGTGTCTGTCACTGTAGGTGCCCAAATAAGGTATGATAATCCAGACGACTTGATCATTATGAGGAGACTAGATGTGCAGTGCGTAAAGTGGCATATAATATGGCCACTGCTCAGACCTGCATGTTGTCTCCACATGCTGTGTGTATGTGTGTGTGTGTGTGTGTGTGTGTGTGTGTGTGTGTGTGTGTGTCTGTGTGTGTGTGTGTGTGTGCGTGTGTGCGCATGTGTGTGTGTTTCTGTGCGTGTATGTGTGTGTATGTTGGAGTGTGTTGGAGTGCTTTGTTTTTTAATCCGCCGGCCTGCAGACAGAGCAAGTGGTTCTTGACAGTGGGTCGAGAGATACCAACATTCATAAACTGCCCCCATGGACGGAATTTCACCAAACTTGGTGCGAATTCAGAGGTTGTTGTGGTGATCCTACACATCAATGTTGAGTGTTTCAGAACAAACAGGTGATTGACAAATCCCACTTAGTGGCGCTACACCATAAATGAGTGGCTATGGGCTGGGTTAATGTGGGTTCTTCAGACCAACATTCCACCAACAGGTTTTGCCATCTTGGGCATCATGGTTTTCGAGTTATACCTACCTTGCATCTTTCTCTTAAGTATATTTCACTGTTCTGTTTAGTCATGTTGATTTGTTGATTTGCTTTTTAATCATCCTGTTTACATTGTAGTGTATGTTTGTGGTGCCTGAAGCTGCTGGGACTTTGAATTTCCCCTTGGGGATCAATAAAGTATCTCTCTGTCTGTCTGTCTGTCTGTCTGTCTGTCTGTCTGTCTGTCAATCGGACCATAGGGCTGGGCATAGGGGGTGAATGGCACTCAGGGTCCAAAACCCTCTAATCCTTATCATCCCAGTGAGGCTAAAAGCCAACCCAGTTGCATGTAACCCAGTGTTTCAGTGCCCCAAACAATCGTAGACCAAAAAAAATAATAAACCTGAAGAAAAAAACCTGTATGATCTCGCTATGCTAGCGGTCACAATTAGTACAGCTGCTCAGCAGTATTTCTCTCTCTCTCGCTCATTCTCTCTCTCTCTCTCTCTCTCTCTCTCTCTCTCTCTCTCTCTCTCCTTCTCTCTCTCTGCACATTTAATAACAGCAAACACTGAGGTCCTGTCAAGCCTCGGGATAAATATTCTTTCATTTGACGGGGAAGATATGGTCTGGAGAGATATGGAGCAACTGGAACTGAAACTGAGTTGCTGAGTGTTTCATTCAGATTTCAGAGTTCTTCACAGAACATCCAACGCCCAGACAAATCATTCAAATACGAAGCGTAAAACACGATAAGATACGAAATACAATACGAATGCCGTGTCCCCAATCTTTTCTGTAAGCAACAACAGCCAGGCGGTTGGCGGAAAACATATGGCTTGGGTGTCCCTTAGTAATCTCCTCTACTACCTACACACACACACACACACAGAGCAGAAACAGAACAATAGCTTAACTGAAGACACTTAATGATTTTAATGGCTGACAAGAGGAGATCGTCTGCTGATGAAAAGAGGAATTTGTCAGCGCTCTCACCACACAAAGAGCCGACACCTCTGTGGGGAAGGAGCGTATCTTGATACAGGGCCGTTTAACATGACACTGATGAGGATAATAAACATCGTGTCCGGAGCCTCCACAAACATATGGCCCAGCAGAGCACGATTATTATCTAAACCTCCACCCACATGATATATTAATGGCGCATTTGTGGACATACACATACCGTATTAACATACAAGAAAACATGCATGACCTAAATATGTAAACGTAGGGAAATTTGTTGTCAACAAGTTTCACACTGCTCTGAATTAAAAATAGCTGCAGTGTGTGTGTGTGTGTGTGTGTGTGTGTGTATGTGTGAGTGGTGATAAGTTCTCATTAGCCGTCTGTCATGTGGGTGGAATGCACTGTGAGTGTGTGGCAGTGCTTTCATTCAGGCTCCCCCATGTGACACTGTTCACAGGCACCTCAGAACACACACACACACACACAAACACACACACTCCATCGTGTGAGGCTGTTCACAGGCACCTCAGAAGTGTTGACTTCTGTGGCAGTGGTGATAGAGGCATTTAGCAAAGTAGTGCCATCCACACTGCCATGGCAGATAATGTTCAATCTCACACACACACACACACACACACACACACACACACACACACACACACACACACACACACACACACACACACATAAATGCACGCACCCACACACACACACACACACGCGCACGTGTGCTTACACACACACAAACTCTACACACACACACACACACACACACACACACACACACACACACACAGAACAACAGACAAACTTCAAACAAAATAGCTTCTTCCAGGCAAAAAATATTTTTGTGTATAAACATTACTATATGTGAGTGGGTGTATGTGTGTGTGTGTGTGTGTGTGTGTGTGTGTGTGTGTGTGTGTGTGTGTGTGTGAGAGAGTAAGCACACGTGAGTGCGAGCATGTGCAGACATGAGCCAGTGACAGTGAGCATCTGACAGCGAATGAGTGAAATAATGTGCCAATGAGCTAATGAGCATGTTGGTGTAAATATGACTGAGTTACTGCATGCGTAAATAGGTGAACCAGAGTAGGCCTAAGCCGCGTGTGCTAGCCTGGCACGCTAATAAATGTGCCAATGGTTCACTGTACAACCATTGGCTGTGCTAGCCTATCACGCTAATAAATATGACATTGACCATTGGTTGTGCTAGTCTAGCACACTATTAAATGTGCTAGTGTAAATGATTTTTCAAGTTTAAATAAATCAACTAAAATCAAATCAAATCAAATCAAATTAATGACTAACTGTACAACCATTGGCTGTGCTAGCCTAGCATGCAAATAAATGTGCTAAAGATTACTGTAACTGTACAACCATTAGCTGTACTAGCCTAGCATGCTAATAAATGGGCTAATGACTAACTGCACACATTGGCTGGAGCCTCAGTTGGTGAAGGCCCGCTCTCGCTGTGAGTGTGAACTTAAACACACCAAATCTGTCTCCATGGACACGGTGCGTGTGCCCATATTCAAAACAAACAAACAAGCAAGCAAGCACACAAACGAGAAATAGCGAACACAAACAACCTCTGCTGAGGCTTCTGAAAAACAAAAATTCTCCCAGGGTCCCCATACAGCCATTTGCGCTGTGTTAGCATGTTTAGCCCAAAGCATGCACACACACACACACACACAAACACACAAACACACGCACACATACACACACACACGCACACGCACACACACACACACGCACACACACACTCAAAAGCACACACACACACACACGCACACACACACACACACATACACACTGATCATGCAATCTGAAATGACCACGATAAACGCTGTACTAATGTAAGAATGTAAGAAGCCCCCCGCCCCACACACACACGCATTGCAAGCTTTACACACACACACACACACACACACACACACACACACACACACACACACACACACACACACACACACACACACACACACACACACACACACACACACACACACACCAACACACACACATACAGCACCTCCATCCTGCTGACACTGACTGAATATGGCAGAATATGGGAGTGGGCCTACCACAGGCAAGATGCTTGAGCTCTGTCCTCCCTGTCAGCAGTGTGTGTGTGTGTGTGTGTGTGTGTGTGTGTGTGTGTGTGTGTGTGTGTGTGTGTGTGTGTGTGTGTGTGTTAGGGAGAGAAAAACTGATATCGGAATCTCCAGTGTGATCTATTGGATGATAAGACTCACTTGACTGACTGCACAATAGAAAAGTGGACATGTTCTCTCCCTCTCTCTCTCTCTCAATGATGTAGCTAGGGCGCATATATTCAGCACCTAACACCTAAATGGATAGGTATGTAAAATCCATAACTTTTGAACTCTATTTAAACCTGTTTTATTCTTTCTATTCTCTAGACAAGGCAAAACACACACACACACACACACACACACACACTCCACCGACAGAAAAGAGAAGATGAATAGCTGTTGACAAGAGGTTTTGATATTGGAAATGGCTGATGAATTGATTGCAAAAGAAGTCGAGTGGACTGAAACAGCAGCACGGAGGACCGTCCAAGCAGACTGCTGGAAGAAAAAAAAAAGAAGAGGCTTCAACATTTTTACTTTCTCTGCTCACTTGCTCGACGATGATTTGATGAACCCTTCTGAAAAGGCAACTTTTCTTTTCTTAACTCCGCGCGCGCTGTGGATGTCTCCGCATGGAGCGAATTGGAGGTGAAAGGCTGAGAAAACAAGGAGAGGAACTTGCTGCCCAAGTCTAACAAACACAGACAAGCCGAGGCGCTAACTCCGAAAAACCCATATATCTACGTTAGCATAACAAGGAAGAGAGGGAGACAGCTCCTACTGTAACTCGTAGCTATGACAACTCCAGAGGAGAATCTGCTGGATTGGGGCTGGCTAGGGTGTCACGCTAGCAGCAGTACGCCCGGAGGCAGCTGTTAGCTTGTCAAAGGTATAATCTTTGAGCCATGACCGCGGCTTCAGATCTCCGAGACATCCCGCGTCCAAAGTCCAGCTGGTGAAATATCGAGAATGTTCTTCTGTCTTGCGGGTCGGAGGTCTCTTTGTTGTTTTTTTCTTCTTTTTTTTCTTCTTCTTCTCATAAGTCTCTTTCTCTTCCTGCAACTCTTGTCTTTCATGTCTAGAGTGACATTTTCCAAGACATGTAAAGATTGGTTGACAAGAGCTCAATTTTAAATTAGATCTAATTCAACTTTATTGTCATTGCGGAGAGTACAAAGACAACAAAATGCAGTTTCACGGTGTATGTCTTAACATTATAAGTGCATTGTGTTCGATCAGATATGTGTTATTTCTCATTCATCAATTGGTTTGCATTTTTCATGAAAGTTTTGTTTCAGATAAAAGAGTCGAGTGAGATAAAAAGAAAGTTGGAGGGAATACAAACAAGCAATATTCAGACAACACAGACACAAGGCACAGTCATGGCACAGTGAATGAAGGAAGGAAAACCATGTATTTATGGGACAAATGGTCATATGCATATGTGTGTCTTATCCGAAAAACACATGAAAAAGAGTGTGCGTGCTTACACACACTCACACACACACAGAGACAGACACACACACACACACACACACAGACACACACACACACACACACACACACACACACACACACACACACACACACACGTAGACAGACACATAGACACACAGACAAACAGACACACAGACACACACACACACACACACACACACACACACACACACACACACACACACACACACACACACACACACACACACACACACACACAGACACACACACAGACACACACACTGACGAAGACACAATCACACATACACACACACACACACACACACACACGCACACACACACACACACACACACACACACACACACACACACACACACACACACACACACACACACACACACACACACACACGCAGGGCTGTCAAGAGGCAAAGAGTAGGCAAGCATGAAGGCCTTGCCTGTATGAGTGCTGAAATGGGGCTATTAACTTGTACCAGAACCTGGAGGACAACCTGCCATTTCATGCACTCTAAGCTCTCACCCAACGCCGCCTGAACAAGCCCCAAATGAACTCTGCAGCTCCCCACTGCTTGCTCCTGTTCAAGACGAACGTGCTCACTTTCTCACAGGTCCAACAATGGACCGGGTCAGTCGGAAGAAAGAGCGGCCTACGAGTCAAGTGCCAAGAC
>NC_085010.1:14757201-14767201 GCF_963854185.1 Sardina pilchardus
CAACAACACATCTGCATATGATGCCTCTGGAGCAAATGTGACCCCAAACACACACACACACACACGCACACACACACACACACACACACAAACAACACACTTGAAAACACACACTCTCAAAGTTCAGAAGTCGCGTCATGCTCCTTCAACCTCTCCACCCACAACTCCACTGGCCTCTCACTGACCGACACCTCCGCTGCCCTCTCTCCCTGACCCACTGGTCCTCCACGCTGCCCATGGCTAGATGCAGAAACACATACGGCACCACCGGGCCTCAGAGGTGACCGCGAGCCTCCCGGTTTCGCCGTCCGACCGCCTCGGCACTCGATGGAGTGGACCAATCAGACAGCCTGGGCAATCAGCTCCGTGTTCACGTGTTGCAGCAGGGCCAGCAGCACCAGGGGAATGGCTTTGTCACACACACACCACACACACACACACACACACATGTAAGCAAGCACCAGCACCCACACGTACGCACGCATGCACACACGCACGCATGCACGCACACACGTACGGACGCACGCACACACATTCACACACGCATGCACACACACGTCTCATACATACACAAGCAGACAGGCACACCGAGGCAGCCAGAGACAGACCGACACCAAACTTCACAGACTCATGCATACCCAAGCAGAAGCACACATACAACACACACAGACACAGACACACACAACACACACAGACACACACCTTTCAGCAATCAGGAAAGGCTGTGTGCAGGTACTATCCCCAGACTCAATCAGCAGTACTGTTGTTATTGAGGAGAGAGAGGGGGGGGGGGTTATGTGTGCTGCGTGTTGATTGGTTTGTCTACAAAGATGCTGACGGCCGCCTGTCTCCGCTCGACTCTCTGCCTGTCAATCACAGAGTGAGAAGCAAGCAGGCCCACGGCTGACAAGGACTTGCAGCAAAAACACACTCCACAGAATGGCAATTCTCTCTCTCACACACACACACACACACACACACACACTCTCCCCCTCTCTCTCTCTCTCTCTCTATCTCTCCCTCTCTGTTTTTCTCTCTCCTCCTCTTCCCTTTCCACCTCCGTTCCTTTCATTTCCGCTGCCCATCATGGGCACTGCCTCCCCCGGGAGGAGGTGGGTATCGCCCGTGCTGTGATCCAAGAGCGGCCCGACGCCATGTGACAGACTCCAGACTCCAGACTCCAGACTCCAGGACTAGAGGGCTACTTCCGTCCTGCACTGCTCTCCATCAGCACCACTGTTACCGTAGTTACTGCTGCTGACTCTTCCCTTCTCCTCTCCTCTCCTCTTCTCCTCCCCTCTTCTCCTTCTCTCCTCTTCTCCTCCTCTCCTCTTCTCCTCTCCACTCCACTCCTCTCCTACCCTCCTCTCCTCTCCTTCTTCCTTCCCTCTCCTTCTCTCTCCTCGCTCCTCTCCACTCCTCTCCTACCCTCGTCTCCTCTCCCCTCTCCTCCTCTCCTCTCTTCTCCTCCTCTCCTCTCCACTCTAGTCCTCTCCTCCCCTCCTCTCCTTGCCTCTGCTCTCATACCCTCCTCTTCTCTTTTCTCCTCTCCACTCGCCTCCTCTTCACTCCTCTCTCATCCACTCCTCCCCTCTCCTCTCGTCCATATGCTAGCCATCCAAACGTGTTAGCGTGGGCAGCCAGAGGAAGCGAGGGGGGGGGGGGGAGAGGGATGGTGGTTGTTGAGGCCCCGCTGGCCTGATGGGGCCCTGACTGACCCCGCATGGACAGATGCTGAGACTCAGCAGAGAGCAGCGGAGCTGGTGCTGGTGACGGGTCACACACACACACACACACACACACACAGACACGGACACACACACACACACACACACCCAGACACACACACACGCACACACACACACACACACACACACACACACACACACGCAAGCGTGCACACATGCAATATGCACAACCAGACACACACAATTACACGTGTACCCAGGGAAATTTGCGCACACACACACACACACACACACACACACACACACGTGTACACGTGTATATGTCTGCTCAGCCCCACTGCAGCATACTCCTCCTATAGGCCTCCTGACACTGCCAGCAGTTGCTCTGTCAGTTTCGATCGAGCAAAGCGTTCTGAACTGGACTGTGATGGACAGAGAGAGAGAGAGAGAGAGAGAAAGAACGAACAAACTGCATCTGTGAGCTGCACACAACAAAAAAAAGCATGATCTCTACACACACACTGCATACAGTATATCTAAGCATGCACTTGAACATGCACACGTGGGTCTGTGACCGTGTCCTATGGCAGTGCAATTTATAGTCTTCATCCGTGAAATTGAAGTGAAATTGAGAGAGTGCAAAAGACAGCTTGAAAGAGAAAGAGAGATGGAGAGAGAGAGAGAGAGAGGGAGAGAGAGAAGAGAGAGAACAGAGATGGTGAGAGAAGGAGAGGAGGAAGCGAGATGCTGCTTTTGTAGACGGTGACCTATTTCTGCATCCCTCCCCCAAACCGGCCCCCACAAAGCGCCATTCTGGGTGACAAACAAAAATAACACACCCCCCTCACACCCTGCACCCCCCCTCCCCGACGCGCGGTGATTCAGCGGAGGAAATTACAGATCGCTCATCGCACCGCCACCGCCGTCGCCCGCCAATGCCATGCCATCACCGTGGCTACCAGAGCACGCTGGCAACGTTCGCCTGTCGAAGGGGGCGCAATTATGAGTGACTATGCGCATTCCTTTGAGACGCTTCATTTTGGTCCGACATATGATCGCTCCGACACACATACACACACACAATGACACGCAAACACACACACACACAGATACAGACACACACACACAAGAAAACACCCGAGGCAACCACACAGCATGACTGTGTCACAGGCATCCTCTAAAGTATATTGGAGTGGAACAGGAGGGTCAAAGGTCAATGGCTTTGTGGAGCTGCCATGATGGAGAGGTCATCTGAGTAAAGAGGCGGTGGTGACACTGTGGATGGAGGGGTTGGGTTGCTGGTTGTGGAGGTGTGTGCAGGTGGATGTAGGATGATCATCTGATGGTAAGTGGTGTTGATTTACTGGGGGGAGGGGAGGAAGGGAGGGGTTGGAAAAGTGTGGAGGTCAGAGAAGGGCTGCCTGGTGTTGGGTTATGTTGGAATGGGTTGTATTTGTGGTGTGCCGTGTGTTGCGTTGCATTGTGCTGCGTTCTGTTGCGTTGCGTTGCGATGTGTTTTGTTACATTGCATTGTGTTGCACTGCGTTGCGTTGCATCGCGCTGTATTGTGCTGTGTTTTGTTGTGTTAGGCTGCATTACTGTAAGTCGTATTTGCGTTGTGCTGCATTAAGTTGTGTTGTGTTGTGTTTGCGTTTCACTGCGTTGCGTGGCGCTGTGCTGTGCTGTGTTGAGTTGTGTTGTGCTGTGTTGTGCTGTGTTGTGCTGTGTTTTGTTGTGTTCTGTTGTGTTGTGTTGTGCTGTGCTGTGCTGTGTGGGTGAGAGAGTAAGAAAGGGGATGGAGGTCAGTGGTGTTGAGTTGCTGACAGCTGAGTGGTGGAGGACAAACACTGTGATGGAGGGCATGTTTACACACTGCTCAGAGCTCCAAAAGGTCACAGCCGAAATGGGAGAGTGTGTGTGTGTGAGAGAGAGAGAGAGAGAGAGAGAGAGAGAGAGAGAGAGAGAGAGATAGAGAGAGAGAGAGAGAGAGTGTGTGTGTGTGTGTGTGTGTGTGTGTGTGTGCATGTGTGTGTGTGTGTGTGTGTGCGTGTGTGTGTGCATGTGTGTGTGTGTGTGTGCGTGTGTGTGTGTGTGTGTGTGTGTGTGTGTGTGTGTGTGTGTGTGTGTGTGTGTGTATGTGTGTGTGCAGGGATTAAAGCAAAAAAAAATCCTGAGCCTGAACTTTTTTAGACTCGTGCATGCGACTCTATACGACACTATGTTGGTCGATCGATTGGAAACCGGCTTACTTTTTGGAGTGCTTGCACACGACACAGGCCTTGTTTGTGATGTTGGACACCAAGAAAGGCCAATAGGTGGCAATAGTAGTCCAACACACGACAATATGCTACATGTAGCATTTAGGATTTCTTTTTATATCAAGTTTTGCTGCTAATCTTTGTCTTTGACAGGTTACAAATTGACCTACAATCATAAGGTGACATGTTGTCAGGATATGTGAAATTGGAAGGCAGGCATTTGAAGAATAAGATTTAGTTGCAACCATTTAAGTTAAGGTATTCAAAAAAAGACAATGATTCTCTTTCTAAAGAGTAATAACAGTGTTTCCACAGATTAGAAGGCAATGTGTGGTGGTCACCTCATGTCTGACTTTTTATCACTTTGCTTTCATATAATGTGAATTTATTTATTTAATGATTTTTTAACAAGATGTAAAGCGCGCACACACACACACACACACACACACACACACACACACACACACACACACACACACACACACACACACACACACACGTGTAATTATTTATACATTCTGTATACTGACATTTCTGATATTCATAACAGCAAACGTTATGCAGCTTATAGCCTGCTATTCATATTACAACTCCACCTCTTAAATTCAGCTGTTTGATTGAAGCCTCAAAATATTGTAAACAAAGTAGCATAGTTGGCTAGTTTATCATACTCTAGCTGGTTGGACTGTTCAGTTTCACCACGTGTGTTTAAGTTTCAAGGTAAGCTCATACTTTTTCTCCTTGGGAGAGGCCCTTTAAATCTTGGAGTTGAAAAACATTGGTATTGAGATGGTCAGTCAACTTGAATGCAGAATTTTAATCAGATGTGTGCAGCATAGCCTACTAATGATGCTAACCGTATTTAACAATAATTCAGCTAGTCGTCTTCTGTGCGTCATTGCGTTCACGATTGTGAATGTTTTGTTTGGATTGAATGTGCATGTCGAGGGGCGGGTGTCCATTGAGTGCGCACGACAGCGGGCCAAGGAGAATTCGTTTACTTCTATACGGTTTGGTAAAGTTGCACGCATAGTCCACAAAATTTGCGGAAGAACTTCCACCCGCAGCGTCAGGTGCATCAGTGCGACCGCGCTTCCGGGGATGATGTCGTTATGGAGACAGACGCGGTGTGCACGAAGGGGAGTCTGTGTCTGAGTGTGTGTGTGTGTGTGTGTGAGTGTGTATTAAAGGGTGCGTGACGCGTGAGTGACAGAGATGGAGAGCAGGGAAAGGAAATTCAGCTTAACGAATGCTGCGTGTTTTCCAATAGCGTTAACAAATAAATAATATTTTAAAAAATGAACGCAGGAAATGGCCGCACGCCGGAATTCCGGCACGGTGCCGGAAAACTTTAATCCCTGGTGTGTGTGTGTGTGTGTGTGTGTGGCGTGTGTGTGTGTGTTTGTGTGCCCATGCATGTATACACAGAAACTTCAAGAACTGAGAGAATTCAGATCCAGTCACAGCACATGTGTAGGTGGTTTGCTATGGACTTGATTAAACTCAGACAAACGCAAACAAAACAATGCAAACAACTAAACTACCTTCTGTTTATGGTAAACTGCTGCAGCTTAGAGCAAATGGAATGGAGTTTTGAAACTGTCAAAACAAGAACAACTCTCATTCTTTATGGCTGAGTTCAGACAAAAACATCTGGCGTGAGCCTCACATCTATCTTCTATACTGACAAACAACAGAAGCCGCAAGGCTACTTAATAGTTTGTCAGTTGTTGTCAACCCTTTCCTAACGGTTTGTGAAATAGCTCAAATAGCCTGGAGCCGAACCAGAAACAGATGATGGGTTTGTTTTTTCCGCTCAAGATGGTGAAATACATGCAGATCCTATCCAGATACCTGGTACAAGCAAACCCTGTTGGGCTACGGGTGTAGGTAGAAGTTGGGAGGAATACTAATTTGTTGTACAATTGCGCTTGGTGCGGGGCCATTGGGCCATGCCAAGGGCTGGAACGCAGACAGACAGACATACAGACATAAAGATGGACATACAGATCCTTCATCTCATTGCAGCCTCACCTCTCTGGTCTTCCCTCGTTCCCTCTCTCTCTCCCTTTATCCTCCCTCTCTCTCTCTCTCCCTCACAGACAGACAGACAGACCTTCATCTCATTTCAGCCTCATCTCTCTGCTCTTCTCTCTCTCTCCCTCTCTCCCTCCATCCTCTCTCTCTCTCTCTCTCTCTCTCTCTCCCTCTCCCTCACATACAGACAGACAGACAGACAGACAGACAGACCGTCATCTCATTTCAGCCTCATCTCTCTGCTCTTCTCTCTCTCCCTTCCTCCCTCTCTCACTCTCTCTCTCTCTTTCTCCCTCCCTCTCTCTCTCCCTCCCTCCCTGCCTCTCTCTCTCTACTTTAATCCCTCTGTTTGGAAAACACAGACGGTGTCAGCGAAGCCCATTGTGCGGCGCCTAATCTGACCGTCAGCCAATTAGGAAGCGGCGGGACTTCCCTAATGCCCGCGGCATTATGGGACGGGATTAGGGGGCGGCATTCCGCTGCTGCTGGCGAGCGATGGCAGACGGACCGTGGGCGTGAGTGGCGAGGTGGACGCACCAAATAGGATGTGGTGTGTGTGTGTGTGTGTGTGTGTGTGTGTGTGTGTGTTGTGGGAGGGGGGGGGTCGTGGTGTGGGGAGGGAAGGGAGCGTGTTGTGGAGCTAAATCCTGCTTTCACGGCACTTTCTGTTCAAGCGCCAAAAACACTATAACACACACACACACACACACACACACACACGGGCCGGGATATGCTTATTCACCCCTTTCTGAAAGCGAGACCGGGCCGCTGGCTGCTGTAATCAAGCCTGATTACATCTCTGACACACAGCCGGGAAAGGAGGGGAGAAGTGTAGTTGGCAGAGGAGAGGAGAGAGGAGAGGAGGAGAGAGGAAAGGATAGGAGAGAGGAGAGGAGAGGAGAGAAGAGGAGAAGAGAGGAGAGGAGAGTAGAAGAGAGGAGAGGAGAGGAGAGAAGGAGAGAAGAGGAGAGGAGAAGAAAGGAGAAGAGAGGAGAGAGATGAGAGGAGTGAAGAGGACAACATAAGAGCATAGGAGAGCGAAGATAAAAGAACAAAGAGGAGAAGAGGATGTGGAGAAAGACTGAGAGAGAGAGAGAGAGAGAGAGAGAGAGAGGAGGATAGGGAAAAGATAAGAGAGGAGAAGAGAGCACGGCTCAGCCAAGGGGAATAGCAAAGCTTTCTCCCAGTCCACACAAACATCACACCAACCAGCAACAAAACAAGTGGGAACTAGCAACAAAACAAGTGGGAATGTGGGTAAAACGCCAGCGTCCCAACCCCTCTCCTGGCCCGTGGGGAACGCCACGTCCCGGTTCCAGCGAGCGGAGGAGGCCCCCCCACTAATACGCAACACAGACATGTGCACAACCAGGGGCCACACACAGCAGATGGGGTTGTTGTTGTTTTGGACAGGCAATGAGACAGCCACCCATCTGACATCCCTTCCCCCCCGAAACACATGCTAGTGACGAGGCCGCAGTGGGCAGAGCCAGAGAGTCATGGCCAATTTGCCCATCAGTGCAGCACATCTCCTACGCACGCTTGATGTGGAAATGATCAGGAATACGAAGGTTCAAAAGGTCCTAAGATGAGTAGAACTAGCGGTCTGGTTAACTTTGTTGGTGTTTGGAGGAAGGGAAGAGTGATAAACATGGTGTCTTCTGGTCTATATACCTTCATACCTTCGGCTCATTTTTCTCCATAGACAGCAAAATACCCCCCTTATTCAGAGAAGCCTTGAAGAAAATTGCCATCCTACTACTCATTTGATGCCTCAACCTAATCAAATTTAGTTTTTTCGTGGAAGCCTGGACATTACCCTTGATTGTATCATCTGGGCTGCACAGATACATTAATTAACTCTGCTAAAGTTAAGCCATTTTGTTTTACTCTTGCTAAAGCCTGATGTTGGCAAGGTTTAAAAGTTGCACTAATATCAGTTCTTTTGATGAAAGAGCTGTACCCATGACCTTGGACTTATGCATTATGAGTCCTGGAGAACAGCATCATCCCATTATGAGTCCTGGAGGACAGAATCATCCTTTAGAGTTATGAGTCTTAGAGAATAGAATCATCCTTTAGAGTTATGAGTCCTATATAAATGTGGAGAATAGGAATCATCCCATTATGAGACCTAGAGGACAGAATCATCCTTATTTGAGTCCTAGATGTGAAGAACAGAATCATCCTTTAGAGTTGAAGTCCTAGATGTTGAGAACAGAATCATCCTTTAGAGTTGAAGTCCTAGACGTGGAGAACAGAATCATCCTTTTGAGTTGAAGTCCTAGACGTGGAGAACAGAATCATCCTTTAGTTTGAGTCCTAGATGAGGAGAAAAGAATCATCCTTTAGAGTTTGAGTCCTAGATGCGGAGAACAGAATCATCCTTTAGAGTTGAAGTCCTAGATGAGGAGAACAGAATCATCCTTTAGAGTTTGAGTCCTAGATGAGGAGAACAGAATCATCCTTTAGAGTTTGAGTCCTATATGAGGAGAACAGAATCATCCTTTAGAGTTTGAGTGCTAGATGCGAGGAGAACAGAATCATCCCACTTCCAGAAGTCAGCCATGATAGTCCCCCACTGCTGGTGCGTGTGGGTGGTCCCACACTGATGACACACTGCATTACTTTTTTTAGTCTGGCCACCCATCTCATCATCCACCGCCCCTTCCTTTCCATTTCAGTCCATTTCAGTCCATTTGCCTCGGCAAAAAAAGTCAGAACCAACCGCAGCAGGAGACAGCAGGTGGTGATGGCGGTGCCAGGGAGGGGGGGGGGGGGGGGGGGGGGGCACCTGATTGATTTCCGATTGGGCGGATCGACCCGAGCGGCCTGCTGGCATGGCGATGGCCCTTCCATTGCCCTTGACGGAATCCCATTAATAGCCTCACCTCCCGCAGGTGGCGCTTGGACACGGCCGCGTCCCCTTTGTGTTATTGATGGCAGGTCCCCGGAGAAGGACTTAGACAGACTCTCTCTCTGAGAGAGAGGGGGAGAGATGGAGGGAGAGATGGAGGGAGAGAGGGAGAGAGGGAGGGAGGGAGAGAGAGTGTGAGAGAGCAGGGGAGAGATGGAGGGAGAGATGGAGGGAGGGAGAGAGAGCACACGAGAGAGAGAAAGGGAGAGAGTGAGGGAGAGATGGAGGGAGGGAGAGAGAGAGTGTGTGTGTATGTGTGTGAGGAAGAGATGGAGGGACAGAGAGAAGGAGAAAGAGATAGAGAGGGAGGGAGAGAGGGAGGTAAAAAGAGAGAGAGGGAGGGAGAGAGATGGAGGGACTGAGTGAGGGAGAAAGAGAGAGGGTGAGAGGGAGAGGGAGAGAGATATAGGGAGGAAGCAATAGCTTGATCACAGGAGAGTAAGAAGTGTGTAGGAGGTAGAGAAAGTGATAGAAGGGGAAAGAAGATACGAAGGGAAGACGAAAGAGTGATTACAGCAAAAGAGTGATTACAGCAAAGTATGGAAGCTGTGGGTGGGTGAGAAGAGGAAGAGAGAGAGAGATGGAGAGAGGGAGGGAGAGGAAGAGCGAGAGAGAGGGAGAGAGAGAGAGAGAGAAAGAGAGAGAGAGAGAGATGGAGTGATAGAGACAGACCTGACGCAAGGACAGTGCGACTGAGAGAGAGAGAGGGAAGGAGGGAGAGAGAGAGAGAGAGAGAGAGAGAGAGAGAGAGAGAGAGAGGGTGGAGAGGAGAAATGGCATTTCATTGTGTCCGCCTCACTCTCACACTCCCAGTCCCTGCGGACCGAGGCCACGGGTGTGAATGCGCCATCTCACCGGCACTATGCTGAATTATTCAAAGGCTGCTTCACTCATCTACAGTCTTCACACACACACACACACACACACACACACACACACACACACACATACGGACATGCACGCACACACATACACACACACACACACACACACACACACACACACACACACACACACACACACATACACACAAGCGTACACACACACACACACACACACACACAACCTCGGAGGCCTCCCGAGTCGAGCAGAGCTCTCAA
>NC_085010.1:14784701-14787201 GCF_963854185.1 Sardina pilchardus
TCACAAAAGCGCTGAACGCACCAACCTCTCTACCTCATCTCTCTCTCTACCTCTCTCCCTTTCTCACCCCCTCTCATACTCTCCATCTCTCTCTGTCTTTCTCTTACTCTCTTTTTCCCTCCCTCTCTCCCCCTCTCTCACACACTCTATCTCTCCCCTACTCTCACACACTCGACCTCTTTGTCTATAACTCACTCATTTTGACTCCCTCTCTCACACACTCTATCTCTCTCCCCCTCTCTCACACACTCTCTCTCTGTCTCTCTTTCACTTTTCTCTTCCTCCCTTTCTCTCCCTCTCTCCCCCTCTCCCCCTCTCTCTCTCTCTCTCCCTCTCTCTCTCTCTCTAACTCTCTCTCTCTCCCTCCCTCCCTCCCTAGTGGCACAAGAGAACTTCTCTTTTGTCGGAATCGCTTTCTCCTCTTTCCCTCTCTCCCCAAGGATTTTTCAAACTGTATTAAAAGCTGTCCAAAATGGAGTCGGTCTGCTCTCTTTATTTTTTTGTTTGTCTGAAGACTAAACTTAAGGGGCGCTGGCGGCAACCCGGGCGAAAAAATAACGTTTCCATCAGTCTCCGCCGCGCTTTTCCAGACGCCAGTCGGCCAGTCGGAGCGGCTTCGAGAAAAGGGAATTTTTGATAAGCGGGCTGATGAAAAAGATATCAAGACGCGCCTCGCAAATTGGCCAAAAAATACAGACCCCGGGCAAAAAATAACATAAAATGAAAATAAAAAAAAATACCTTTCCAGCCCAGCCCTGAAGGTCAGCTTGAACGAAAGGAGAGAAAGGCCCGACCGACCACTTAGCTTTCAAAAGATGCCCATCAGCTGCAGACAGTCTACACACCTATAGCGGGCTTTTCTTTAATTTTTTTTCTTCCCTAAAATGGCTTTGACAAAAGCTTTTGATGTGCGCTAAGTGTTTTATAAGTGTTTGGGTGTGGAAGGGGGATGCGGTGCCGTCGAGGCTGTCCAGCTGGGCGATAACGACGCCGCGGAGGTGAGATTGTCACGGAGGACTAGGACGAGGACGAGGACGAGCCCGCTTTAGCGCTGAGCTACACGCTCCGTACCGGGAACCCGTTTTCATTGGCCGAGAGGTGCAGATGAGGACGGGAGGAAGTGGCTCGACTTCCTCATGTGCAAGTCATCCATCACATTAACAAACATGACTTTACCAGAGAGAGAGAGAGAGAGAGAAAGAGAGAGAGAGAGGAGGGAGAAGGAGAGATCGAGCGAGAGAGAGAATTCACAAGCTCAGATAAAAGAGATAGGGGGCGGGCGGGGGTTTCATAATCTCATAGACGGGGCAGAATCAATGGAAATCGATCGCTGGTCATTTGCAGGCAGATGTCTGATAGACTGCTGCGAAGGCAAGAGACTGCGTGTGTTACTCTCTACACTTCAAACAACACCAGGGCCGGGCAACCAAACATCTGACTCACCGGCCGAAATGCACCAAGAAAGACCCCACGAGACTGCGGTCTAGCGTTTCTTACATGCACACATATACATACGAGAGAGAGAGAGAGAGAGAGAGAGAGAGAGAGAGAGAGAGAGAGAGAGAGAGAGAGAGAGAAAGGAGGGGGAGAAGGGCAAGAACCAGACTGATAGACGTGGAAGTGGGAGAGTTTATATATAAACACAGACACAGACACACACGCATGCACACATATACAAACACACAGAAACATACACCCACACACACACACACACACCCACACACACACACACACACACACACACAAAAGCACACACACACCTGCACGCACACACACACACACACACACACACGCACACACACAAAATAGCTTTACCGTCACAGCTTCCCCCTGAGTGGCTAATGAAAGCCCATTAGTGCATTACGGTTCCTGGTCCACATCATGAAATTACTCACCCCATGCCGCCCCGTCGTGCCCAACCCAGCCCCCCACCCCTCCCCCTCCCACACACACACACACACACACACACTCACACACACACACACACACACACTCGAGGCTTTCAACCCTGGGCCGCCGTGGCCCACCTCCACCCCTATTGACCAGGCTTCTTATTACGCTCAAATGGCTCCAGCCCTCCTGGAAGGGCTACTTAAGACTTACAAGCCCAGGGGCCGACCCACCATCAAGCTCCATTTGTCATCATGGAGGGGGGAGAGGGGGGGGGGGGGCTGGGTTGTAACTGCAATCTTTGTGAGGACGCACTGCAGACCAGACTGGTGGGAGGCTATTGAGCTGAGTGGGTGATATGAGGGGAGAACGAAGGGTACAAGCTCACCGTGTACAGAGAAGAGGTCAACTGGTGGTGCTGTTCGAACATAACACTGTGATCTGTGACAAGAGAGAGTGTGTGTGTGTGTGTGTGTGTGTGTGTGTGTGTGTGTGTGTGTGTGTGTGTGTGTGTGTGTGTGTGTCTGGATGTGGCTTAATTTCCTTCTCCCACCCCTATGTAAACCAGAGCCACTAGACAGTGCTGGACAATGTGGAATGGGGGGGGGGG
>NC_085010.1:14792201-14799701 GCF_963854185.1 Sardina pilchardus
CCTTCGCAATGCCTACCATTTGGTTCGGATTCGAGAGGGGGATGAGTGGAAGACGGCTTTCAACACTCCAACTGGGCACTACGAGTACTTGGTTATGCCTTTTGGGTTAACCAATGCTCCAGCTGTCTTCCAGGCACTCATCAATGACGTCTTGAGGGATTGGCTGAACAAGTCCGTCTTTGTTTATTTGGACGACATCCTAATTTTTTCTAAGTCCCTCCATGAACACGTACATCAGGTCAGACTCGTTCTTCAGCGGCTTCTTGACAACAACCTTTTTGTGAAGCCGGAGAAATGCGAATTTCATGTGTCCGAGGTATCTTTCCTGGGATTCATCCTGTCCCAGGGGAATCTTTGCATGGACCCCAAGAAGACTCTGGCTGTACGTGACTGGTCTCAACCCACCTCTGTCAAGGAGGTCCAGCGCTTTCTTGGATTCGCTAACTTCTACAGGAAGTTCATTAGAGGATTCAGCTCAGTGGTTGCACCACTGACCAACCTCACCAAGAAGCAACCAGGGCCTTTTGTCTGGTCTCCAGAAGCTGAGCGGGCCTTTCAAACTCTGAAGGTGAGGTTTACTTCAGCCCCAATTCTTACCTTGCCTGACCCTTGTCTTCCTTTTGTTGTTGAAGTAGATGCTTCAGATTTGGCAGTGGGTGCAGTCCTCTCCCAGCGTCTTCCAGATGGTAAGCTCCACCCTTGCGCCTTCCTCTCCTCTCGCCTCTCTCCTGCTGAGAGAAATTATGATGTTGGTGATCGAGAGCTTCTGGCAATCAAGATGGCCTTGGAGGAGTGGCGGCATTGGCTTGAGGGCGCCCAGAACCCTTTCCTGGTGTGGACGGACCACAAAAATTTGGAATACGTGCAGAAGGCCAAGCGTCTCAATCCTCGACAGGCAAGGTGGGCCCTTTTCTTCAATCGCTTTGATTTTGTGCTGTCTTATCGTCCTGGGTCTAAGAATCAGAAGCCAGATGCCTTGTCTAGACTCTTTCAGAACACTGCCCATGAGGGCACGTCAGCGACCATCCTCCCGGAATCCAAGATTGTGGCTCCTGTGCGTTGGGGAATCGAGGCAGTGGTACGGCAAGCCCAGACGAAAGAGCCAGATCCTGGTGACGGCCCTTCAGGACGACTCTTTGTTCCAGCCTCTGTGCGTACACCCGTTCTACAATGGGGACATTCCTCCCAGCTGACTAACCACCCGGGTGCAGGCAGGACATTGGAGTTTTTGAGGAGGCGGTTCTGGTGGCCTCGGATGGGTTTCGACATCAAGTCCTTCGTGGCTGCTTGTCCTGTCTGTGCCCCAAACAAGACCCCCCACACCCGCCCCCATGGCTTGCTTCACCCTCTACCCATACCCAAACGGCCCTGGTCTCACGTCTCCATGGACTTCATTACGGGACTGCCCCCTTCCCGAGGCCACACTGTCATTTTGGTTATTGTGGACCGTTTTTCCAAGGCCTGCCGTTTTATTCCCTTGCCCAAACTCCCCTCCGCCCAAGAGACTGCTGAGCTTATGTGCCAACAGGTGTTCAGAACGTTTGGCCTCCCGTTGGACATAGTCTCTGATCGTGGGCCCCAGTTCACATCTCGCTTCTGGAGGGCTTTTTGTAAACTGATTGGGGCTTCTGTCAGTCTCTCCTCTGGCTTTCATCCTGAGTCTAACGGCCAGACGGAGAGGCTCAACCAAGACCTCGAGACCACCCTCCGATGCCTGGCTTCCACCAACCCTTCCTCCTGGAGCAGGTATGTCCTCTGGGCGGAATACGCTCATAACACCCTGTGTTGCTCTTCTACAGGTCTCTCACCCTTTGAGTGCCAGTTTGGGTTTCAGCCTCCGCTGTTCCCGGACCAGGAGGTGGATGTTGGGGTTCCCTCGGCCCAGAGCTTCGTTCGACGGTGCAAGCGTGTCTGGCGTAAGGTTCGGTTGGCTCTTCAGAGGTCTGCACGACGATACCGGCTTCAGTCCAACCGCCATCGCAGACCTGCTCCACCACTGCGCCCTGGGCAGAGAGTCTGGCTGTCGACACGAGACCTTCCTCTGCGGGTGGAGTCCCGCAAGCTGGCGCCTCGGTTTGTGGGGCCTTTTAAGGTCTTGAGGAGGATTAATCCAGTGTCCTACCGTCTTCAACTTCCCCGGACCATGCGGATTAACCCGACCTTCCACGTCTCCCGTCTTCGCCCTGTTGCCACCAGTCCTCTAGCACCTGCAACGAGACCACCACCGCTCCCTAGACTCGTTGATGGTGAGCCGGTTTACACGATCAACCGGCTCTTGAATTCCCGTCGGGTCCAGCGAGGTATGCAGTATCTGGTGGACTGGGAGGGGTATGGGCCGGAGGAACGATCCTGGGTCCCGGCTAGAGACATTTTGGACCCGGTCCTCATCAGAGACTTTCATCAGAGGCATCCTGATTGTCCCACAAGGAACGTCAGGAGACGTTCTTAGGGGGGGGGGTCCTGTCATGAATTATGTGACTGTTGTTCCTTTTTTGGCCATGTGAGGTCCTCAGTGTTTCTTTTGATGCATGTCATGTGTTCAAGTCACATGTTTTCGTTATTGATTGTTAGTTTCACCTGAGTCTTGTTAAGTTGCCCATTTAAACCCCCTGTCATGTTGAGTTCTTTGCTCAGTCTTGAGTTGACACTCCTGTGTTCTCCTGTGTCCGTGAGTTTTTCCCTGAGAGTATTTTTGTCTCTACGCTATTGCCGGTTACGGCCTGTACCTTTTCTGTTTCTTGGATTAAGAGTTGCCTTCTGATTTTTGGATTATTAGCCTGTTCCGACTGTTTTTTGGACTTAACCTTTTTTCTGGATTTTGAGTTTGCCCTGTCGGATACCCTGCCTGAGTTTTCAAGTAAAGATCCTTGAACTGAAGTTTTGTCTCTGCCTCTGCATCTGAGTCCAACACACCACCCTGTGGCACTGAGGAAGAGTTTCCACCTGCTACGCAGGAGACCCGGGTTCGATCCCCAGTCGAACCTGACAATCTCATATCATATACAGACATACCCAAAGATATCTCATCCCATCAAAACAGCAAAGCTGACTGCATCCACAGAGCACACGTGCATGTGAGCATGTGTCTCTCTCTCAATCTCTCTCTCACTGTGTCTGTGTGTGTGTGTGTGTGTGTGTGTGTGTTTGTCTGTGTGTCTCTGTGTGTGTACATTAGTGTATCAGTGTGTCATGAATTATGTGACTGTTGTTCCTTTTTTGGCCATGTGAGGTCCTCAGTGTTTCTTTTGATGCATGTCATGTGTTCAAGTCACATGTTTTCGTTATTGATTGTTAGTTTCACCTGAGTCTTGTTAAGTTGCCCATTTAAACCCCCTGTCATGTTGAGTTCTTTGCTCAGTCTTGAGTTGACACTCCTGTGTTCTCCTGTGTCCGTGAGTTTTTCCCTGAGAGTATTTTTGTCTCTACGCTATTGCCGGTTACGGCCTGTACCTTTTCTGTTTCTTGGATTAAGAGTTGCCTTCTGATTTTTGGATTATTAGCCTGTTCCGACTGTTTTTTGGACTTAACCTTTTTTCTGGATTTTGAGTTTGCCCTGTCGGATACCCTGCCTGAGTTTTCAAGTAAAGATCCTTGAACTGAAGTTTTGTCTCTGCCTCTGCATCTGAGTCCAACACACCACCCTGTGGCACTGAGGAAGAGTTTCCACCTGCTACGCAGGAGACCCGGGTTCGATCCCCAGTCGAACCTGACAGCAAGACTGAGCCATGGAAGAAGACTCAGCAGAGGCCCAGCAGGCGCAGGCAGCGCAGGCAGCGCAGCAGAAACGTCCTTCAACCATGGAGCAGATGTATGCAGCAGTGGTCAGTCATGACGCTACAGTTCTTCGCCATGAGGAGCGCCTGCGGACCCATGATAGTGCCTATAGCCGTCACGAACAACTTCTCCATGAGATCAACCAGACTCTTAGCACCTTAGTTAATCGTCCTCCAGCTCCAGCTCCAGCTCCAGCCCCAGCTCCCGCTCCAGCTCCAGCCCAGCCTGACCGCGAACCTCGTCTACCGACTCCGGAGAGATTCAGCGGAGACCCTAAAGACTGCAGAGGTTTCTTGACCCAGTGCTCGCTTACCTTCGAGCTCCAGTCCACCACCTTCCTGACTGATCGTGCTAGGATAGCTTACATCATCACCCTCCTGACCGGGAAGGCTCGAGCTTGGGCTACCGCCATTTGGGAGCAGCAAGGTCCTTCCTGTAACAACTACCAGGACTTTACTGCTGAGATGCGGCGAGTGTTCGACCATCCAGTCGGAGGTAGAGAGGCTGCCAACAAGTTGTTCCAGTTGCGTCAGGGAAACTCCAGTGTGGCTGAGTATGCTGTACACTTTCGCACCCTGGCGGCAGAGAGCAAGTGGAATGTGGAGGCGCTTATTGCTGGGTTCCAACACGGTCTGTCTAGTGTCATTAAAGATGAACTGGCGACAAGGGATCCGGCCACAGACCTCGAGTCCCTGATCGACCAGACTATTCGGCTTGACAACCGAATGCGGGAGAGGCGACTTGAGCGACAACCGGAGCTTCAGTCCACGCACGGAGCCAGTGCCCCAGTCCCAAGACCCCCAGCCTCAAGTTCACAGCAGTGGCCACAGGAGGTCCGAAACGTGTCCCCCTGTCCTGAGGAACCAATGCAGCTGGGAGGCACCCGACTTTCTCAAGCCGAACGAACCCGCAGGATGAGGGAGAAGTGTTGTCTCTACTGTGGGAAGCCGGATCACTTTCGCTCATCTTGTCCTGAGCTTTCGGGAAAAGTGCAGCTCCGTCCAGGAGGGGGAGTACTGTGACGGGAGCGACTCTTACTCCCACCACTTCTACCACATGCCTTCAGCTTCCAGTCACGATTTCCTGTGGACCTCATCACTACACCCTGCAGGCTCTGGTTGACTCTGGTGCTGCGGGGAACTTCATGGATTCCTCCCTGGCTAGTGACCTTCATCTTCCTGTGACCAACCTGGACCACCCGCTTACTGTGACCGCCCTTGATGGACGACCCTTGGGAGAAGGTACTGTTGACCATATTACTGCTCCTCTTCTTTTGTCTGTGGGTCAAAAGCATAATGAAAAGATCCAGTTCAACCTCATTCAGTCTCCCGAGTTTCCCATTGTGCTTGGTTTCCCCTGGTTGTCTTACCATAGTCCCCACATCAATTGGTCTTCAGGGACTGTGATTGAGTGGGGCCCTACTTGCCAATCTACCTGCCTTCTCTCTAGAGTCTTATCTCCTGTTCCCAAGTCTCTTAGTCCTCCCGAGCTGTCCCGAGTCCCTTCCGAGTACCATGACCTCAGTGAGGTTTTCAGTAAGGAGAGAGCCACGTCACTGCCACCTCACAGACCCTACGATTGTGCGATTGACCTCCTTCCAGGTGCCTTCCCTCCGCGGGGTAGAATCTTCTCTCTCGCATCCACTGAGACCAAGGCCATGGAGGAGTACATCACAGCCTCCCTAGAAGCTGGAATCATTCGTCCTTCGTCATCTCCTGCCGGAGCTGGATTCTTTTTTGTTGGTAAGAAAGATGGCGGCCTCCGTCCATGCATTGATTACCGTGGGTTGAACAAAGTGACTGTGAGGAATCGTTATCCTTTGCCCTTAATGTCTTCAGCTTTTGAGTTGCTGCAGGGGGCAACGACATTCACCAAGTTGGACCTTCGCAATGCCTACCATTTGGTTCGGATTCGAGAGGGGGATGAGTGGAAGACGGCTTTCAACACTCCAACTGGGCACTACGAGTACTTGGTTATGCCTTTTGGGTTAACCAATGCTCCAGCTGTCTTCCAGGCACTCATCAATGACGTCTTGAGGGATTGGCTGAACAAGTCCGTCTTTGTTTATTTGGACGACATCCTAATTTTTTCTAAGTCCCTCCATGAACACGTACATCAGGTCAGACTCGTTCTTCAGCGGCTTCTTGACAACAACCTTTTTGTGAAGCCGGAGAAATGCGAATTTCATGTGTCCGAGGTATCTTTCCTGGGATTCATCCTGTCCCAGGGGAATCTTTGCATGGACCCCAAGAAGACTCTGGCTGTACGTGACTGGTCTCAACCCACCTCTGTCAAGGAGGTCCAGCGCTTTCTTGGATTCGCTAACTTCTACAGGAAGTTCATTAGAGGATTCAGCTCAGTGGTTGCACCACTGACCAACCTCACCAAGAAGCAACCAGGGCCTTTTGTCTGGTCTCCAGAAGCTGAGCGGGCCTTTCAAACTCTGAAGGTGAGGTTTACTTCAGCCCCAATTCTTACCTTGCCTGACCCTTGTCTTCCTTTTGTTGTTGAAGTAGATGCTTCAGATTTGGCAGTGGGTGCAGTCCTCTCCCAGCGTCTTCCAGATGGTAAGCTCCACCCTTGCGCCTTCCTCTCCTCTCGCCTCTCTCCTGCTGAGAGAAATTATGATGTTGGTGATCGAGAGCTTCTGGCAATCAAGATGGCCTTGGAGGAGTGGCGGCATTGGCTTGAGGGCGCCCAGAACCCTTTCCTGGTGTGGACGGACCACAAAAATTTGGAATACGTGCAGAAGGCCAAGCGTCTCAATCCTCGACAGGCAAGGTGGGCCCTTTTCTTCAATCGCTTTGATTTTGTGCTGTCTTATCGTCCTGGGTCTAAGAATCAGAAGCCAGATGCCTTGTCTAGACTCTTTCAGAACACTGCCCATGAGGGCACGTCAGCGACCATCCTCCCGGAATCCAAGATTGTGGCTCCTGTGCGTTGGGGAATCGAGGCAGTGGTACGGCAAGCCCAGACGAAAGAGCCAGATCCTGGTGACGGCCCTTCAGGACGACTCTTTGTTCCAGCCTCTGTGCGTACACCCGTTCTACAATGGGGACATTCCTCCCAGCTGACTAACCACCCGGGTGCAGGCAGGACATTGGAGTTTTTGAGGAGGCGGTTCTGGTGGCCTCGGATGGGTTTCGACATCAAGTCCTTCGTGGCTGCTTGTCCTGTCTGTGCCCAAAACAAGACCCCCCACACCCGCCCCCATGGCTTGCTTCACCCTCTACCCATACCCAAACGGCCCTGGTCTCACGTCTCCATGGACTTCATTACGGGACTGCCCCCTTCCCGAGGCCACACTGTCATTTTGGTTATTGTGGACCGTTTTTCCAAGGCCTGCCGTTTTATTCCCTTGCCCAAACTCCCCTCCGCCCAAGAGACTGCTGAGCTTATGTGCCAACAGGTGTTCAGAACGTTTGGCCTCCCGTTGGACATAGTCTCTGATCGTGGGCCCCAGTTCACATCTCGCTTCTGGAGGGCTTTTTGTAAACTGATTGGGGCTTCTGTCAGTCTCTCCTCTGGCTTTCATCCTGAGTCTAACGGCCAGACGGAGAGGCTCAACCAAGACCTCGAGACCACCCTCCGATGCCTGGCTTCCACCAACCCTTCCTCCTGGAGCAGGTATGTCCTCTGGGCGGAATACGCTCATAACACCCTGTGTTGCTCTTCTACAGGTCTCTCACCCTTTGAGTGCCAGTTTGGGTTTCAGCCTCCGCTGTT
>NC_085010.1:14809701-14812201 GCF_963854185.1 Sardina pilchardus
CAAACTCACAGCCATAGGTTATTTAGAATGATGACTGTAACCGTCAGATAGGCCTCTGCTATTGAAGATTTGGAATAATTAATTTGGAATGTAATATACTAATTCTGATGTTTTCTAATCTTATTTGATTTGATGTCTTATAATTTGGTATAACTTCACTTAGTGTGATTACACTGTAGGCCCAACGTGACATGTTGTTTAATTAGGTGCATGTCACTTTAAGACTTTTTAGTTTTTGGTTTAGAACGTGATTGAATGATACACGGCATGAGATGTTTGGATTTCCACGTTTTTTCTGGCCGTGTTGGTCGTGTCAATTGTATGAGTAGCCTATGAACTGTGCTGTTTGTTACAATAAACATGCAAGAGCATTACATGGAAGACAATACTTTTTATAAGAACACGCGTCAGCCATAGGACCTATTAGATAAGTTTCGTTTATTGGAACCGGACCTACAATGACTTTCTCGTCAGCATTGTAGTAACATATAGCTAACCGTTAAAACGAGGCAGATATGACATTGCAACAATGTTTACAATGTAACGTTGCAAAGATTATGCAGACTGTTACGATTGACTGACACACGCTCACACACACATCAGCCTGTCGAAATCATACGCCGGACGCGTATGATGCGTCTTTCTACATGGGTTTAGTTATCGGGCTATAATGAGACCACACTTTTGTTACAATTGAAGACGCTAGCTCCGCTTTGCAGGCTACTTTGTAATGACTTTCTGTTTCCAGCGTTTCTTATTTTGTTAATCAATGTTGTTAAAAAAAAGAAAGAACGCCCCTCAACCAATTTGGCGCCCTAGGCGGTCGCCTAGTTGGCCTGTAGGAAGAACCGGCCCTGCCACCGGGCGGCCGTTCCGCCCGCCGTCTGACACAAATTAAAGCCGAGAGGGGAACGCAGCATACACTCACTCATGTTCATTGTGTTCCACCAGCTTTGCTCTGCATGCAGGTTCTACTTAGAGTCGGAGAGAGACGTAATTACAGTCATTTCTTGAACAAATACTTCACACACATACACACACACACACACACACACACACTCGGGGCCGGCATGGGCGGAAGTGCTGGTTTGGGGAGTTGGTGGTGTTAGGGTGGAGGTGGTTGGAGTGGTGACCGGGGCTGTTGCCAAGACACTTCTCACTGCCTCCATCAACTAGCTAGCTCTGTTCTGATGGGTGTATATCCAATCAAAAAAAAACAAAACGGAACAAAACAGCCAAATTCTATATGTGTGTGTGTTTTTCCTTTCTTGTGTGTATTTTTATGAGCCTGTCAGAGGACAAACAAAACACACAGCGAGGGAAATGAGAGCTGCTTTGAAACAGAGGCAGCTTCGCCAAACGCTGGCTAATCCGCTGGAAGCAGGACTGTGTGTTTGTAGGCACATTCTCTTCAGGTTGTGAGACGTTGTCAGCTCAGAGACAAATGCACACACTGACACACACTGACACACACACACACAAACACACACACACACACACACACACACACACAGACTGAGAGAACTGAGAATGATTGCACAGCACAGCAAAGGAGTGTGTCTGCTTTATCAGAAGCCTCTGCCAAACTTTAACACCATCACATCATATCAGCACTGAGGGGAATAGCACACACACACACACACACACACACACACACACACACACACACACACACACACACACACACACACACACACACACACACACACACACACACACACACACACACTCACACACACTCACACACACACACTATAAAGAGCTTCAGCTGCCAGTAGTCCCCTTGTTGACATCACAGAGCAACTGGGCCCAGTCCCATGACACCCACATAATCATACAGGTGGTACAACAAACATCCCTCACACCAAACACTGTTAGCAAAGAGAGAAAATGTGACTGAAAAGATTGAAAAGAGAACCCCTTTTAACCCTGTGCACAATAACACCATTGAATAGACAGTACAGCAATGTCCTGTGTATTAGCCACATTCTGTATAAGCCACAGGACAGTGTTTTAAGCCAGTTAAAAGAAACAAAAGTGTATTAATGCCATAGTAACTGCCCCCGTGTACTAACCTCGCAGCTGAAGAAATGTTGCCAAATCAATGCATAAGCCGCGGCTAATAGTTGGGAAACTACGGGTAGCTGGCAGGCCCAATTCTCATCCACACCACCCGTAGGGCTTAGCAGCCTATACATCTCATGTCCGAGAAGCTCTCATGATTCAGACATCATCTAAGATGGACGCCTCCCACTGATTACCCAAAGTTAGCACCTGCTAGCCCTTCTGGCCATGTCATCCCTGAGAGATGAGGTGATGAGCACAAAGCCTGCTGAGCTCTCTGCTATAGAGGATTAAATGGACACAGCTGGCGTAACGGATCGCTGTGTGAAGGAGACAAGTGGCCAGTGCAGGACGTTAGTGATCTCATTCAGGTAAGACAGAGTGGGCACACACACACACACACACACACACAGGCACGTGCACACACATACACACA
>NC_085010.1:14817201-14832201 GCF_963854185.1 Sardina pilchardus
CGTATAGAGATTGAGAACGTGACGTAAAACGCAACGCATTTTGGGAATAGGTGGCCCAAAATTAAGTTGTTTTACTGACGTGCGGGAACAACGAAGTGCAGTTGTCGAAATGCCGTTTACCTGCTGTGTTATAAAATTCAATAGAGTAACATGAAGCTTATCTTTTATAGTTTTCCAGCGTGGAAAAATAATAGTATACGTCATGTTTCAGAGGTGACAAAAAGGCGAGGAATGGCTTGGATAGCAGCACTAAGGAAGCGCGAGATTATAACTGTTTTTCACACAATTTTTTCACGCTTAGTTTTCATTATTATCATGCCAGATCATAGACCCAGACCCACTAGTTTACATGGGCTGGCATCAGGCGAGCCAAACCTACCCATAATTCTTTGTGTTTTGATGACTTTGGTCACATGTCTTAGCGATCTCTATTTTAAGGAACTGCTCAATTCACACACACTGGGTAAACTGGCGCGCTACAAACATTAAAATGTCAAATCATATTTATTTCTCTTTGTCGCCATGATATTGGGGGAAACGCGGAGAGGCGAGATGGTCAGTCCTCGTATTTTTTCTTCGCGTTTCGTTATAACAAATATATAAGTAATAGTTAAAGTCTTCTTCTGTAGGCTATTGAACAGATAGCCTACGGGACGCTCTTTGTTCCGTATTTTAAGGAACTACTCAATGCACACACACTGGGTAAACTGGCGCGCTACAAACATTAAAATGTCAAATCATATTTATTTCTTTGTCGCCATGGTAGGCCTATTGGGGGAAACGCGGAGAGGCGAGATGGTCAGTCCTCGTATTTTTTCTTCGCGTTTCGTCATAAGAATATATAAGTAATAGTTAAAGTCTTCTTCTGTATTCTCTGCCACATTCGACAACAGCATTCAAGTTCCTTCTCAGCACGATGACGTGACTTTGCTTGCTGTTGGCCCAGATTAGAACAACATGATCGAATTCACCAACAGAGTCGCGGCAACGTTGGTAGATCGCAACTCGGACCGCAAAAAATTTTTATTGAAATACAGGACCCGACCCGCTTATTGTAAAAAGTAGCCTAGTCTAACTTAGTCGTAGCGTCATTGAGCTATGCAAAATTGGTATCTCATATGCATGTAAAACAATAATATAGCCTATATTGCCTAATTATATATAGCCTATAATTGCTCAGAATTTGGGAAACATGCATTTAGTCTACCTTTTTTTTGTTCCGTGTCAGCATTCATCCAAAAATGTGGCTGTTTGACTCAACATTGAACATAATCAGCCTAGGATTTTCCTATACAAATTCTGTTTCAGCCGTTCCTCACATGAATGCCTTGAAGCTCTCCCAAGCATGAAATGCAGGCATAGAATATTATTAAGAAACTCTTTATTAACGTCTTCATCAATGGACCAAAAGTCCATTGCTCCGCGATTATAAATTGCAGCGAGATGAAACCTTTATTGCACGACGTGGGGAAGAGCAGACGTGGGGCTTTCCAACGAGCCACTAGGCCTATACGTTGCGCAAGGACGCACATTGCATGCTCATACCAATTGTAGGCTATATGCCTTGATGACATTAAATTAAGAAATATTTCCTGATTTGGGAAACTTTTAGTTTATTTTTCTTTCCATAATACCATTCGATCTTGCTGGAAATTATCAGACTTGAGAAACACGCATTGCATCGGCAACTTCGCTGCTCCGTAGACGATTCTGCCACTTTCTGTAGAGGCCAGCAGTTCGAGATAAAAGCTGCAGATCATAGACAGAGAAAGCATATGCTCTGAGAACAGAACACAACTGCATGTCAAGTGTAGCCGAGGGTCTGTCTACGCAGAAACAACAAGTGCATTTCTACATGCTCGTGACAAAATGTGGGGGATAGAATCGCGTTTCAGTGGGAATGCTGCAACTTATGTCTTTTTCTTCTAAAGACAATTATGTACGATATAAATGACAATTTATTTTTTTTACCGACCCGACCAAACATGACCCGCATATCATTAAAAATATTTTTTCTTGACCCATAACCGCGGGTGACCGCGGTCGCCCGCTCGATTTGGATCAGCCCGCGCATCACTGGTAGATACGGATGCCTGCTCTTCAGAGCCATCACCACAAAGGAGCACTAGAGCCTGGTGCAAAACCACCAACTGGGATGGATCGAAGGGCAAGCAAGCACTGCCACACAACGTCAAGACCTTTGTCAACACTAAGCAGAAAGTTTCCTACGATGGGGAGAAGTGGCCGCAAGGACTGCATCGATAAGATCAACGAATGCCTTCGCAAGCCCCGAAACCCTGGCGATACATTTTCTTTCCTTTAATTCAATAAAACATTGTTTATCTGAAGAACTTTTCCGAGGTTGTCTTGTCTACCAAATCCTAAACTTAAATAGAGTAAACATTTTATCTTATGAAAAAACTCTTAGGGGGAACAGTTAGGCAGCCCTTCCTCCATTATCGTAGTAGGACTATAGGCAATTTATTAGAGGGGTCAAAAAAAACTAATAAAGTAGGCTAGACTAAATGTGTCACTTTAGTGATTGGCTCTTTCAAATGCAAATTAGGTGGATGGGATTTTGAATGGGCCTGCTGCAGGTGAGAGGACAAATCCTAAGAATTTATTGTTTTTAGAAAGTGCCATTATCATTGCCATATTCTCTTAAAACATAGGTTATATATTTGAAAACGAGTTGATTGGCTTCTAATGGTGTTTCTATAATATGATAAAAGCAGAGATTGAGATGTGTGTTTGGAACAGTTTTTCAAATCCCCCGGGGATATTTAGACTCCAGGGTGTTAAGCACTCATTCACAACTGTCCCATCGCTAAATGCTCTCTTGTGTTGCGTGATCACACAAGTATACCTGTCGTAGTGTGCTTTTAATTTGATAGGCCTAATTATTATCTCCGCCAAGGATATAGGATGAACAAAGTCTATGGATTTGCTATCCAGTAGCCTAATAATTAGGCTATGTGCCACGTCCGATTTCGCAAGTGGTGTAGTAGGCTACATTTAAAAACAGACAGCCGCCTGTGAGATCCATTTCATGAAGAGCATTATTGTCTTGTGCGATCATTCCCCCTCCCCCACACTCGTCTAACCAGTTCACTACATATAGCCTATAGCCTATGCGGCACTGAGGACGACACTTGAGCCCGACACTATGTCAATGTAAAAATGTGTGTGAGTGCGCGCTGAACCACGAATTAACATATTAACTTTTCTTTTCAGCAGACATCGCAAACATAAAAAGAATCTCAAAACAGGAAATCTTTCATTTCTTTTAATAAATCGATTCATTTTTTTTGACGGGTTCCGGAGAGGTTCTTCGACTGAGTTTTGAACCCCGGTCGCTGGCGTACGATACCTATGCTTCAACCACTTGCGCCACAACTGAATGTAAATTCGAAAGGCTTTATTCGGCATATGTACTTGAACGTCGCCGTACTTGAACGTCGCCGGTTAAAATGAACAAGCCTCCGTTTTAAAATAGCTTAGGCCTACACATTTCTAAGTATTCCTAGCATGTAAATGTTGCCAAAATGTCCATCTTGTCCATCTCTTTCGTCTTCGCCTTGACGTTGACAATATAGCCTATTCACGGAAATGCGGTCTTGTAACCGTAGCCTAATGAATTCATGAATTAATCTAAGGTTGCCTTTCGAGTAGCCTATTTCAGGTTGAATTGAAGGCTATTTCCTTCTGATAGGCCTATAGGTTTCTAAAACCATTTTCATTCATTTCAACAATGGTTTATTGAAACGTCGTTTGATTAATTTCGCCAGTCATCACTTTCATTTTAAGGATATAGGATGAACAAAGTCTATGGATTTGCTATCCAGTAGCCTAATAATTAGGCTATGTGCCACGTCCGATTTCGCAAGTGGTGTAGTAGGCCTAGGCTACATTTAAAAACAGACAGCCGCCTGTGAGATCCATTTCATGAAGAGCATTATTGTCTTGTGCGATCATTCCCCCTCCCCCACACTCCTCTAACCAGGTCACTACATTATAGCCTATATGCGGCACTGAGGACGACACGACACTTGAGCCCGACACTATGTCAATGTAAAAATGTGTGTGAGTGCGCGCTGAACCACGAATTAACATAGGCTATTAACTTTTCTTTTCAGCAGACATCGCAAACATAAAAAGAATCTCAAAACAGGAAGTCTTTCGTTTATTTTAATAAATCAATGCATTTTCTTTTGATGGGTTCCGGAGAGGTTCTTCGACTAGGTTTCGAACCGCGGTCGCTGGCATACGACACCTAAGCATCAACCACTTGCGCCACAGCCTGATGTGAACTTCATTAGGCTTTATTCGGGAAATGTACTTGAAACGTCGCCGGTTAAAATGAACAAGCCTCCGTTTTAAAATAGCGTACACATTTCTAAGTATTCCTAGCATGTACATGTTGCCAAAATGTCCATCTTGTCCATCTCTTTCGTCTTCGCCTTGACGTTGACAATAATAGCCTATTCACGGAAATGCGGTCTTGTAACCGTAATGAATTCATGAATTAATCTAAGGTTGCCTTTCGAGTAGCCTATTTCAGGTTGAATTGAAGGAAATAATCCTTCTGATAGGCCTATAGGTTTCTAAAACCATTTTCATTCATTTCAACAATGGTTTATTGAAACGTCGTTTGATTAATTTCGCCAATCACTTTCATTTTAATGATTAAATGAGACGGATATGCGGAGCATTTCTCTCCCTCTCCGTTGACCAAAACGTTGCTCTGGCATCTCTGCTGAACTGACTGAGTTATAGGCTACGTCGAGTGAGAGAGCTGTGAGGTAGGCTGTAAACATTCGAAAACTCGGGCGGTCTATGTTGCCCCCTTGCGGTTGCAGTTTTCCCGATGCTTCGGGAGTCCCGATGTGCGGGAATGAAAGGAGCATTCTCAACCCGTACCATCTGTATGTAGCTCCCCCTCCTATATCACACCCTCACAAACACACACACAAACACACACACACACACACACACACACACACACACACACACACACACACACACACACACACACACACACACACACACACACACACACACACACATGGCATGCACATTCACACACAAGCTGAACTCATAGGTATGCACAACTGCAGCAGGCACAGTACACGTAAACACACACTGATCCACACATTCATACATATGCATACACACACACACACACACACACACACACACACACACACACACACACACACACACACACACACACACACACACACACATATTCACACGGAGACCTACAGAGAGAGCTAATATTAACAGAAAAGGAGCCTTTTGCGAGCCAAATGTCACAGGAGCCAATAGTGACATTCAGAGACTGCACTGGGATTCAAGCCACTCTCCTCCAGATACTAATAGAGACAGCACTCGCTGAAAAGAATGACAGAGAGAGCAGAGGGAGAGAGAGGGAGAGAGAGAGAGGGAGAGGGGGGGAGAGTGAGATAGAGAGGGGGAGAGAGGGAGAGGGTGGGGAGAGTGAGGTAGTGAGAGAAAGAGGGAGAGAGAGAGAGAGGCTAACGCTCCTTTTTTAAAACCAGTATTTGGGTATTTAAACACCGCACACCAATTTAATCCACAAGTATTACTACCTGAAACTAAATACATACAGGGAGGGAGAAAAAGAGAGAGAGGAGAAGAGAGAGAGAAAGAGGGATAGAGAGAAAGGGAGTGAGAGGTAGAGAGAGAGAAACAGAGAGACTCATATCAGTTCCAGTTCCATGAGTATCTGTAGGTCACTCAATCCACACAGAGAAGAACTGCTCTTTATGTGAGTCTCCATATCAGACAGTTGAAGTCACAGCACTACATGTTTTGTGCAACTGACTGTGTTTTATCATGACGCTACAAGCTCTGTGGCCACTCTCCTCCTCCTCTTTCTCTTTCTCTCCCTCCCTCCCTCCATCCCTTCATCCCTCCATCCCTCCGCATTCTAGCGACATCCCAGTCCATGCAGCACTGGGCAGATTTGGGCTCGGGTGAAGAGGCGCTGACCTATTTGCTGGAGGAAAGTCAGAGGTCTATTTATAGTTCCACATACAGATGCAGTCCATACATTCATAGGGGGAGAGGGAGAGAGAGGGAGAAAGAGAGGGACACAGGGAGTTGAAGAGAGAGAGAGGGAGTGAGAGGGAGAGCAAGCTCTGAGTCTGGTCTCAAAAATCAAATCCAGTTTCACAGCAAAGCCAGCGGGGGCCTGAAATTAGCCCGCTTCCAGATAGGGTGCTAATCTATCTGTCACGTTCCCATGACAACACACACACACACACACACACACGCACACACACACACACACACACACACACACACATATCAGGCATGAACACACAAAAAACATATCCACAAGTGCAACTACACATACACAAAGACTCTCTCTTCCTTTCCCTCTCTAGGCTCTCTATGGGTCATTCCACGCCAAATCAACCAGAGCCCACGCACTTGCGTCTCAAAAAAATCTGAAAAAAATACCATGTGTGCCTATGTTACCCAGGAGACACTCTGTAAAATGTTTTTGTGCTAAGATCAATACTTTTCAAGTAACATCCAGTTTTACAGGGGGAGGGGGGTGTCAAATTTGTTCTGCCTCTTTTTTTTGTCAAAGTTCACAAGCTCATTGCTCAAGAACTGGAATCTGTAGGAGGCTCAAATTTTGCAGGCTGGTGCATAAATAGGAATAGTATGCAGTAAAATCACCACGAGTAGTCTGGATGATCCTGCATGGTCATAGCAGTCCCTCAAAGTTGATCAAAATTTTATTGGAGTTTTTGGCTGGGTTCTGTTTAGGCCTTCAGAAGACACATTTTTACTCAACATAGACTCTTGGGTTTTCTTTCTTATTGAGATAAGTAGAAACACTCTCCGAAAAAGCAATGAAGAGAAAAGAAAATCCATCAGGGACTGAACAGCAGACCTCACAAGTTTGAAAAATAAATTTGGATCTCATATTCAGAGCACCTTAACACCTTGTGGGAATATGCAAAGATTTTTTTTATATTTTTTTCTATAATCTGCATTACCTCTTCTTTTTAAAAACACCAATTTGACTTGTCTTATGCAAATCTTTCTTTTTCATTTCCCACCATGAACAAGGGCAAGATGCACCATAGAGATCTATTGAGAGATTTGTTTTGTATAGAGTAACCACTAGGTGCCACTAAAATCACTGAATCACTGAAATTGCCGGGTGGGGACAAAACATATTGATCTCAATGGTGCATTTTGTCCATGTTTAGGGTGGAAAATGAAAAAGAAAGATTTGCATAAGACAAGTCAAATTGGTGTTTTTAAAAAGAAGAGGTAATGCAGATTAACGAAAAAAATATCAAAAAAATCTTTGTATATTCCCACAAGGTGTTAGGGTGCTCTGAATATGAGATCCAAAATTATTTTTCAAACTTGTGAGGTCTGCTGTTCAGTCCCTGATGGATTTTCTTTTCTCTTCATTGCTTTTTCGGAAAGTGTTTCTACTGATCTCAATAAGAGAAAAAAAATCAAGAGCCTATGTTGAGTAAAAATATGTCTTCTGTAAGCCTAAACAGAGCCCAGCCAAAAACTCCAATAAAATTTTGATCAACTTTGAGGGACTGCTATGACCATGCAGGATCATCCAGACTACTCGTGGTGATTTTACTGCATACTATTCCTATTTATGCACCAGCCTGCAAAATTTGAGCCTCCTACAGATTCTAGTTCTTGAGCAATGAGCTTGTGAACTTTGACAAAAAAAAGAGGCAGAACAAATTTGACACCCCCCTCCCCCTGTAAAACTGGCTGTTACTTGAAAAGTATTGATCTTAGCACAAAAACATTTTGCAGAGTGTCTCCTGGGTAACATAGGCACACATGGTATTTTTTTCAGATTTTTTTGAGACGCAAGTGCGTGGGCTCTGGTTGATTTGGCGTGGAATGACCCCTATGTCTCTCTCATAAACACACACACACACACACACACACACACACACAAGCACACAAACACACACACACACACACACACACACACAGACACACACCATACTTCCTATACAAAGGTTTCACTCTTACACACACTTTTGCATCCACGAACGCACTGCGTGTCACCATGGTGTGTCCGCACACATCAACAGCATGCTATTATAGTGAACATTATACCTGTGGCTTGATAGAAAGCTCTGCAGGTTTGTCGCCTTGAACGTCGAATGTCTCAGCAGCAGTTCCTGCTGTTTTTTTTGTTTCTATACATCTTTATATAGCGTAGGCGGCGAGAGCGCTACCTACACACTCGCCGTGTGTTGTCCTACATTTGAATGGCACTGTGTGTGCTAATGATGGCGTGACCTTCGGAGGCCATGTGTGTTTGTTATTGTTAATGTGGGCTGCGGCCATGTTCAGCATGCTTGTTGATATGCATTATATATACTGTATGTGCAATGATTTTTTAATGTACTATTCCGTAATGCTGCCGCAAGGCTTTAATGCGTCGTCCAGTCTTCTGGTATATGGCAAACATTTACAGTCAAGCTCATTACATCTGTTTTTTCTATGTGATTGTTATTCTCTCTGTGCTCAATTATATTGGCCTATGACTACACAAACACACACACACACACACACACACACACACACACACACACACCCAACCCAAGCAGTGCAGAGCTCCATTCTCGGTGTTTTTCTCAGACTGGACCTCTACACAGGCTCTCTAACAGAATTGTCAACCATGTGTCTTCTTCGCAATTCTCTTTCTTCTGTATTATGCTCCCTTTCTCTCTCTCTCTCTCTTTTATCTTAGTCCTTCTCCTCATTTCTTCTTTAAAAGAAGAAAAAATACCACTCCGGTGCTCTGCAGATATTGATCTTTGTCTCGCTCACTTGCTCTCTCTGAAACCCTGTTCTCTAAACCGCCTTTTCATCAATGGTGCTCAGTCCTTGAATCTGAGTGGCTCCTCTAGAGAGATCTCAGGCTGCTGGATTCACAATCACACTCCTTCTCTAACCCCTCTATCTTTCACTCCTTCTCTCCCCCTCTATCTTTCTCTCCTTCCCTCCTTCTCTCTCTCCTTCTCTCTCTCTCCTCTCTCTTTCTCTGTCTCTCTCTCTCTGCCTTCCTCTCCTTCTCTCTCACCTCTCTCCTTCTCTCTCTCTCTCTCTCTGGGTGTCTCTCTTGGCTGGTATAATCCATGCGCCTGTTTAATTGGCTAACTGTGTCTGTTTCCCTTGCTCGCAGGCAGGAGGAGGATCAGAACTCGTCTCTGATGAAAGCGTTCAGCCAGCTCACTGCACTGGAGAGGACCTGAGGGGAAACATGCCTGCGTGCGTGCGTGCCTGTGTGTGTGTGTGTGTGTGTGTGTGTGGACGGACAAGGGAGGCGCGTGGACCACGACTGCCTCTGCCATCGGAACCAAACAATTAAGTGTCCTTAGCGACAGCAGGAGTGTTCTACTGGCACTATTGTGACGCTATTGTGACGCTATTGTGATGTCATAGAGGCGGTGAGGAGATGAGGAGAAGATGAAGGGCTGTTCTGAATGCAACATTTCTCATGCATCGATCATGCAAACAGCCTCAGGCTGCTGGTCCAGCTCCTCAAAACCGATATACAAAATGTAGCCGAGAAATAATGATAAACTGCAACTATAAAGGTATAAAAGATATAGACACCTACACACACACTACATTTAGAGACACACACAAGCGTACATCTCCATAGACAAGATTCCTGCTAAAAGTACTGTATGTACTGCTAAAAATGGGCTTTTCCATAAAACAAACACCCACCCCCACGCCCAGCGGAGGCAGCGGAGAGGCTCACGGAGGAGGCAGAGCACATATTGACTCGCTTCTGAGCGGGAGGCTCCGTTTGGGGGTGCGGCGTTGTTCGCTCTAACGGCAGGGGGAGGCAGGAGCTCCGACACGGCGATGATAGCCCACCCGCGCGGCCACCGATACCCCCGCCAGCGCACCGGCGGCCCCCGAGCGCACGGAGAGGCTCCGCCGCTCCTCCCTTCCCTTAGCAGTACCGCTAATCAGCACAACTGGGCCCTATCTGGCTCCATGTCCACTCTCAGCAGACGCCGTCGATTCACGTTCGCCTCTCATTCGTTTTTTTTTTTTCACTCTCTCCATGTCTTTCACTCTCTCTTTGACAAACACAGAATGTGTTTTTTTCTCAGAAAATACACAGATTATAACCCCCCCCCCCCCCCACACACACACACCCTCTGCACACCCATACTCTTTCTAGAATGTTCTTTGAAGTGGCTGTCACATTAGCGCATAGCAGATTACGCCTTATGTTTGGCTGCTTCCAAACTGCTGAGGCCACTTGGTGCTCACACACCCGCGAGAGTGGCAGAAATTGTGTGTGTGTGTGTGTGTGTGTGTGTGTGTGTGTGTGTGTGTGTGTGTGTGTGTGAAGGAGTGTGAGTTTGTGTGTGTGTGTGTGTGTGTGAAACACACATTGTACTCGAAAAGGAACAATTTGCAACATGAGTACAGAAGGCATTGTTAGAAACAATGTTTATCTCTGCATGCTACATTTACCCCATCTTCTAGCTGCTCTCACTTTCATATACACTCCCACACACACACACACACACACACACACACTGCCTCACACCTGAAAACCATCTTTATCTCTCACTCTGCAACATTTGTCATCTAATGTAATACACACTCACATTAACATACAAACAATCTCTCACATTTCTAGCAAATTCCAGCCTCTCATGTGTTGCGCACACACACATATCCTCGCACCATTACATGGCACAAACACACACCCACATCTTCACACTACATACAACACTCTTTTTCACTTCGTTCCTCCATCTCTCCTCTCTCTCTCTCTCTCTCTCTCTCTCTCTCTCTCTCTCTCTCTCTCTCTCTCTCTCTCTCTCTCTCTCTCTCTCTCTCTCTCTCTCTCTCTCTCTCTCTCTCTCTCTCTCTCCATCTATCTATCTATCTCTCCCTCCCTCCCATATATCCCTCTGTGTGTGACAGCTCTGATGTGGCTTGATAACTTGTCGCTGAGAAGATGATGGACGAGTGCATGACCAGGAAGGGGGGGGGGCAAGGTTGAGGTGTGGGTGCGTGTGGGGGGGGGGGGGGGGGGGGTTGGGGGCTCTGCAGCAGAAATCACCACTAAATTACACACTCGCTTTGTCAGAAGCTCGTGCCTGCCAAGGCCCTGCATCCTCCTCCACCACCACCAGCTCTCTGCAATTCCCATTACTAAACCTTTAAAACAACAAGCACACACACACACACACACACACACACACACACACACACACACACACACATACACACACACACACACACACACACATACACACCACACACACACAAAAAAAAACACAAACACAACACCTAGTCACAGCTCTGGGATTTCCTCCTCCATGTGTCGTTTTGCGAGGACGGTATTTTAGCGTCAGTAACCTTTAGCGAGCCGGCGTGTTGTTTTCCTGTTGAAGTGCTCCCGAGACAGCGGAACAGAAAGGTGTGGGAGGAAGCTGTCTGTTGCTTTTGGGTTTTTATATTTATTTATTTATTTATTTATTTATTTGCTTATCTCCTATGAAAGGCGTTCGTGCCGCACATACTAAAAGCTGCCTGAGGGGCTGCTAACGCTACTTAGCGGATTCAAAGCTAAGGAGGCAGACAGGGACTCAGATCTGTATCCAGCGTCTGAGGATCCACTGCCCTTGGAGGAGATCCAAGACTCGGAAACAAACCAGCAGAGCAGATGCTCATCTATTGGGATTTAGGGCTCAGTTTAGGTGTCTCTCAAGCATACGTACAGTATACCTTTACATATGTATGTATGCCTGTAGCCTGTAGTAACCTAAAGACAGTATACATAGGTCCTTCTGGATTGCATACCTGTAGCCAGTAGTAGTCTACTCTAATGTAATGTGCATTTATTATACCATTAGTGAACAAAATGAGGTGGAGAGAAACTAAATGTGACACACTGCCTAAAAGGCCTCTGTGGCCCTGATCTCTCGTGTGGTGTCAATCATGGGATGGATTGGCACTGGATAAAAAAAATTAAATAAAATTAAAAAAAAAACTCAATCAGACCCCATCACCATGAAGCAGAATTATAAACACAGTTACAGTCATTTCTTGTGTATTAGCCACATTGTGTATAACCCGCAGGACAGTGTTTTATGCAAGTTGAAAGAACCAAAACCATATTAATACCATATTAACTGGCCCCATGTATTACTGTAACCTCATAGCTGAAGAAATTTAGCAAAATCAATGTATAAACCGCCGCTACCTCCGGACTTCCCCCCTCAGGCTGTCCACCCCTAGTGATCACTACGGCATGAGTGTTCCATTCATTCAAAACGAGAGATAAACGATTTCATAATGTTACATTTGACGGTTATTGTGTGAGAAAATTGAGTAAATGGGGTAGGGTGAATGCGCAATTTAGCATGTGACATCCAGACAAGCAAGTAGGCCATACAAATTGTTGTGTGCACATACAGCATCCCACAATGAACTTGTCTTTCAAGTGATATGCTGCATTACTTGGCAACAGACCAAGGCTAAGATTGGAAAAAAAAATGTTGGGGGGTGGGGGGGTTAAACGACATAAAACACATAAAAAAATAAACGACATAAAACACATCTCTTTATTTCTAAAACTCAATTAGTAGCAGAAACGTTATATAAAAGCAATAAAGCCTCCGGCCTCGTGCCTACGGCCCAACCACAGCAGTGGGTAGATCCTCACCAACCCCAGTCTCACTCGTGCCATATTGCTTAATTATCTGATAAGCATGTTTCAATTTGGGCCTGACGCTTATACGACCTAGTCTGCACTACTTTGTCTTTCGTCTATCTCACAACTTCATCGTCTTCTTTTGTCCCCCCCCCCCTTGGCGCCACCGCGCTCGCGTCTAACCAGGTCGACCGCTGGGCCCTCCACGTCTCGCGCAGGCTGCCTGCCGACTTCTCGCCCGCCGGAGCGTGACTAACGACGGGCGCCGCGCATCAGTTTAGAGGCCATCAATCAAGGCCCGGGGCAAGCGGGCACTGTCCGTCGGGGGAGACCCATTTCAGACACCGTGCCATCGCCATCGACCCGACCGGACGCTACCGCCGTCGTCTCGGCTCGCCCGCTGCATCTCTGCCACCTGAGAGATTAGATCGGTGATTGCCGCGGTATAGCGAAAGGCAAGGTTAGTGAAACCGTTTTATCCACTCGAACCAAGGATACATACCGCAGGCCGATCTCTGTTTGTCTTGTCTCTACTCTACACCGACTGTTACACACACAAGCATAAAGACACACAAAGGTCGTCCTTCCGACGTACAGTATATAAATAACTCTGGAGATTTCTCAGTGCCGCAAGCCCAACTTGCTCAGTCTTGAAAGTAGAGAAGGTGAACCTACTCGAGACCACAGTAGGAGGGATGCTGGCACAGGAGAGGCAGAGAGAGAGAGAGAGAGAGAGAGAGAAACAGAGAGAGAGAGAGAGACGGAGGTGTACTCATATACAGACATAGAAAGAGACCGAGAGGGGTATTTATACCCGGCTGTATTATTTATAGTGCTGAGTGGATCTGACAATTCTTGTTTTCGCATCCTACACACAGAGGTTTCTGCGCTGCATGTGACCCACTTATGGGATCCCAGGCACGCAGCAACAGAGGCTAGGTGTGGGAGAAGGGGCTGAGTGTACTGTACTGTGTACGTCTGAAGGCTTCCACTTTTAGCCCTGATGCTGCTGATGCTGCTGCTGCTGCTGATGCTGCTGCTTTGCACAGGCCTGGTGTGTGATCGGAAAGGGTCTCCAGCTCCCGATGGTACAGGTGAGGGCAGGTGCGTGTCTGAAGCGCTCCGTTCACGACACGCAAAAGTAACTTTAGAAGACTGGTTTTATTTTTTTTGCCCCCAAATGTACCTCAGGTGCAGCCAATTCTATTGATTACAGTGGAAGCATAAAAGAAAAATAAACGACAAACGAAAACACAACTCCTTATTTTCAAACTCAATTAATAGTAGAAACGTGGTATAAAAAGCCTCCGGCCTCATGCCTACGGCCCAACCACAGAAGTGGGTAGATCCTCACCAACCCCGGTCTCACTCGTGCCATATTGCTTAAATATCTGATAAGCACGTTTCAATTTGTGCCTGATATTTACTACCTAGTCTGCACTACTTACTGCAACAGGGGAAGGCTACACCAGACGCGTAAGTGAAGCGCTACGTTCACGAAACGCAAAAGCCGTTTTAGAAGACTGGTTTCATTTTTCTGAATATACCTCAGCAGCCAATTCTATTGATTACAGCAGAAGACGCAGACGCAACGTGAATGGAACGCAGTGGCGCGTCCGCTGTTTCCTCCCTGTACGTCTGAAGGATTCTACATTGATCCCTACTTCTGCTGCTACTGCTGCTTCTGCTGCTGCTGCTGCTGCTGCTGCTGCTGCTGCTGCTGCTGCTGGCACAGGTCTTGTGTGTGCTCTTGAGAGAGAGTCTCGAGCCACTTGGTAGCTGTGGGGCTTCTTTGTTTGAGGGAGTTTATTAGTTCCCTGATGCGTAACGCTGAGCATATCATAACCGTTTCTCAATGAATAGCCGCGGCGGCGCTGAATAGCTGCCGACCCAACGGTAAGTGAGTTTGAATAGGTAAAATACGTACACTGCGCAATGCAGCCCATTTGTCATTTAAATTGATTGAATTTGGTCCAGTTCGCTTACATAGAGCCTTGACACACAAGCGATGTCCCTGTAATGAAAACTGGGGTCCTTTTACTTGAGAATCAAGAGAAACGCATTTGTGGGGAATGGGCTATTGCCAGGGCAGCCAAGCAATTCAGTGTTCACAAAGCTACTTTCTCCATCCCTCTCTCGCTCTCTCCATCTCTCTCCCCTCTTTCTTTTTCTCTCTCTCTCCATCCCCCTCTCTCTCATCCCTCTCTTCATCTCTCTCTCTCTCTCTCTTCAATGAGAAACCTGTACCTGATATAGTTCACCTCCAC
>NC_085010.1:14837201-14839701 GCF_963854185.1 Sardina pilchardus
ATCGAAGTGGACGAACAAAAGTGCTGTGGGCTATTGCGGAAGAGAGGCTACGCAAGAAAGGCTCGGGAAGAAAATGCAACAATGTGAAAGCAGCCATTTTTGCCTCCACTATAACGCTCCGAGGGCCTGCACAAAAAGGTACCATGCTGCGCCTGTCAGACCCCATCTGATCACCAGTGCAAAGCAACATCAGCCTTCCTTATGTATACATGTCAAACATGTCCAACCTCGGCATGTGGACGAGACCATCTGGGAATACCAGATGTTCTAACATCAGTGATGTGGAACTCCGAAACGCACCTGAAGTCCTCTCTGTTCCGCTCCAAAGCTCATGGAGTGAAAACAACACGGTTCTTAAGTCACCTGATACGGAACCCTTATAACGATCACAGTTCTTGAGTCACCTGATACAGAACCCTTATAACGAACACAGTTCTTGAGTCACCTGATACGGAACCCTTATAATGAACACGGTTCTTGAGTCACCTGATACGGAACCCTTATAACGAACACAGTTCTTGAGTCACCTGATATGTAACCCTGATAACTAACACCAGTGAGTGCCTAACTTGTCAGTGCTACTCAAACACTCATTAGAGTGATATGCAAATATCAACACTATCAGGTCATCAGAGGTGTGTTCGCGAACGTTAGCGAATGCAAACAGTTTTCCTTCAGCCTTGAGTTTTTGGCGAACGTTTGCTAACAATCGCAAACAGTCTGAGGAGGTAGCGCTCCACGAATATACAGTGAAACTGAACGTGAGTTTGAGGAAGGTGACAATTCAATTACCGTTAGAATGAAATGTAAGCACCACCGTTCAAACTGAACTGTTCAAAGACAACATGTTCACCACGAACGTTTGCTACTGTTTGCCAAATTTGAACGCACCGCAGGTCCCTGAGCCAGAAGGAGATGAGTTCTCAGGTAGAGCATGCACAGGCCAGAGGAAAAGAGAATAATGGGATAGTGACACCTGACTACAGCCATGCAGTTAGGAGGCATATCTCTCTTTCTCACATTTCCTCGCCCCAGAATACTTCTCTTGAAAAAGAGAATCTGACGAATGATCTTTTCCTGGGCTAGAACCAAGCTCCATTATGGAGGAAGAATGAAGCCCAGATCCCAATCTGGCTCCTGCAGGAACGCTCCCATCATTTCAGTTGAATAAGTGACAGTCTTAAGGTCTTTAAGGATGGTTTCTGCTATAGGAACCTATACTGAATAAAACCCCAAAGAACAGGAGTTGCCGCCTTTCAACTGTGAGGAAACCTGATGAGAATTCTGAGTAGGGCTGAAAAGAATGAATTGTCTAATCAACAAGTTGTAAACTATTAAATTAGTCAACAACACTCTTCAAATAAATGGGTTGAAAACAACACAACTAGTGTCCTGGGCCCGTATTCACAAAGCATTTTATCTTACCACTAAGAGTACTCCTAAATCGCGCTAGAAGATTTTAGTTAGGAGTTTTCCCTTAAAAGTTATTCACAAAGCCTTTCAGACCTACTTTTAGTAAGGAGAAACGCCCACTCCTAAACTAAAAGTGAGTCTTCGTTGCTATGGTTGACGTCATTACTCATGCACGAGCTTGATGAAAGTGACCACCTTGATTGGCTGGTGATTATAACGCGGGAATGATGGCAAAAACCTCCCCTACGATGACGAGTTGAGTGACAGGTGTCAGGTCTTAGCTGGTGAGAATGCGTGCGCTATGTCGGACTGTGAAGGATGGAAGATGATGAATAAATGGATATAGCCTAAATTAATAAAGAGTAGGCTAAAGCAAATAGCCTAGGAGCATAATGAAACACGGACTGGAGCAGTAGCCTATATTTGCAACATGGTTTAAATGAATCTGTATGAAAGCACGTAGCCTACATTCGCGAAGAGGATAAATAAACAATTTAATTGAATTTAGCCCTACAACGACACGTTACATTTAGTTAACATGCAGTGGTGGTTTTTTGATTGTCGGTGGCGTTATTGCATCTCTTAGTTGCAATGCACAATGACTCCCTCGCATGACAGCTCCTGTAACCGCACGGTCATTTCACTGATCGCGACGTGAAATGCCACTAAAAGCGGTTTGTGAATAGGTCTTACTGAGTTAGGAGTCCTCTCGACTTCTTTTAAGCTGTCCTAGACTTAGGAGCTACTTTTAGGCTTAAAATGCTTTGTGAATTACTTTTAGTGAAAAAAATTAGGAGTCCTAAAGTTAGGAGTGACACACCCATTATTTTTAGGAGTTTATCCTAAATTCGCCAGTTAGGAGCTACTTTTAGCCCTAAAATTCTTTGTGAATACGGGTCCAGATAGGGACAACACATTTTGTGTTGTTTTCCAACACACATTCGTTTTAAAAGTGTGATTAGTTGGTCAGTTTGTTATATTCTAAAGGACAATGCCTCAAGATTCCCTGATAACAACTTCAGAAACATAAAATAATTCCTATCTGCTTACTCGTCTATGGCAGTAACTAAATATCTTTGGTATGTGG
>NC_085010.1:14844701-14847201 GCF_963854185.1 Sardina pilchardus
TTCCTGTTCACTCCTCCATGAAACTACTATACCCCTCAAGGGCTTCGACAATTACCAGCATGCACACACTGTCTCTCTCCCTCTCTCCCTCTCTCTCTCTCTCACACACACACATGCACACACCCACACAGAATTAAAAAGCCTCTCCCCCCCCCCCCACCCCCACCCCCCCCCTGCCCCCTCTCTCTCCATGAAAGTGTGCCAGACGGTAAGTAAACTGTGCTGGATTGAGCCCATCACCTTAATTCGACTGAATCTCATGGAAGCTTGACAAAACACACCCAAACAGCCCAAAACAGATCCCCCAGCACAGGCCTCAGCCAAACCACACAGCATCCGTCTTCTGAGGACACACACGATCCATACGCAATCCATACATAGCTATACAATCTCTGTCTCTCACTCACAAACACACACACACACACACACACACACACACACACACACACACACACACAGACAAACACACACACACACACACACACACACACACACAGACAAACAAACACACACACACACACACACACACACACACACACACAGAGATAGAGAGAGAAAACCACAGACATCATTCAAGCCGACAAATACTGCATGGCAAGTAGTACGCTTCCTATCCAATCTGGACAGCACACAACCCACTGAGGGATGGCCACGCCACAGGAGAGCCTGGCACATCTCAGTGATTACAAACAGGCCACCTTAAACCCCAGTCGCTGCCTTGATGGTATTAAGTGGATCAGCCCGGGCCTGTCTGTAGCAGCTGAAGCGATAATGACATTAAACACAAATGAGACTGTTACTTTCTTCGCACGCTTATTTATCTGTTGAAAGCAGAGGCTTTTCCTTTGAAACCGTGACAACAAAATTATTTCATTTTTCTCTTCGGATTTCTTTTTTTTTTTTTTGGCTTTCTCTCCTTTCATTCCGGTTGTCCTTCTTCAATTTTTCACACACACACACACACACACACACACACACACACACACACACACACACACAAGTATGATTAGCGCTGTCAGAAAGCTTAACACCATAACAGACCATTAAAGGTGTGTTTGAAAACACAGAAGAAACAACCTGTCACTCGCAATATGAGATAAACAAACGTCTTAATCAGCTGTTCAAACCTTCAAACAGAAGCCCAACTCCATTTCAAATGCAAAACATGTTTTCGTTGAGCCCAATACAAACAAAAACAAAAACATACAGTATACACACACACACACAAATATACACACAAACATAAGAAATCATTCTCATAACACCGGTTTTGTTACTGAAAGTAAACTGTGAAAATTCATCTCTGGGACCCTAGTAGGGGGGACGCAAAATTGATGTGCTGACACAACGGCGTCCGAGGTGAGGTGTCGATGTCAAAGGGTTAAAAGTCAAGGGTCAAAGTTCAGGGGTGAGAGGGTACTCACAGGGCACAGTGCGGAGGTAGAGGTTGTCCCGGATGATCTGCTGCAGCTCGTGGTCCAACGAGCCTTTCTGGAAACGCAGGCTGAGGTAGCGGCGGAGGTCCTTATCGACGACACCCCCTGCAGCCGAGGAGGAGGAAGAGCACCGTTAACAACGCAATCATCAGCACCAATCGTCATCGTCACTATCATTATCATCATCATCATCATCACAGCAGATCAGTCTGGAGATCTGACAACAGAGAGAGGAGAAGCCAAACCCAGAAAGGAGAGTGGGGAAAATAGAGCAACAGAACTGCAGAGAGACGGACAGACAGATGAAGAGAGAGAGAGAGAGAGAGAGAGAGAGAGAGAGAGAGAGGGAGAGAGAGAGAGAAGGGGGAGAGAGAGGGAGATGACAGAGAGGAAGTGCAAGATACCAATACATTTTAAATGTTACACTTGAAAAAAAAAAACCTCTGTATTCCAAAGCCTTGATACCCACAGAGAAGTAAGTGTGTGATTCTTAAAAAGAGAGGGTGGGGGAGCACTAGCACAGAAGACAAACCCAGACACACACACACACACACACACACACACACACACACACACACACACACATTTACATACACACACACGCAGTTCACTCATCTATATGCATGCATATACTGTACATACTCGCAGCATGGAACTCACACACACACTCACATGCCAAAGACAAACACACACACACACACACACACACATACACACACACACAGACTAACAAGCCAAAGACACACACACACACACACACACACACAGCACAAAAAGAGGGAGAGAGAGGGAGATGGAGAGCCCCGTCGGACACCACTATAGACTGAATTAGGGGCCGAAACGCTGAGGCAGCAAACAGAAGATTCACCCGACCGACTCACCCACTCCTCCACACGTTCACCACTTCCCTTCATCTCTCTTCTTTCTCCCTCCCTCACTCTCTATCCCTTGTTCTCTCTTTCTCTCTCCAGCACCACCACCACCACCATGCCCGATCACATTTGAAACAACAAACAAGTTCTGTATGTGGGTCTTTAGGTGATGATTTCATCTCATGTACACAC
>NC_085010.1:14852201-14854701 GCF_963854185.1 Sardina pilchardus
TACCTGAGTTATTTATCGCTTTTTCAGAACTTTGAGCCAAACCTTACAATTGTCCTATGGTGTGATGGTAGACAACATAATTATATAAATATTAACTTTTATAAATAGAGGAAATAATGTTTCAAATTTTTAATGAACGCTCCTGGCATAATTGTGCAAGTGTCTATTTTACTAAGTGGCAATCACTTTTCCCATACATACATTTCTAAAATGGTAGGAACTCCGTAAAGTTCGTCACAGAAAAAAATGTCCTTTGGTGTTATGCAATAACCTGATGTTAAGTTGGCCAAAATCATGGACAAATACATTTAGTTGAAAGACCCCATTCAAGGTCATGTGACTGAAGACCCCAATGAAGCCCTGGAGCAGTGAACATGGTGAGAATTTCTCTCAGAGTTGCTCAGATATTCAACTATGTTTTCAGACCACTGAAGTAGTTAAGTTTTTTTGTCCTTTGGTGTGACACCCCTAAATGCCATTTTTGTATTAAAATTTGTATTTTTAACAGCAGGACTATGTAATATTATGCAAGTGCATGATGTCAGTTGCTAATGACAGCTCAGTTAGTATTAGCATGGTCATTAACTGCCACAACAGCTTAAATGTCCTTTGGTGTGACAGGAAATGTCCTTTGGTGTGACACTTATAATGACTTAAATTCAAATATTTATTGCTGTTTTAGAGACGACATACAATGTTCTGAAGTGTTACTAAAGCAACTATAATATAAAGTACATAAATCTAAAACTTTTTTTTTTATAACAGAAAGAACCTCCATGCAGGACCTGTGGCCCAACCTGCCCTGGAACTTCCAGTGTTGCCACCAACGAATAGAATGTCATTGTAGATAATTGTGTCAAGTATGATTAAAAACTGCTCTAACAGCTGAAAAAACAGCCTGACCAGCTTAGGGTGGTTTGCTGGTTGACCAGCTTGTTAACCAGCTTGTTTGGCCACCCTATGATGGTTAACCAGCTATAGACCAGCAAAAGTCATGCAAAAACATACCTGCAGCTTACGATGGTAATTCTGCTGGTTTTGCTTGTCGTACCATCTCACGCTGGTCATTTTAGTTGGTGTTGCTGGTCTACATTACTGGTTTTTACTGGTCATGCCAGCTTATGTTGGTCATAGCAAACCAGTATGGCCATCTTACACCTACAATGTAAAGCTTGGCAGGCTGGTCACCAGCATGACCATCTCACACCAGCGGTATCCCACACGACAGGCTGGTCACACCAGCATGACCAGCTTCCTTAGATGGTCACGCCAGCATGTCCACCTGGTGGCCTAACCAGTTATACCAGCAAAGACCAGCAATAGCTGGAGGAAAACCAGCAAAAAACAGCTAAAACCAGCTACCAACATCAACATGGTTTCTTGCTATTTTTCAGTAGGGATGTTTTAGATAGAGTGTACTTCATGAATGTAACGCAATGTTTTAAAATGGAATTTCCCTATTGAGGATTATGGTCCCTCTTTTGGCGATCAAAAACGGATGGTCAGAAGCACAACGTTTATAGACATTAAAGGCATGGCAGTCCACATTCACTAATTTAATGGTGTGATTTTGTCAGGTGCTGGACACAAAAGGGTTGTTCTTATGTCTCTTAATCAGTCATGGGTGTGTTTTGGGCGTAACATCCTTTAAAACAATGAGAATAATATCTATCATTTCCTTCAACAGCAAACAATGCAACTTCACACAGCACATTTGAAGGAATCTGCATGCACACAAGACTATATGGAACAGGGATTCCACTAAACCTTGCTTTACTTGTGACTAGCAGAGTTTAGCCTACATGCATCTGCACTCACCTATTATTTGAACTCATAGACAAAGTGAAACTTCACCGTGGTTTCATAGTCGACAAATTAGTTCAACACAGTTAAGTACTATTACTATTGACTGACAATGGGTTATCATAAAAAAAAATAGCCTGGAAAAAGCAACACTTATCCAACAAATGTCCTCCTTTATCACTGTTACAATAAACACTACATATATTCTGACTCACTTCATGCAATAGCTATCTTTGTCCTTCAGTGTGACATTTTGTCCTATAGTGTGACAAACATAAAACAACAGAAAAACATCCTTAATTTCAAAACGTACTTTAAAAAAAGCCAGGTTTGGCATGAGGGGAGCTCCAATAATGGCTCCTCTTAGATAGGTACAATTTCAAACAGTTTTGTAAGGTTGGCGGAAAAAAATGTATCGACATTCATAGGAAAAAGTCAATCAAGTTCATCTATTCGTGGTGAAAATGATTGTAATTAGAACTTTTATGTGAAATAAATATAATTTTAAGAAAAGAATGATTTAATAATGTGAACAATTCTGTTTCATGTATTTTTTAATGTTATTCAATATCATTTCTTAGTACTTTTTAAATGTCACACCATAGGACACATTCACAGTGCAGATGAGTGTAAACGTGGAAAAAATAGGTGAGGTCATTGACGAAATGAGTGACCACTATTATTTTCAGAAACTACA
>NC_085010.1:14874701-14887201 GCF_963854185.1 Sardina pilchardus
ATATGCAGTATAGTGATACATGTTCCTGTAAATGAAAGTTACTGCGCTGTTAATCTATTTCACAACATCATCTACAGAAACAAAATGACTGAACTAAATTCAGTAACATTTAAGTTTAAAGCAGCTGTCAATGTTCTCTTTGACTGGCCTGCTTGAACATTCCTTTGCACTGCCAGCCATCTTGGATCAGGTGTGCTGTGAGGCATCTCCAACAGGTGCTGCCGCCACCTTGGCTCAGCTCCCAGAGAGAGTCGACAGGTTCCTCTCTCTCTCTCTCTTCTCTCTCTCACTCCCACTCTCTCTCTCTATCCCTCTCTCTTTCTCTCTCTCTTTCTCTCCTCCTGCCAGGCAGGCCCAGGCTGTCAGTGGAGCGTTCCAGTGTGAACTACTGCACCGTGGTGTGGTCACAGCCAATGCTGAGCTCTCTGTTGAGGTGTGTGTGTGTGTGTGTGTGTGTGTGTGTGTGTGTGTGTGTGTGTGTGTGTGTGTGTGTGTGTGTGTGTGTGTGTGAGAAAGAGAGAGAGAGAGAGAGAGAGAGAGAGAGAGAGAGAGAGAGAGAGAGAGAATGTGTGTGACCGTGTAGCGTTTAGCATGCTCAGGGCATGGAGACAGACTGCAGGGCACCCCAGCTCAGTCATTATATCTCTAACACACACACACACATGCGCGCACGCACGCACACACGCGCGCACAGACACACAGACACAGACACAGACACAGACGCACACACACACACACACACACACACACACACACACACACACACACACACACACACACACACACACACACACACACACACACACACACACACACACACACACACACACACACACACACACACACACACACACACACACCGGTACCTGGAACCCAACCTTACTGATTCGCAGGATGAAGTTTTCCAAATCATTTTAGAAAATAGCTTATGACGACACAACTGGATATTTACCTTTACAAGATAAACAACCTAACGTATCTTACTTTGGCTAGCTAGCTATCTCGGACGGAAAATAGCTAATACTATAAGTAGCAAGAGAGGGTCAGCGTGAGTGTATAGCATCTGTGAAGTAATTCCAAACCCCCATTAATCAGTCCTATATGCACAGCCGTGCACACACACACACACACACACACACACACACACATGTACATGCACACACTTCCATTAAAACTACTACTAAACAAGTCGGGCCTAATAAGCCCCAGAGTTCATTAACACATTCGCATTCAGTGGCATTATCAAGGCAGCGTATGTGTACAGCCTTGTCTGTATAGAACCGCCCGCCCTTCCCCCGCCTGATCTCCGGCAGAAATGTCATCACACATTCCCCTCTCATTACCAGCGGGGGGGGGAACAGCGGCCCGCTCAGCCCGGCCGGCACGTTCCTTTAATTATGACACAACAGCGCCGAGTCGACCCAGGGGACCCGGGCCTAGACAATCAGCCGGGAGAACCGGGGAGGGAGCCGGTAATTACCGGCCGGACGGGGGCCCAATCTCCCCGTGCATTCATACAACAATTAGACCGGGGAGATATATATACGCCATGCCAGGCGGAGGTCTTTTGCCGAGGAGGCTCTCTGCTCAGCAGGGGAATTGCGGTGACAGCGTAATATGGAGTCTTTAAAATGATGGGGCAAATTTCACTCTACCCCTGAGTCACCACTACTAACATCCCGCTCTCGTGATCAAGAGGGACAAACAAGCTACAGTACACACAAAAAAAGTGCACCACAAACACAAAAGGGCACACACATTATATTATGTACAAACATTTAATCTGTTATATTATATGTTATATGTTATATGTTATATGTTATTATGTGCAATGTGCAATGTGCAATATGTGATGCCTGATGTTATATGTGTTGTGAACATCAAATGCTGCTATCTCTTTTATGGAATGTTGATTGATTTGTGAAGAAGAATATCCCTATAGGACAATAAAGACTCTATCTATCTAATATAGCAATGTACACATACTGTATTGTATTGCTATTCAATCAGTTTCTATGGTTTCTGATGTTCTGGTGCGTCTCCACTCTTATTCATGGTCATGTCACAAGCAGGCCTCTTATGTGCATGTGCACTGCCACTTCTGTACACTGCAATAGAATGGCTACATTTGTCTGCTATTACTGTACATGTTGCCTTTCAACCATTATCAAAAAATCCTACAGGATTCCAATTAGATTTTGGAACCACTACTAGGATCCTAATCCTTTGCTTAGACAAAAGGAGTTACCGAGTGCTCTGATCATCTTGTATCCAGATTGGGAGTGCACTTGGGAGTTATTCCAATAAGGCAGTTTCCATCTAATATTAGAACCCAAGGCACTCTCCTTCTCCTTTGAGTCAAGGAATTAAAGTTTAAAAACTAATCCTATAGGATTCCAATCAGATTTTGGAACCGCAATCCTATAGGATTCCTAAATCCTGTATGATTGTTGCCAGAGCGATATATCTCTATATGGCTCTGATTGTCGCTATTGGAATCCTACAGGATTGCGGTTCCAAAATCTGATTGGAATCCTGAAGGATTGTTTGATAAGGGACACTAGACTAACTTGGCTATGAAAGGAGTAGTATTACATAGCCTAAGTATCTGAAGATATGACCCCATAGCTTAGTTACAGACAGACAAGGACACAAACAGGCTGTAAAAGTGATCCAGGACAAGGTCGATTATCGTTATGGCAAATAACAAAACAAGAATACCAGCCAGCAGGATGATTCATACCGTACTGCTGTACAAGACTGTATCCCTGCAATGCAAACTGACAGGTATGCGGCTCACAGTGTCCCTGTACAGAAACGAACACTCACGTCACTCAAATCTCGACTGTCCATTTGGATAGAGGACATAAGACAAAGGCAAGCAAAGTGCACGCCGTGAACCACCGACAGACCTCCCCAGGCATACAACTTAAATCCTTGAAAAACCAAGCAATGGCAGACAACCACAATGAGCTTTTACAGAATGGAACACACAGGCAATCACTTTAACAATAAATCCATCAGCCTTCAAAAACTGTGTCTTTTTGTTCACGGAAAAGTGACACGACACGTTATATGGTCAATTCAGTGGATAATAGACTCGTTCTGGAGAGTAGGACAATATGCTCTCAAATCAAAACTCATTCACATTGGAAAGCAAATCAGTACACAACAGTAACAGGTAATGTCAATTTGATTTTTTAACACTTCTTTGTAATTATGATTGCTTAATGCTTATGGTTGAAAATGGGAGCTTATGCAGCCTTTGTGATTTTTCAATGGTTTCTCTGCTTCTCTATTTCTCAGTAATTGTATGATTTCTTCTAAACAAAGTTAAAGAGGAGCCCGTAGGGAGGGTTGACAGCCATCACATCACAAAGTCCACTTTCTGGGAGATTTAACCCTTCAGAGTGTGCTCTAACAATTCTAACAAAAGACAACAAGTCAAGGTTCTAAAATTCCATGCAGATACTATCTATATGGCTCTGGTTGAATTCAGTGAACCCAGACATTCTTAACGTTAATTTCCTAACATTCCGGTCACACCGATGTGATGGTACATGCTTAAAGCCCTCGCCTGCCCACTATACAGTATACTGCACTTAACAGTATACTGCTGGGCCACCATGACCCCACACTCTAGTATACTGCTGGGCCACCATGACCCCACACTCTAGTATACTGCTGGGCCACTATGACCCCACACTCTAGTATACTGCTGGGCCACCATGACCCCACACTCTAGTATACTGCTGGGCCACCATGACCCCACACTCTAGTATACTGCTGGGCCACCATGACCCCATGCTCTAGTATACTGCTGGGCCACTATGACCCCACACTCCAGTATACTGCTGGGCCACCATGACCCCACACTCTAGTATACTGCTGGGCCACCATGACCCCACACTCTAGTATACTGCTGGGCCACCATGACCCCACACTCTAGTATACTGCTGGGCCACCATGACCCCATGCTCTAGTATACTGCTGGGCCACTATGACCCCACGCTCCAGTATACTGTACTGTTAGGCCCTCCTCCCTTTTCTCTTCCACTTTACTAATGCAAAAATTCTCTCTTATCCATAGCGATCCACATATAATGTTTGCCATAGGCATCCCAGCACCATGGACAGCTACCAGGCCCAACATGCTCATTATCTGAGCTCTAAATGAATCATTCATGCCTGTAATGTAAGTCATTAAATCATGTAAGTTATTAAATGCCTCTGAGATTTTTGCTTGGAATCGTGTTCTATGGTCAGGTGAAAAGAAAATTGAGCTTTTTGTCAACAAACATCCAAGGTGGATTTGGCGTATATAAGAATGACTGAACCACTTGGGGGGAAGCGCTGTGGCGCAACAGGCTACAGCGCTCATACTACATACCGGTCCAAGTGCCCACGGGGCCCCAGGTTCTAGTCTGGCCTGCGGTCATTTCCCGATCCCATCCCATCTCTCTCTCCCACTTACTTCCTGTCTCACCCTTCACTATCCTATACAAATACAGGCAAAAAAGCCCAACAAAAGTACTTTTAAAAAGAACGACTGTAGTGAAAAGAGCCCCATGCTTAATTATGGTGGGTCTATCGTGCTCTGAAGCTGGTTTTTAATCCGAAGGCCCCGGGAATCTGATTACAGTTCATGGTATGATGAACTCCATGAAATACCTGGGCATTTTAAATCAAACTCTGGATGCCTCTGCCAAAAACACTAAAAATGGGTCATGATTGGATCATGACTGTCCAGCTTAGAGCAATTTTTTTTGTGTACTGAGCACAAGATCAAGTTTCTGTTGTGTTTATCTCAGTTCCCTGGTTTGCGTTCCGCAGAACAGCAGTTGGGTGATCTAAAGAGGAGAACCCAGATAGCAAAAACTACACTGGGACGGAACTGGGCCACACCTACCACAACATCCGGCACAGATCTGCATAATGGACCTGATCCGGCGTCCAAACACACATCGGTCCAAAATTGGTTTGGATCCGTTTGACTGATCTGGTGCCAATAAGGGCTAAGACTGGCCCAGTTCCGTATGATACTTGTGTTACTTACTAAAGAGGAGAAGACACGTGAGGACCACAGGATCTGGACCATCCCGAGATACTGAGGACAAGAATGCTCTTTCAGTAAATCTGCTTTATGAGATGTTATAGGAAAAGCTTACAAGCTGTTTTACTGGGAAAAGGGAGGGTTTTTTTTACAAATAATTAAATACCGGGATGCCAAAAACTTATGGCACACACACACACACAATAAATTTGTGTTTTTGTCTAAAATATGTATTTCTTTATGAGGATTGTTTTCTCCTCAATAAATCTGATTCCCTTCAAGGTAGGATTTTTTATTGCAAACACCAAAATATTATTATTGTTTACCTCATTTTACTCATCTTTACCCGGGGTGGCAAATAATGTGAGGGGAGCGAGCTATCCTGAGGTTTCAGAGTATGCGTCATCACTCTAATCAGCAGCAGGCCTCACCGGTATTACGACAGAAGCCTCCAGGCAGCTGTCTGTTCCTGTGACCTTTCTTCATCAAAAACAATCGGGTTCAAGTCCAACCCGGGTCATTTCCTGATCTTAGTCTCTTCTTCAGATTCAGATTCAGATTTTTTCCGATTCAAAGTGCTTCATTGGCATGACAAGGAATAGTACAGCTTTTTAGGGATAACCCCCCTCTTCACGGTCCTATCCTAGAATTCCCCCCCCAAAAAACATACACATTGCAAGATCTGTTTTTTCTGGTCCCAGTTCACCCGTCTGGCCGATTCTAGGCAGAGGTGAGCGCAGATCTGAAGAGCTTTCTTTTACCACACATGAGTATTGAGAAGCAGCAAGAAAACTGGTACTTCTGAGCTACAGTAGTAGTCATAAAACAAGTTACCTTTCTACTGCCAGTTCTGCACGCTCTTTGCAGTTCAAACAAATATTTTTTACGCGTACAGGTTTTTAGTACTTTGTAAAGTTTTCTCTGGTTGCGGCAGAAAAATATTGTGTGATTGATTGAACCGCTCTCTCCTTTAATCTTTATCGATCATAAAATGTCAATCATAAGTTAGATCCAAGCCATAACCTTCCTTAACAAGTTGCCCCAGTGAGCTTGCATGGATCCAGAACTGTAATCTATGTATAGGCTACTGTATGTGCAATGCGTAGATGTGTGTGTGTGTGTGTGTGTGTGTGTGTGTGTGTGTATATGGGAGGAGACAGCCAGGGGAGGAATGTAAAGTGTCTCTATGTATGTCTGTGATGTGTTGATGTTTTTGTTTACGTTGTGCACACCATGAAAAGAAATTTCCCGCAGGACTATAAAGACTATATCTATCTGTACACTGAATCCAACAGGGATTTTCAGACATCAGATCAATCTGACTCTTCACTCTGTCACTGTGTGTGTTATGTCTGTGTGTGAGAGAGATAGAGAGAGAGAAAGAAAGAGAGAGAGAGAGATGGAAACAGAGAGAGAGAGAGAGAGTGAGTGAGTGTGCATCCTTGTGTGAGATCAGTAGCAGCCTGTGCCCAATCTCATTGGTGAGATGTTCAATAACTGACATGAAACATTCATGACATGTCCTCTCCAGCTTCTGCACTCACTCCGTCTCCCTCCATCTCTATCTCTCCCTCTCTATCCCCTACTCCCTCCATCTCTATCCCCACCCCCTTCATCTGTCTCTCTATCCTCTACTTCTTCCATCTCTCCCTCTCTGTCTCCCTCCACCCCTTCATCTCCCCCTCTCTATTCCCATCTCTCCCTCTCCCTCCATCTCTATCCCCACCTCCCTCTATCTCTCCATCTCTCCCTCTCTATCCCCACCTTCTTTTATTCTCTTCCTCACTACCTTCATGCCATTTTCCTGTGTTGAAAGCGCCAGTACTCTCTCTCTCTCTCTCTCTCTCTCTCTCTCTTCTCTCTCTCTCCTCTCTCTCTCTATCTCTCTCTTCTCTCGCTCTATATCTCTAGCGCTAGGATGAGCGCTCTAGTGTGTGAGAGAGCAGAAGCTCACCACTGCCCCCTGCAGGAAACATGCGCTCACTGATCCCAGAGATGATGGAATGCCATCATGTTCTCTCTTCCATCAATGTGTACCGTCTCTTTGCATTGAGGAGTGAGTGTGATTGTGTGTGTGTGTGTGTGTGTGTGGGGGGGGGGTTCTTCAACTAACTACAGTTCAGATGCAGACTTCCAATCACACACATTGAAACACACACATACACACACACACACACACACACACACATGAAAAGAGACACACACATAATGAAAAGAGGCACGGCATGACCTAACTAAATAAGTGTTCTGTCTCCTCCCTCTCTCTCTCTCTCTCTCTCTCTCTCTCATACACACACACACACACACACACACACACACACACACACACACACACACAGTCATGTCACCTAGACTCTGTTTCCTGGGGTATTAAATTGACCTTGTCCTGGAACAATAGCACTACACAATGCACAAATGCCTCTAGAAACCTCTATTTTAAATATTCTGTGCGCACACACACACACACACACACACACACACACACACACACACATTCCTTAGGAAGTCAAGAGTAGCAGTCGGGACGTGACTGGGCTTGATGAAGGTGAGGGGAAAAAACAAGAGAAGAAAGAACGAGACAAAGAAAAAGGGAACAAGGAGAAGTGAGAGAGAGAAAGAGAGAAAAGAGAGAGAGAGAGAGAAAAAAACAACGAACGAACGACTGATGAGTAACCAATACATCAGCCACAGCCAATACTGTTAAAAGCCTTCTTTCAGCATACACAACAACAACAAACAGCACACAGGGGCTGGTGGATCACAGCCGCTGCTTATCGGCTCCGCTTCCTCCTGGGCCTCTGTGTCTGAAGCACACACACCCCCTCACATCCACAACACACACACACACACACTATCTCAGCTTTACACTAACAGGGGAGACAACAAACAAACACACACACACACACACACACACACACACACACACACACACACACACACACACACACACACACACACACACACACACACACACACACACATCTCAGCTGCACACTAACAGGGGAGCCAACAAACACCACACACACACACACAACACAGAGAGAGAGAGACTGGACTGGAGAGAGAAAAAGGAGAATGAGAGGAGAGTACTCCCTTCACATCCACAACACATCATCACCTCAGCTTTACAATAGCAGCTGCAGGAGCGAACCAACGGCACACATGGGGTGGTGGAGGACAAGACAGAGAGAGAGAGAGAGAGAAAGAGAGAGAAAGAGAGGGGAAATAAATGATGGTGGGATGAAGAGGGGAAAGAGAAAGAGGAATAACCACTAGAGGCAAAAATGGAGAGAATGAGAATGAGAGGAGAGCACAAAGAGAGAGAAAGAGAGAGGGGGAATGAGGGGAAAGGGAGAAAGGACAGAGAGAGGGGAGAGGGACATAAAGTGAGAGAGTGATGGAGGGATGAAGAGGGGAAAGAAAAAGAAAGAGGGGGTAGGTTAGAGCATGACAGTTTAGCATGACAGTATTAATCCCCACTTCAAGGAAACAGCCAAAGCAGCGTCTGCACCTTCTCCCTTGTGCTGAGAGAACAGAACGCACACAGAATTACTGTAAGAGCCTTGCTCCAGAGACAGAGCCCAGGAGGAAGCCATGATAGCACTGGGTGTGTGTGTGTCAGAGTGTGTGTGTGTGTGTGTGTGTGTGTGTGTCAGAGTGTGTGTGTGTGTGTGTGTGTGTGTGTGTGTGTCTTTGACAGAAAGAAAATGGGTGTATGTGAGAATATGTGTGTTTTTGTGAGTGTGTGTGTGTGTGTGTGCGTGCGTGCATACTGTATACAACAGAAAGGAGAGACGTTTAAGACGTTTGTTGACTGACTTTCAAGATGTTTATTGTTGACTGAACCTTCATTTTCTATTTGACTGAACCTTGACTTGCCCCTGTTGCCCTTACTCTATTTTCAGCAATGACTTCAACAGGTTGTGCTCCAATCTGTTTCAACCATTCACCCCTTGGTGGTCATCTACTTGATGTGACATCAAACCTACTTCCATCTTCATATCTGCTTCCCATCCCCTCCTCTCCTCTCCTCCACTGGAGTTCATCCAGATGGTCTCTGGGTAACGGTGACTCCATGGAGACGCTCGGTTGGAATCTGTCAATCATCCTTATGTTCTAAACAGGAAGTCCTGAAGGATTGAGGGAGACCTGGGCATGATCAGCCCGTAGCCATCTGCTCAGTCTTGAGGTTCTTTGATGTCATTTCTTCCCCCATCTTCCTCTTCCCCTCCTCCTAACCTCCTCCCTCGTTCTCTCCTTCTCTTCTCTCTACAGTCTCACTCGCTCGCTCTCCTCTCCACCCCCCCTGCCCCCACCCCACCCAACCCCCAACTCCTCTCGCTCCCGACAGCCAGACAAACCACTCCATTCTGCAGTGTGTGTGAGGGGAGAGGAATTGAAATTCAAATGAGTGAGTGACAGAAATAATCCATTTGGGGATAAAAATAGCCCCTTCCGCTTGCTAGCCTTCCACACACACACACACACACACACACACACACACACACCCTCTCCCACCCATTCACACACACTCTCACAGCCATGCATTTTATCTGCACTTTCCACATGCATTTTCTCCACTTACATCACACCGAAGAAAGGGTTGACAGTGTGTGTGTGTGTGTGTGTGTGTGTGTGTGTGTGTGTGTGTGTGTGTGTGTGTGTGTGTGTGTGTGTGTGTGTGTGTGTGTGTGTGTGTGTGAGTGTGAGGAGATGAGTATCAGTATGTGTGTGGTCATGCATGAGTGGAGAGAGCAGCAAAGTGGTATGTTGTGTATGTGAGTGAGTGCGTGCGTGTGTGTGTGTGTGCGTGTGCGTGTGTGTGTGTTAAGTGTGTGTGTTCTTGTATATGGATGTAGGTGTGTGTGATAAAAAGAGAAAGTGTATGTGTGAGTTCATATGCGGACGTGTGTGTGTGTTTGACAGAAAAAAGGCGAGTGTGTGAGAGAAAGTGTGTGAGTGTGTGTGTGTGTGTGTCTTTGACAGAATGTGTGTGTGTGTGTGTGTGTGTGTGTGTGTGTGTGTGTGTGTGTGTGTGTGTTTGTGTATGTTTGACAGAAAGAAAATGAAAACTTGGGAGGGAATATGTGTGTGTGTGTGTGTGTGTGTGTTTGTGTATGTTTGACAGAAAGAAAATGAAAACTTGGGAGGGAATATGAGTGTGTGTGTGTGTGTGTGTGTGTGTGTGTGTGTGTGTGTGTGTGTGCCAGTGTAAGTGTGTCAGGTTCATTGCTGGGCCATGGTAACTCCAGGGCCAGGGAGCCCCCTGCTGGGCTGTGATTTGGCCACGCTGAGGGGGGAATCCCACGGTGGCTTTCCACGGCCTACTTTCCATCCAGCGGGCCACCACCACTCTCTCTCTCTCTCTCTCGCTCTCTCTCTCTCTCTGTCCCCTCCCCTCTCTCTCTCTTTTTCCCTCTCCTTCTCTCTCGCTCACTCTCTCTCTCTCTCTCTCTCTCTCTCTCTCGCTCTCTCTCTCCGTCCCATCCCTCTGTGCATTTCACTCAGTTGACCAGCCAACGCCTGCATGGTGACCTGCCAGGGGAACAAAGCCATCGCTCGCCAGCAGCTACTGTGTGTGTGTGTGTGTGTGTGTGTGTGTGTGTGTGTGTGTGTGTGTGTGTATGTGTGTGTGTGTGTGTGTGTGAGAGAGAGAGATTGTGTATCTATTTACTGTAGGGGCCAACAGCGATGCTTAACCTCTGTGGAGAGGATCCTTAATGAGTTGTATCCTACTTAGCCATATTCAATCCATAAATTTAACAGAAAGGTATTGAACGGGATGATTAAAAAAAGAAAGAAAGTGGTTGATCTATAAAACAACAATTTTGCACTTTCCTTGAGGCTATTCTTATGAAGAGTGTTTCAAGACCATTGCTCAAAAACGACTTGTGTACATTATCATACCAGGCTAAAGGAAAGATGTCTGTTGAAACACACTAGCCATTGTACTTGAAGAACTGTCTGAGCTACCTTGAATCAGGCACAGTTGTGACCTGAGGTGCATTCAAATTGGGCAAGCACTGGTAAACGTTCACGTAAACATGTTTTGTTTGAACAGTTCAATTTGAATGAGTTGATGCCAACTTTCCATTCTAACGGTAATTGCACTGTTACCGTCGTCAAACTCAGGTCCAGTTCCACTGTATGTTAGCGGAGAACTACTTCCTTACACTGTTAGCAATTGTTCGCAAACGTTCGCCACCAAAAACTCAAGGCTAACGGAATTTTGTTGTTCGCAATCGTTTGCTACGATCTACGGTCTACGTTTGCGAATTTGAATGCTGGTCGTGATATACGTTTAAAACAAATGCTGAGGAGCATATTCTGGTGTGCGGACTTCTCGTTCTTTCCTGCAAATTGGAATGCACCTCTGACCAAGGCAACGAAAAACAGATAAGGGTGACAGGTCAGAGGTCAGAGGTCGAAGGTCTCAGTTAACTGACCACAGGAGGAGTGCGATTTCGCAAGGTAACTGGACAGCGTCTGAGCCCTCATCTCCCCTTGTGTGTGTCTGTGGTGGTGATCTAATTGCTGAACGTTTGAAATAACATCCGAGGCACACTACCACAGGTGGCTTTTGAAACGCTGCCAAACAGACAAACGGGCACACAAATACACACACACAAACACACACACACACACACACACACACACACACACACACACACACACACACAGACACACACACACACACACACACACAAACACACACACACACACATAGAGACACACACGCACAAGACAAGTTGAATAACAACACACCCCTGCCCAGCTGATGGTTGGTCACTACTGTTAAATGTTTGCAGGTGAATTTCTCACACATTGTGAAAGACATTGTACACAAAGACAAACAAAGGAAGCAAAAAAGTGTTTCAGCAGACAACTGGGCCAAACACAATTGACTAAACTCAGTACACAAACACAGACAATACTGGAAGACGTGGCCCTTTTTTGAGCCTTCTTACTACTTGCCTTTGTACAACAACTGCAGAAGCTTGCTGTGCCAGGCACAGTCGTCGTACAATGTGAGCTCTCTCAATGACTGGCACTTGAATACCAACCTGTGGACAGCAGTGCTGCTGAGAGGCCAATGCTGAAGACTCCCCTGAACCTCTGAACTGGTATTCAGATGATCGCTTCTGTGGAGTGTGTGCTGTGCTTAACGGTTGCTTCTCTGGTGAGATAGAATACTACTCAATACTGGCCATGGTCAAATTGTAATATTTAGCGTATTTTTCTTGAAAATGCCCTGATGTACTGGGGATTATTACTAGGGTTGCACATGACAGAAATCCTTAAATTTTTTTACAAATGTACCTTTCTGACAAATAAGTCCTTCGCCATGAGAAAAAGTTGGATTTCCATCGATCCGAGAGCACACCCATAGTTTCTTAACTTTCTTTTTCATTTCATTTTTTTCCCGTCAGAGTTCAACAGGAGTTTT
>NC_085010.1:14902201-14904701 GCF_963854185.1 Sardina pilchardus
ACACGCCTGCCGACTGAGTCGCTGCCATTTCGAGGCAAATCAACATGACTTCAGAAGAGTTATCGAGCTGCGCAAGACGAGCTCTCCTAATGCGACGTGGAAAAAGCGTGCGGTCTCAACTAAGTGCATCGCTGTAAAACCGCGACTCAATATCATAGCATCAAAACATTTCACAGGATTGAACTACGACAACAGCGATGGCCATATCCACTGAAGATTACACCATTGGGACAATAGCATTACCTTACACATAAACAACTCTCTTGAAATCAATGCCTCCAATATGGATGTTAAGTCTCTACTTTCGTATAATCAATTCAGATTTGTAATCACAAACATTCCTATCAAATTGTCTGTTTTAAGTAAATGTTATTCTATTTGATCATATTGTTATTATTCTATGAATAATATTTTATGTATTTTCATGTTTCCCTTCCTCTTCTATAATGTTATGTAGGCTATCTTTTTATTTATTTTGTAGGTCTAGGCCTATACTTTTTACCACAATTATTACATGATATCTTTTGCTATTTCATTGTTACTTTGATCTTGGTAGATAATGAGGACTGCTCTCAATGAACCTATTAAAATAAATAAAGGTTGAATGATTGAACGGATATGCAGACATAATGTGGCCTTGCTTGACTGAAATCCTCACCCACCCTACCTTCACACTACCTCTACACCTATCCTTTTACGGAGACACAAAAGGCTCTGTCAGGTCAGGTCAGGTGTGTGTGGCGTATTAAATCAGAGCTCACTTTGAATAACTTTAATCCTGTTCTCATAGTCTAACCCTGGAAGGCAAAGGCTGATCGGAGCAATAGAACAGGATTTACATACAAACTAGGGATGTCACAATACCATAGATAGATGTAGCAGTCCATACCAATACCAGTGGAATTATGATTCTCCATACCCAAAGCAATACCACCATAAAAATAAATCCATGTTTCTATGCCTAGTTTGTAAATAAATGTGTCTAGTATGTACATTTCTAGGAACTAACAATTTTTCTCAGTTTTTGGCAGAGAAGAGACCCCTCTGTTATGTTATTTATGTAGAATAGGGCCAATACTGCCTTCCATGGCAGGCTAACAACAAAACTAACAGTCAACATCGTAACCTTAAATAACATTATAAACAGCAAAGGTAACAGTAAAGGCCACAGGAAATACACTCAAATCAATATAACGAGTAAAGGGTATGCTGGCATCCTTCCATGGCTGGTCTCTTTTAGTTTGGTTAATCTCAGCCTGCGATATCAACTCAGAGTGAGGAAATCTATGATGTTCACGGTTTATGCTAATTTATCTGATATCAGATTGAAACAATTCTCAGGCTCGCTGGTAAATCAAAGCAAGTGAATTGCATTGTGAATAAAACAAGCAGAAGAGACAAAAAAAAAAAAGAGACTGACGTGTATCCTCAGATGTGCAATTAGCGATGCATTTATGCAGACCGCAAGAACTTCCCCCATGCGTTGATCACTGCTACACTTCTGTTCAAATTGTTAAAGGAAGATTACACAGTGTGTATTTCTCTGCAACTTTTACACATTACGCAATTAGCAAACAAAATGTCAAGCACGTGTCTACAGAGACGTCCCTCAATGGAGTTGGTTTATCTTTTTTCCCCCCAGCTAACGCTAGCCTTAAGGAACAACAAAGCTAAGCAGACTCACTAGCACACAAGTGAACAAAATGCTTGCTGGTCTTTTTGAGCCCCCATCGTTGACTTCAAGACACGTAAATTAACCCTAACCCTAACTCAAAACACTAACCCTAACCCTAAACCTAACCTTTGTCTAACCCTAGTGCCATCTAGGCAGCAATGCACTGAAAATCGGCATTGAGGGCCCAAAAGACCATATAACAAACACAACATGGTGTAGGACACCTGTAGACTTGTAGAAAAAAATATTTCAAAGTTAGCTTTTTGCCAAAGAAGGGAATGACAGAAAAAGTTTGAGAACCACTGCCTTACACAAACTCTTTCCCAAACTCTTGGGTCTGGTTTAGCTTTCCCTTTTGACGCCCATGTTCCCTGAGCAAATTATATTCTCATCGCTTGCTGCCATGAACTGAGATGTTGAGTAAAAATAAAGTAAATGTTGCTCTTTCTCCGAGAGCAAAAGAATACACCGCCGCAGTGTTATGAGGATCCTGGGATTGCTTGCCAACATCTACTACTCGCAATAATACTTTTTAAAGGCCGTAATAAAGCTAAATAATAATAAAACTTGTTGTTTCGTCATTTTGCTCAATATGTGGACAAGCAGAATTGCACCGTTAGGAAGGATTCACTGCCGTTTATAAATCTTTTGGAAATCTGTCACCAACACAAACCTTTCCTATTTATCATTTAGATTTTGTTAGGTAGCTACAGATGTACCACGTTTAAACACTTCAGCTGACGATTTTGTTGTTGCTGTTGTTGCTTGATTTGTGATTTTACAGTTTTCGGGAAACAACCACAGAACTGCCCGCCGTTGTTTGTC
>NC_085010.1:14922201-14932201 GCF_963854185.1 Sardina pilchardus
TGTGTGTGTGTGTGTGTGTGTGTGTGTGTGTGTGTGTGTGTGTGTGTGTGTGTGTGTGTATGTGTGTGTGTGTGTGTGTACCTGTCCATTTGGAGTGTGTGTGCTGAACTGCTAAAGCAATTCATCACATTATTCGCTCCCTCTCTGGACCGGTCCTCCATGGTAGCTGCCTGTTGGGTGAGTGAGTGAGTGTTTGTGTGTGTATGTGAGTGTGTGTGTGTGTGTGTGTGTTTGAGTGTGTGTGTGTGTGTGTGTGTGTGCACGTGTGTGTGTCCTCCATGGTAACTGATAAACTTGCTCCATGGCCACTCTGCTGGGTCAACTGCGCAGAATGACCCAGGCTTACCATGCGCTGCAGACACAAAACAAGCCTGCTATCTCCCTCTCCCTCTCTCTCTATCTCTCCCTCTCCCTCTATCTCTCCCTCTCTCTCTCTATCTCTCCCTCTCTCTCTATCTCTCCCTGACTCTCACACATCTTTGAGCAGCTACTAGTTTTAAGCACAAATTGAGTTAGTCTGAATTTGAGTTAGTGTGAGGATGAGAAAGCTGAGGCTTATAATGCACTACAGAGACTCAATGCAACCCACACATCTCTTTCTCTCTCTCTTCCCCTCTCCCCTTATCGTCGTTTATCAGAGGAACATCCTCTTATTCTCTCTCTCCCTCCCTCTCTCTCTCTATCTCATACAACACAGCCCCTCCACACCTCTCTATCTCCATCTCTCCTCTGTCTCATTCTTCCTCCATCCACTGTCTCTCCAACTCTCCTTTCCACTCTCTCACCCTCTCTCTCACACACACACACACACACACACACACACACACAAACACACAAACACTCTCTCACTCTGAGTCAGACATATATATCTGAGTTTGAGTCAGTGTGAGAATGAGAAAGACGGGGGTTAGGAACTCTAAAAGGCAAGAGTGATTGCAGGAGGTTATTTTTAATCTGTGTCACAATGACAGTGAGTGAGAGAGAGAGAGAGGGGGGATTGAGGGATAGAGAGAGAGAGAGAGATTAGACCAGTATAGAGAGAGGGGAGAGAGAGGGAAAGAGAGAGAGAGATATTAGACCAGTCTAGAGAGGGAGAGAAATTAGACCAGTCTAGAGAGAAGAGAGAGAGAGAGAGAGAGAGAGAGAGAGAGAGAGAGAGAGAGAGAGAGAGAGGGGATTGAGAGATAGAGAGAGAGAGAGATATTAGACCAGTCTAGAGAGGGAGAGAGATTAGACCAGTCTAGAGAGAAAGAGAGAGAGAGAGAGAGAGAGATTAGACCAGTTTATAAACCCTATGTGGTCGCTTTGTCAGCTTTTGACTCCCTCAGGCTGCTTCATTACAGAGAGAGTGTCCTCCCATCGCTCCCTTCCCTTATTGCGCCAACAAAGATAATACACACCACACACACACACACACACACACACACACACACACACACACACACACACACACACACACACACACACACACACACACATTCTTTCACATTCTTTCACACACCCATACGCACTCACACTCACTCTCAGACACACACTCACATACTCTCACTTTCCCCCTGAATTCCATATTCACAATATATAGTGAAAACTATGTCACACACACACACACACACACACACACAGACATGGATAAATGGGTAGCACACACATTAACCACCCCCTCCATGTCAGCAACACAGAGTGCAACTCAGGTTAGTCCCCTTGCCCTTCACCCAGAACTGCTGATGGCTGATTGGTTGGTGACAAACAGTCCTTGGTATCACTGGGGGCCATAGAGTGTGTGTGTGTGTGTGTGTGTGTGTGTGTGTGTGTGTGGAGAGGGGGAGAAGGGCCCAGGGCAGGAGAGTGCAGGGGAGTCCCTGGAGGAAAGGTCTCCCACGTGTGGGACCACGCTGACTCCACCAGAGGTCACCAGCAGAGGAAAGTGTCCACGCCAGCAGGATCCATCGTTTGCACCATGGGGCATTCACTGGTGTGTCTACTGTGTAACTGTGTGTGTGTGTGTGTGTGTGTGCGCGCGTGCGTGTGTTTGGGTTACGGGTGAGTGAACACACCCCATTACAGTGGCTGAGTGACTGTGGTGACAGAACTCGGAGGATGGTTACAGACAGGTGTGTGTGTGAGTGTGTGTGTGTGTGTGTGTGTGTGTGTGGGGGGGGGGGGGGGGGGTGCGTGTGTGTGCGTGTGTGTGTGTCTGTGTGTGAGATGTCCAGACACTGTGATGGATGGCCTTGTTGGTCTGAGTAAACAGAGGCACAAGTAAAGATGTTAGCATGCACAGGTAGGAATGTGTGTATGTGTGTGTGTGTGTGTGTGTGTGTGTGTGTGTGTGTGTGTGTGTGCGTGCTCGTGTCTTTATGTGAAAGAGTGTGTGTGTGTCTGTGTGTGTGTGTGTGTGTGTGTGTGTGTGTGTGTGCGCGCGCTCTCTCTCACACACTTCCCCAATCCCCCTCCATAGGTCAGTTTACTAATATGACAGCGTAAGCAAGGCATGAAGCAAGAGACATCCCAGCAGTGCATACTTACCATACAGTCTAGACAGGGATGAAGCGCCTCCCTCCCATCATGCACTCTGGGGCAGTGATCTCTCCGTTCCTGCTGACCAATCAATTCCAACAACCCCCGACACGCCTTCACACTACCACACGCTATCAGCATGCACCACACCAATACCTCACGTCACCTTGTTCTCCCCAAGTCGCCCTGGAACTGTAAAAGGCTCGACCTTATAAAGCAGTAATAACGTAAACACAAGGCTATGTTATTACCACTTTATATCAATGTATTGTGATCGTATCTTAGGCCCTGTTTACACGACAACGTTTTTTTCAAAAACATGATGTTTTTGGCCAAATTCACTGAAACGGACAGCATGCTTTGACAGAACAACATAAATCAACCGATTTTAGAAAAGGCTCTGCGCTTCTATGTCCACCTAGAGCCTGCTATTTGTTTTGCAAAAATCCACAGCTCCCGGTTGTTCAGTTCTGGTCCAATAAGGGCAAGGCTGTATAATCATTGGCAGATCTGACTGTCAATCACAGTCCGTGTACAGTCACTTACAAGCATAAACTCGATGGGAGGGTGCTTAGTGGTAGTGGGGGAGTGGCATGCGAGTTGTATACATTTCAAATGTTGGTTAAAGTTCCCTCAATCTGCCAGATTTACCAACTGCAGCTTTAACATGCTGTGTATATTAAGACAGAGGGAGGGAAAAGATGGATGGAACATTCCGGTTCCCTGGGAAGGGAGGATTAAGACAGGTGTTGCTGCGTTTGCTCCTCTGCCTGTGCAGATGTGCAGTGCGTGTGAACCGGAGAGTAACAGCTGTTTGGAGCACGTGTACCACATTCTTCTCACCCTCTCACTTCTCCTGGAGAAGAGAGAAGAAGACAGCCAGCGAGAGAGAGAGAGAGAGAGAGAAAGAGAGAAAAAAAGAGACAGAGGGTGACGAAGAGAGATGCTAAATTTAAAAAGTGTGAAATGTGTTGTTTCCTCATTATGAGTCTCTGCATGCCTCCAGAAGCACACTGGGAAGATGGGAGGATGTTTCACACGTGGACACAGGTCTGTGCGCCGGTAAGGAACATCGGACATGCCTGGGCCTATCACAGCAGACTCCGACTGGCCGGAGCAGCTGACCCCAGGATTCACAAGGTGAGAGAGTCTCCCATTCCAAAACCAGGAAGGCATGCCAGGGATTCACACCTGTTTAGAAACACCTATAGCAGGCATTCCCAGAGCAAGCATTCCCAGTGTCGGCATTCCCAGGATTGGATGACTGAACGGGATGCCAGGAGCATGCCGGGCGGGCTCAGACTCGCCATCCCATAAACCAAATCCGTCGTCTGGATCAGAGCATCCGACGACAGGTTTCCAGGTTTGACTCTCGGTTAGAAAGACAAAATGGTGTTTTTAACTGTGAAATACTCAATTTGGGTCATTGATGTTTTACTCAGAATAAAAGGAGTTCTTCAACCTTAACCACTGACTAAGAGCTGCTTTATACTTAATAGCCAAGAAGTTTGCATTGGGGGCCTCTCCTGCAGGATTCAATGAGTTGTCCACAGGGTTCGATGTCATTTTCAGTGTAGGAACCTCTTTCATAGGTTTCATGGGCAACCTAGGTTTCATATAGGAACCTCTAATGGTTCTTTTCCAGATGAACAGAAACTTTCTCCTAGCATGCAATGCCAAGTCTATCTAGGCCACAGTAAACAGCAAACTCCAAACAAGCCAGCTGAGACAGCAAGCATCAAATGATGACGGAAATTATGATGAGTTCCTCTGGCTCGACACCGGGGAGTAGTAGAACGAGGAGAGTCCGCGGAGAAGAGACCGGAGAAGAGACCCGGCGAATCGACCCGTGCCCCGCTCTCTCTCTCTCTCTGTCTCTCTCTCTCTCTCCGTCCGTTGGTGTGAAAAGTGAATCGGGGGGCTTTAATCAGGCCTCTGCGGTCTCGCCGCGGCCTCCAGCCTGCGCGATCGACGGCGTTGCAAACTGCAATTACGACCACGGTGGCTGTGGCTGCGGTGGAGGAGGGGGAGGAGGAGGAGGAAGAGGCCGCGTGGCGAGATGAGGTGATCGCTCCCAGCGATGTAATCTCTTTTTCCTCCCACTGCATTAATCAGGCCAGGAGCTATGATATTATGTTCTCTTTAAGAGGCGGATTAAAGGTTATCAAAACAAATCACCTTCCCCCGAAACGCTGTTTACGGCCAAAAGTCCTGACGCCTGACTGGAAGAGGCCACGTGGAAGGCTAAATGTCGTGTGAATGTCTGCGTGAACTTGATTAGTCGAAAGGGGGGCACTGCTGACAGCTGACTGGGAACGTTTTTTTTTCTGGGAAATATATTTTGGGAAAACTCTCAGTTAGGGTCAGAGGTTGTTTTCTGTCGGGAAATGGGACTATTGTTCCCAACAGGAGGAGGATAGAGAGAAAGAGAGAGAAAGGAAGAGAGAGTGAGAGAGCGAATGCAGGGATGGAGGGAGGGAGGGAGGGAAAGAAAGAGAAAACTCAGCTCAGCAGCAGCTGTGCTGTCGTGACGGCAGCAGCCTCCAGAGAGAAGCCCCTTCTGCGAGTGATGCTCTTCCCCAGATAACAGCACCTGACTGGGGGGAGCGGCTCAAGGTTGCCATGTTTTTCCGCAGACGGCGCGACTGGACCCTGCCCCATTGTGCTGTTGTCCATTTTGTGGATGCTTCAGACGCACGCGTGCATATACTAAGCACAGACACACAGACACACAGACACACACACACACACACACACACACACACACACACACACACACACACACACACACACACACACACACATATACATGCATAAACACACACAGTTTCACAGTCGCATTGTGTTGAGATATCCAAACATCCAAACACACAGATACACACACAAATGCATGCATATATAAAGGTGGCTAGCTCTCATCACACACACATGCATGCATATAAAGGTGGCTAGCTCCCATCCATACACACACACACACAGATACACACACACACACACATGCATATATAAAGGTAGCTCGCTCCCATCCACAAACTATCTACCCCACTCCTGAACCTGCATCAAGGTCAAACCCGCACAGTTGCATCCCACAATTAGCCACAAGGGGAAAGTTCCCCGCTGGGTGGCTGGCACGGAGCGGACACACAGCCACGCCATAGTCAGCGGAGAGCAAGAGCGAGGGAAAGAGAGAGAGAGAGAGAGAGAGAGAGAGAGGAAAAAATAGAGAGGGAACGAGGGAATGAAGAGTGGAAGCAGGACACAGTGGGCATTATGACATGCTGTGACATGCCATTTCACGCTACATCACAGCCACTCTGCCGAGTGTGTCTCTCAGAATATGTCTCCCCTTCAGGCTGGGACGGGCTTTTATTCCCGCTATTGTCTGTACCATGTTACACGGCCGCTCCCCCCGAGAGGCTACAGAGTTATCTGTTCTCAGTGGCTGCTTAGAGGCAACTCATCCTGACACACAAAAAAAGGGAGAAAGGAAGGAGGTCTGTGAGTGAAACTCCATCTGTGGTGAATGTTTCATGTGGTTTGTTTAATGGCGGAGTCTCCGGGGCAATTGGGTTTCAGTGGGGGTAACGGCACTCAGGTGTGCTACTGCTTGAGGGAGGGGGGGGGGGGCACTGTACACTTTATTGCAATTACTTCTCGCTTACTTAACCCAGTCCATTATTCCAACAGGTGTGGTGGTCCGAAGTAGGCTCGGATGTGTCCGCACAGACAGATTCCAGAAACACACTCAATCATAGTTGCACACACATAGAGACACACGGACACACACACAGAGCAACACCACCTCACGTGACGCGGTGAAAAGGGGAAAGTGAAGGAGAGAGAAATGGGACCCACATAAACATTTCAACACCAGACCAGAGGAATAAAGTACTGCAGAGAGAGAAAAGTGAAAATTGGGTTCATCTAAAATTAATGAGAAAATAGCCCCTCTGGGGACCATTCCTTCCACGCCACACAGAGCCGATGCAAAGAATTTTCCTCCTCAAGACGGATAACTGAGCCAGGGAAGGGGCATTTCTATGTCAATATGGTTCAGTCGAGCCTCAGGTCATCACTCCAATGACTATACTGCCTAACAAATGTCACCAACTACTACACAAGGCTTGTGAAACTGATAAGGTGAGGGTGGTTATTGAGCACAACCTCTTACACAGATTTGTTGTAAACGTTTCACTGCCCTTTTAATCGACATTGTTATCCAACAGTAGGCTACTTAAAATCATTCTACAATGTTTCAGTTTAGAAGACTGGTCGTGTTTTTTTTTTTCTTTCTTTTTTCTTTTTGCCTCGTGTGCCTACACGTGCTTCAAATTAACCCATCAGGTCCGCTAAATGGCATTACTGATGATCACTTCTCTTTATGTCCGTTTGCTGCTAAAATGAGGGAGTCAAAAATGCAGTCCATAGGGAGATCTTATCTCTGGCCTCCTAATGGCAACAACGAAAGCTCAAGTAAACAAATTATTTGAGACAGCAACTGACGCTCAGCAAGAGTGGAGCAATTTAGATGACAACTGGGCTAAGGAAAACTAAGCGTGCGCAAACCAAATACAACACAAACTTGACCTAATAATGTCATCGTCATGGATGCCCAATGTCAGCCACACCCACGCTTTACGACTTGTCCATCACATCATTCCAGGCTCGTGTTTCGCTCTGTCACTCAGCACAAGAGAACAAGCTACATTTATAAAACATAACCCACGGGGCATCGTTAATAAATTATCACATGACGGGACCTTTTAAAAGATCAACGAAGTCAGTTCCAACGCCTCAGGGCTATGCAATCGGCATCCGATTACATCTTCTCAAACTGAACACACCCCCTCTAAGCTAACAACCCGATTCCGTTACTTGAGGACAAAATGCACAACTTTTTGGAGTTGTAATGGAATCGAACACTTTCAGCAGGGAAAGTTTGATGCACCTCCGTCTCCACAGACACACTATCCCGGGACCTCAACGAGGACAGCAGTTCGGGAGAAAAGTTTCCGCTTTGGTCTGCGTTTACCGTTAGGATCCCGTTACAACATTTTTATTTCATACAATGGCAGCTAATATAGTAGTCTACGTGTCGATGCACAACAGATGATAAGCTAACATTCAACAACTAAGTTGCACAAGATAGACACGGCGGTCGTTGGCGTCTGCATTTAACACTATCCAATTAGCTCACCTTGTTTGACACACTTGAGACGGACGGGGTCTTTGGAATGTCTGACCACGGCGAGCACATCTCTGATGGTTAATCCGGCCACCGGCGTGTCATTGACCTCCAAGAGTAGTTCGTCTTGACAAAGTTTGCCGCTCTGATTGACCGCCTTGCCCAGTCGCACCTCTCCAATGTAAGGGAACAGTGCATTTTCGGCGCCCCCCTTCAACTCGAACCCGAGCTCTCCCTCCAAATCCCTGCCTAACACAATCTCGTGGACTCTGTTAGTCCAGTGGTTCTTCTTCTTCAGGCTTTTGGACATGGCTGAACAATTGCTCTTACACGAGGTTATCCATCCAGATAGTCATCGGTCCGGTGAGTTTCCCTTCTCTCGACTCGCCCAACAAGGCAACTTCACAAGCGCTGGACGCAAGGGGTAGTATCCATGTCAGCAAAGGATTCACAGCAGCTGGCTTGAGCAGCGATACTGTAACTGGTGGAGCTGCTCAACACACATACACACACTCACACACACACACAGAGTTGGAGCCAACTGACCCGGATGTGATGTCTGTAGGAGGAGAGAAGAAAGGTTTCCTGAATCTGACGTTTCCCACCGAGGGAAAGGCTGGAGGAAAAAAGTAGCGGAATTTCCACTACAGCATCCCGTGTGCTCGTGTCGCGAACTGTGATATGAAAATAAATAACGGCGCGTTCGAGCGCCTATTTCTATAGGGTAGCCTATGCGCGAATTCTCAGCAAATACTCGCAAATATCAAGGAGTAAGCTATAGATTTGAGAAAAGACGACTGGTTGCAAGCAAAAGTGAAGTTACAATGTTTCTTTGCGTTGTTGCCCGCGCGTTTCCTTGTTCATCAAATTGTCTCCGTATAGGCTGCACGGTCCAACCACATCTACAGCGAATGCATAGCCTCGCCTACTTTCTTTTGTTAAATTGAAAGAGGCTATCTCAGAAAGCAAGATTTGATACGCTGGTTTGCATAGAAAGTATAGCCTACGTTAATATTATATGATTGTGCAATTTGGCCTATAAAACATCTACCAGCTGTTCATTTAAAAAGACAGCAGACAATTGAGCAATCCCAAATTCTTAAGCATTGTGATCTGATAGTTTATTACAGGTTCTGTATGCCGTTATTACAACCTTTTTGACAGATGTCAGAGTGTGCACATCTAATGGCAACACAATGCCGTTATTTTACCTGAAACAATAACAGTTTCAAACTCATAATGCCACACGGAAATACTACTGAGAATGAAGTCTCTGACATTGTCATTGTGTGTCTACTAGAGTACTTGATATTACACTATGATTCACTACCATGTTAGCATAACATGGTCTTGAATATGCTGTCTGGATATTTCCAGGCTAATGTTAAGGGGCCTAATAGATATCATTTTTTTCCATTGAGTGCTTTAAAACATAATACAAAGTAAAATGCAAATGAATAGTGGAGAAGCTTTTTCCTCAGTAATTTTGCAACCTACTCTGTTCTTTAATATTTCACTATATGAAAGATATTTCAATTAACACATTGAGTTGATACATGTGTGATGTAACAACTTTTTGCATTAAAATGAATATGCCTCTTCATGTATGTTTTATGTGGAAATAAACACACTCAATCACACACATGCACGCACAGACGCACACAAACTCTCTCTCTCTCTCTCTCTCTCTCTCTCTCCCACACATACAGAGCTTTATAAGGACATATTTATTTTCTTTCTTTTATTTTTCACATTTTGTTCCTTTAGTGAGGACCACTCTCACGTGAAGCTGTTACTTGTGAACTAATGACATGAAGCAATGCAGATGAATGAAAGACGTTGTGTATTAATATGGATTTTAAAATGATAGCCTAGGGATAAACAGGAGAAGAGGTTAATCCCAGTATCAACGTAGATTAGGAGATTAACTCATTAGTCCAGTGACAACAACAAGCGCTGTGGATTCTTATCGCATTACCACACAGTCTGGTTGCTTGCACATCCCGTGTCTATTTAGGCCAGGTGCAGGACAAAATAGACTACAAGGTAAAACAAAAGAAAATGTCCACACGCTGGAGTAAAGCTCTCAAAATTTGCAGAACACACAACACAGCTGTGTTGGGACTGGAATTTCCGCTCCATTCAGGCTGTTCCAAAGGAGAACACAAAGAATCCGGAATCCTTGGATAATTCTCTCCAGCAGCAATCCTGTCTGTGTTCACTGGCAATCAAAAGGCAATTTTATGGAATTAATTTTATTGCTTTTTGGGGCAGCCAGACTCTCAATTAGATTTGTTT
>NC_085010.1:14937201-14939701 GCF_963854185.1 Sardina pilchardus
CTCTCTCTCCTGGGGGCCGGTGACCATGCTACTGGAGCTCCACCAGCCTGTCTTCAGGCAGAGAGAGAAAAGGAGAGAGCGGGGAGGAGAGGGAGGGAGAGAGGGAGAGAGAGAAAGGAAGAGAGAGAGAGAAATAGGGAGAGAGAGAGAAAGGTGGGGTGGGGTTTGAAGCATAACAGTGAGCTAGGGAGATGGAATAGGAATTGGAATAGAAAGAGGGAGAGAGAGAAAGAGAAAGAAAGAGAACAAGCGAGAGAGAGAGAACAGGAGTGTTTTTTATGGATTTATTTATTTTGAAGAAGACCAGGCCGGCTCTTTGATTTGTATTCAGCGGGGCAGGGCCGGGCAGGGGCTGCTCATTTGTCCTGATGGCTCAGTCGAGTGAGTGAAGAGGCTGATGGTTTGTGGTTTGTTCACTGGCAGGCAGCAGACTGTGATTGGGGCCTTTTAGTCACTCGCTCTCACTCCATCCATCCCTATCCTTTCTCTCTTTCTCTCTCTCTCATCTTTTTTTCTCCCGCTGTCTCATTTTGTGACCTCTTCCTTCTCCCCCTACCTTTCCCCTCTCCTTTCACATCTCGTATTCCATCTCTCTCTCCCTCTTTCTGTTCCTCCAATTCCATTTCTCTATCTCAGTCTTATAGATCGCCCCCCACCCCATCCTACCTCTCTCTCTCCCCTCTCTCTCTGCCCTCTCTCTCTTCCTTTCTCTACCTCTCTCACTCTCTCTTTCTCTCTCTCTCTCTCTCTCTCTCCCTCTTTCTCTCTCCCTCCCTTTCCCTGGTCTCTCAGTCTGATTGTGTTTTTGCCTCTGAGTGAAGCTCTCTCCAGTCCTCTCCTGTAGACCCGTCACAGTGACTGGGTCCACAAGCCTATCGCTGATCAGCTCAGTCTGGTCCCCTCCTCCACAGACTGGACTGAAAGTCTGAAAGTCATCCAGCCATCACCCTCAGTGGGCACGCACACACATGCGCACGCACACACACACACACAGACCACTCTACTCCACTCAAGTCCGCACCTCAGTACTGGGAATTGGGCTATTTTGCACACACACACACACACAAACACACACAGGGCTTTGACACTTAGTTACAACACATTTACTGTAATCTGAAAGAAGCTTCCAAAACAGGAAGTTGGCATTTATTTCATGTTGGGGAAGAGAGAAGTGGGTGGATGTTTCAGCTAACAGATACTGCACTGAAAAACCTTTCCAGGAGCTTGTCAAATTGGGCTGCACAACGTCTTATGATCTACTAAATGTCTTCTGCTCTGTTCTGCAATTTGTGTGTATGCATCTGAGTGTTTGTGTGTGTGTGTGTGTGTGTGTGTGTGTGTGTGTGTGTGTGTGTGTGTGTGTGTGTGTGTGTGTGTGAATGTGTGTGTGTGTGTGTGTGTCTGTGTCTGTATGTGTGTCCTTGTGTGTGCTTCTGGAGTCCAGGAGTATCCTCTGTAGTTTAATTCAGGTGAGTCTGAGTGTTTGTAGATGCTCAGGGTTGGTTGGTCGGTTCAGTACAAATAGTGACATCAGATCTCCTTTCGACACCGGCACAACTGTGTGACTGTGTGTATGTGTGTGTGTGAGAGAGAGAGAGAGAGTGAAAGAGATAATGAAGTTGACAGTGTGTTATAGCAAGAGCGAGAGAGGGAGATAGTTCAGTTGACAGTGTGTTACAGCGATAGAGAGAGAGAGAGAGAGAGAGAGAGAGAGAGAGAGAGAGAGAGAATGATAAAGGTTCAGGAAGTTAAACTGCACACATCATCATTGCCCATCTCAGTGCTGAGTGCAGGGAGTTATCCAATAAAGGGCCAGATCATCTGATCGCTGTGTGTGTGTGTGTGTGTGTGTGTGTGTGTGTGTGTGTGTGTGTGTGTGTGTGTGTGTGTGTGTGTGTGTGTGTGTGTGTGTGTGTGTGTGTGTGTGTGTGTGTGTGTGAGTGTGTGTGTGTGTGTCCTAGGCTCCGCTGATTCCCTCCGTCAGCCCTACCTGCCACCCCGGCGGCTCTATTTGCTTCATTGATTGCATATTTGTTGACTTGTCTGCCGGCTGTTTGAACGAGCGCCACCAGACGTGGCGGGGTGGCAGGGGGTCATGTCGCGCCAGGCTCTGGCGCGCGCGGGTGGGGGGGGATTGGAGGGGTTGGCATTTAATCGCCAGCGCCGCCACGTTCAGAGTCCATGTTGTGTGTGTGTGTGTGTGTGTGTGTGTGTGTGTGTGTGTGCATGTGTGTGCGTTCTGTAACTCAATTATGCATTCCCCAATTCTCATTTACACCGTCGGCGTGCACAACTCACTCGCCCTCCTATTCAATAAATATTTCCTCAAGATGAGATTATTTCAGATGACCCAGATATTAAATCACCCCCCCCCCCCCAAACACACACACACACACACACACACACACACACACACATGTGTTGACTGCCCACCCTTCTCTCTCTCACACCCTTCTCTCTCTCTCTCACACACACACACACACACACACACACACACACA
>NC_085010.1:14957201-14985190 GCF_963854185.1 Sardina pilchardus
GAGGCTAATTAATTACCTTCAACTCCTCCTCCATGACAAACACATTTAAACACACACACACACACACACACACACACACACACACACACACACACACAGATTTCAAACCCTCTGAAGGAAATTAGGACATCATAAAGTCTACAAACACACACACACACACACACACACACACACACACACACACGCACACACACACACACATGCACACACACACACACACACACACACACACACACACACACACACACACACTTCTTCACCAGTCTAAAAGTACATCATGCATCATTCACATACACACACACACACACACACACACACACATACACACTAACACACAAACCCTCTTCTTACAAAATCACAAAAACACTTCACTCTTAAAACCATTAAAGAAATGATGAGATATTTTGTGGGCAATCCTTACACTTGTCAGGCACACTGAATGATGTAGCTGGCTTAATTTTTAATCTGTCTCCCAAGGTTAGCATTTCATAGCTCTGCGGATGCGAATTCTCATCAGCGGCGCCAAGGCCCCTAATGTATGGCTTCAAAGTGCAAATTAATTTCCTGAGGCGCACTCGATATTTACCAAGGCTGTCTATGGCGGTGCCGCACTCATCTGTTGTGCATTGTGATTGGAATCCACACTATTTCTCCTTCATCTTCTCTCTACGCTTCCTCTCTCTCTTTTTCACTCTCTTCATGATCTCTCTCTCTCGATTTCGCTCTATTCATGTGCTCTCTCTTGCTTTTGCTCTCCATGTTTTCGTTCTCTCTTGCTTTCGCTCTCTTCATGTTCTCGCTCTTTCTCTCTATCTCTAGCTTTCACTCTCTTCATGTTCTCTCTCTTTCTCTCTATCTCTAGCTTTTGCTCTCTTCATGTTCTCTCTCTCTCTTTCTCTCTATCTCTCACTTTCGCTCTCTTCATCTTCTCTCTCTCTCTTTCTCTCTATCTCTTGCTTTTGCTCTCATGTTCTCGTTCTCTCTCTCTTTCTCTCTCACTTTCAATTGCTTCATGCTCTCTCTCTCTCTCTCTCTCTCTCTCTCTCTCTCTCTCTCTCTCTCTGTCCCTGGATCCTATTCTCCCTCCCACAGAGAAGCATGGCTGTCGTCTCACACATACTTATGCGCTGAGATGAATCGGTACACTCCTCATGCGCGAGGCCCTCAATTTGCTGTTTTCCTTCCTCCCCAAATATAAATATTCAGTGGCAGGCCGCAGTAAGTGTTCCATTTGTCATGTTTGGGGAACCTCTTCTGAAGAAAAGAGGGAGAGAGAGAGAGGGTTAGAGAGAGAGGACGGTAATAATGACGTGAATTGGGTACATTTCTCATGATGCATGCGGAGATCAAACGTAGCTCCTGGGAAGCAAACACGTGAATACGCACAAGTGATGATGAGTCTTTGTGTAAATTAGGGATGTGGATGTGGATGAATGCCACACATCATAATCTCCCTCAAGTCTCCCTGTTTTATTTCAGCTAAATCTCTCTCTCTCTCTCTTTCTCTCCCTCTCTCTCTCTCTCTCTCTATCCTCTCTCTCACTGATACTGTATCAGATGCTTGGCACAGGGCATGCAGACACTGAGTAAAATGAAAGTCTACAAACTACAGTCTGAACACCCTCCACTCAAACCAATCTCTCAAAGTCGCTGTGATCAATACGTTCCCGGAATGCTTACACCAGCTGTCTTTACATTTTAATTGCTTTCTTGAAAAATAAATGTTTTGAGGGCAAAATACTGTATCCATCTCAGGGGCGTCTGGGTTGAGAAATCAACAACTACAACATTTCTCAAGTCTCAAACAAGGCTGTATCAATCAATTGGCAGACTTTCAAAAAGAAAAGGCTGGCAGTCTTGTTATTTTGGATGCAAAAGGGGTGACATGATATGGTGGTGAAACTTGGCTGAAACAACTTACAGCATGTTCTTATTGTTACTAGACCCCATTTACATTAACACACACATAATTTCATGCAGTTTGGCCTTTCATTTACACAAAATGGTGATTTTATCACTGAAAACGTTTTTTTTTTTTTCTGAAAAAAGATCTGGAGAACTCTGGGGTAAACAGCGTTTTTTGCATTGTGAGGTGGTAATCCTTCATTTGTTTGAAATTTCTGATCAGCCAACTGTTTGCTTGACGTGTTCACGACCCCCTTCCCAAGCTGTTTTTTAGCATACTGTAGGTGTGAATAGAATTATTTTTTAAAACTAAAATATCCGTTTTTCAGAATACCCTGCTACATACACTGCCTGGCTAGAAAAAAAGGTCACGACCTGGACTTTACTAAGCAAATACGTAAGAGCCTCTCTGTGGGGACAGTTCTATGTTCTGAGGTTGCAGTAGTTGGTCAGGTTCAGCAGGTCAGCTGACTATCTGAATAAACTGAATGACCAGGTTATTCCATCAATGGATTTTTTTCTTCCCTGATGGCATGGGCTTATTCCAAGATGACAATGCCTGGATTCGTCGGGCTCAAATTGTGAAAGAGTGGTTCAGGGAGTATGAGACATCATTTTCACACATGGATTGGCCACCACTCCAGACCTTAATCCCATTGAGAATCTTTGGGATGTGCTGGAGAAGACTGTGCAGTGGTCCGAATCTCCTGTCCTCAATACAAGAACCTTGGAGGGTTGACGTCAAAGTAGCTGTGGGATACAGCATAGGGGGAGAGGTGGGGGTTAGAGGAGGAAGTGGACGGAGTAGGGATGAGAAGGGTGGAGGGGATGGGGGTTGTAGGGTAGAGGTGGTGGTGGTTGTAGGGTTGAGGTGCTGGTGCTGGTAGGGTGTAGGAGGTGGCAGGGGTTGTAGGGTGTATATGGTGGTGGTGGGGGGGCGTTGTGTGGTTGGAAGGTGTAGGTGGTGGTTGAAGGGGGTAGGTGGTGGTGGGGATTTGAGGGATGGAGGTGGGGGGGTTGTAGGGTGGAGGGGGTTGGAGAGTGTAGGAGGTGGTGGGGGTTATCGGGTGGAGGTGGTGGGGGTTGTAGGGTGGAGGTGGTGGGGGTTGTAGGATGGAGGAGGTGGCGGTTGGAGGGTGTAGGAGGCGGTGGGGTTTGAGGGATGGGGTGGTGGGGTGAGAAGGATGTGGGAGGTGGGGTTTGGATGCTGTAGGAGGTGGTGGGGGTTATTGAGCGTGGTGGTGCTAGTAGAGTGTAGGAAGTGGCAGGAGTTGTAGGGTGTATGTGGCGGTGGGGATTTGAGGGGTGGTGGTTGTGGTGGTTGGAAGGAGGTGGTGGTTGTAGGGTGTAGGTGGTGGTGGGGATTTGAGGGATGGAGGTGGTGGGGGCTGTAGGGTGGAGTTGGTGCGGGGGTTGGCTGGCTGTGCATGTTCACGTCTCTCATCTCTCTCTCTTTCTCTCTCTTTCTCTCTCTCTCTCTCTCCGGGGGCCGAGGCGATGCCAGAACAGGACGCAGGAGACTCAAGGGCAGAGAGCTGAGTCACATCTGTGCAGGTAATCCACTGAGATTAGTGCGCCAAACACACTGCATCACATACCACTGTTGGCGCTGTGTGTGTGCATGTGTGTGTGTGTTTAGACATTTCCACAAAGTCTCTCCTCCGTGGGAATGGGTGGGCTTGGCTTTCAGCGCTGCAGTGAGCCGAGAGGAGGTCCATATAAGTGAGTTTTTCTCACACCATCCCATTCTCTGCCCGCGATTCTTTACCGTCCTCCAAAAAAAAAACCTGTCCCTTAAGAGGCTGCTTTGTGCTTCTCTCCAGCCCTCATTACTGATCTCTATCGGTCCAGCCTCACGGCAATCTGTTCTTCACTCCACCTGCCAATCCCCCTCTCTCTTTATCTCTCTCTCTCTCTCTCTCTCTTTCTCTAAGTTGAGCAGTTCTCTCCATCGCCAAGCAGTAGGGTTGTTGGCAGATCGATGTGAGAGGGGGAACTCAGGCAGCTTGTATCTCTATCAAAAGGGAGAGAGAGGGGGGGGAGAGAGAGAGAGAGAGAGAGAGAGAGAGAGGGGGGGGGAGAGAGAGAGAGAGGCAGACAGGTGAGAGAGAGAGAGAGAGAGAGGAATAGACAGACAGACGGGAAGGTGAGCTGTCAGAACAGACAGCTGACTGACAGACAGACAGACAGACAGACAGACAGACAGACCTGTGATTAAAGATGCAAATGAAAAGACAACAGGTGTAGAACGTAAGTAAAAGGCCGTCTCAGAGCCATAAATACTCTTTCAGTTACCTCAGGAAGGCAATAAATGCAGTCAGCACAAGGTTGCTTGGTGCATTTAAGAAGCACTATACCTTTCTCACACACTCTCACACACACATACACACCTTGCCTCATGCTTCACAAAATACAAATGTATTGGATACCAAGGTGTTGGCAGACATTCAACGGATGCACAGTTGGCCTACTCAGTAAATGGCATCCATTTTGTTGTTATTTGTTTGGTGCCATGTTCCAAAAAATAAAAGCATCACTTTCCCTCACGGCTGAGAGGGGGGCACAAGCTCACTGGGGAGTGATCTAATGATTGATGTTGAACATCATTTTCCAATTAAGAGTGCCTTGAAGTTAAGAAAGGGAGTAATTCAACAGAAGGACATTGTCCAATTGTCCAATAAAGGGAATCTATGCACAAAATTCTCTCGTAAATTGATTGTTTACCTTCATCCACTGCAGTAAAACCTTGACAGCCTCGACTCGTTCCAGAGGAATAGAACAGACATGGTGCCATCTACTGGTGATTTTGAGTTACAGCTCCGGGGAGTCTCCGTGAAGTTGCCACACAGTGGAGGGAGTAAATCAGGTGAGCGATTGAAATGATTCATGCCCAAATATGAACACAAGGCAGACTTAAAGCTGCTGCTATTGCCACTCCCACTGCTAATTTGACATGGTATATTGTCGTCCTCCCCTTATCTCTATCCTGGGACATGCCGTCTTGTTTTTCGATAAGATTGTCATCAGACTGACTGGGTGCAAATGCGCGGCACGGAGAACGTTTAATTCACTTGAACTTTTCTAATTACTGCGGCGGCAAGTAAATCCAATTCAATTCCATCCATGCCTAGCACTACAGCAAACATTAATGTGCAATTTTGCTCTGAGAGCACGGCCATACCTGTGACTGGGTTTTAAATGAGTACGTCGAATGGAAATTCAACAAACGTCTCAACCATCCAGCGCGTGGCCAGGGAAAATGATCAGATTTGGCGGGAGCGAAAAACAACGGTATTGTTTTACTTAAAACCAATCGATATGGAGGCCTAGCCCTAATCAATGCTCGTCTCTACGCCCGACCGACTCACCCACCCAGGATAAACTGGGTCTTATTCGTTAGCCATACACACTGTCTGTAAACCAATAAGGCTATGAATAATGGATTGGGTGAACTAATGCCTTTCGTCCGGTTGTGACAAATTGAACATGATTTACATTACTGACATCTTTTGTCCTCAGTCATTTGAAAGGCTATTGACTCTGCGACACCAGTACCCTGTCAAAGAATGTAACCCCCCCCCCCCCTAAAAAAAACAAAGAATACAAGGGTTCCTAAAAGCGCAACTTCAAGTCTGCTAAATGCTGTTTAATTAAGTTCTTTGCAAAGCCCTGCAGCATTAATGGGCTTGTAGCTTGTGTGCGGAAACATCTGTTGTAATTTCCAGGTCCCTGATCAAAACACACCCACACATATAGTACAAAGCCATACGAAGCATCAAATTACCAGAATGAAGTTATTTGTGAAAAACCTTTGTAGAGAAGCAAGAGAGAGAGAGAGAGAGAGAGGGAGGGAGAGGGAGGGAGAGAGAGAGAGAGTTTGGTTGATATGAAATGGCCATACTTGTCCTTGGTCGATGTGCTGTTACCATGGGCAACCTGGCCCTTATCATGACAAGTGTGTAGCATTGCCCAAGCAGCCTCTTACACTGAGAATGTAAATAGCCTGTCAGCACACAAGCCTATCATTTTCTTTGTTCACACACACACACACACACACACACACACACACACACAGAGAGAGAGAGAGAGAGAGAGAGAGAGAGAGAGAGAGAGAGAGAGAGAGAGAGATCACCTGTAATCAAGAGGAGCTGTTCTGAAGATGCCTCAACTCAAGGAAAAGAAAAAAATCAATAGCTGTGACCCGCCCACCCTTACTGTTTTACAGAGTGTCCCCTGTGACATGTTATCTACTATGTTTGCCATTGTTTATGATCCTGATCGTTCTGTGTTATCAGTCAACCCAACAGCACCTCACATAAAGAAATGTAGCCAGTAGGTAGTAGCCTATGCTTGTGTCCTTTCTAGTACGCTAAGTCTCCATGTCAACCACAGACTTAAAGGGCTCTAAAGGTCCAGTAGGCCTATACATGACGATCAACAAAGATACAATACCTTTTTCTCATATAAATCAGTGTTAGAGTAGGCCCTATATAGCTTGATTCTATTATCTGTCTCTTTGCCATTAGACTACGCCAACTAAGCTGTAAGAAAGACAGATTTAGAAAGACATCTTTACCCACTACAATAGCACTTTATAATGTCTCCCATCTGGGCATAGAGAAAGGAATAATATTTTAAATAATGTTCTGTATGTACAGTATGTATGTTTGTTTGTATGTAATTGTTGAATGTTGTGTTTGTATTGCTGCTGAAACACTGTAATTTCCCCTTGGGAATGAATAAAGTATATCTATCTGTCTGTCTGTCTGTCTGTCTGTCTGTCTATCTAAACACAAAAGACATTGCTAACATCAGCAGCCTGCTGACTTGGCTGCTGACCCGTGGCACTGTACTGTACTGTAAGTGGTGCATGCATGGCAATTGGCCACCACCGTACATTAGTGCTAATTAGACACCATTAATAATACTTCTCTTTACACAGGAGTCACCGGGTAACTATCTCGTTCTGTGAGCTTAACTTTACACAGAGAGCAAAGTCAAGTCCATCTGGGTTATTTCGCGAGGGTCAAAGAAATATTTGAAATGTGTTCTTTCACACTGTTCTTTGGAGGGATTTTGCCCGGTGATAAAATATAAAAATCCATCTTGGAGAAAAACTCGGCAGTGCCCACTGGCAATCTATGAAATGCATTCCCAAACAAGTTCATTTAAAATATCAAGGTCAGGCTTTAAGGCACAATACCATTCTAAAAACTCTCCCTGACAGGCTATTCTTTTTAGCCGCGAAATGGCGCAAGATGAGAAATGGTTTTCAAGGATTCTTTAGTTAGAGTTCTCACAAGAGATGCATTAAAAGTTCCTCTTAAAGGTAGGGTAAGCGATGCCAAGTCATTTTCTAAGACTAATATTTTTTTGTAATTAGTGAATAGCTTATCTCTCTCTAGCTCTCTATTCTCTGAGCACACAGGATGAGCCACACCTCTGGTGTGATTTAATTGGTCTTGGTTGGTTTAACTTTAAATATAATGTAAGTTGCTTAGGACAAAAGAATCTGCTAAGAAACATAAACATCAACATCCACAAATGCGACATGATTATCCAGTATCGCTTACTCCACCTTTAAAGCCCTTTCTTGTGATCTGTACAACATTTACTTTGGGTGCAGTGCTCCTCGAAAAAAAAGGGTTTTCACTGAATGAACCAGACCAGACAGACATTTGTCATGACGAGGACACACACCAAAGGTACACTCGTGTTTCTTATCACCAAAGATCGATCGGAACAGAGCAAACCCAGAAGCCAAGCTTGAACACGGAAAATAATAAAAGCGCGTTTGTTTCCGCCGCACCTCCTTTCGCACACTGAGCTGTGTCTCTGTGTCTGTCGAATCAAGATAACGGGAGATGAAACGAGAGAAACCTTTTTCCCTTAGTCTTAGAGTTTTTAGAGTGCAGAAGGAGAAGAGGAGGAAGAAGGGAGGGAAGAAGAAGGAAAAAAAATCCAATTACTAGTGGTGCCTGTCCTTGGGGGTAGGAGTATTCATTATGTAGCAGGCCTCTAAAAAAGATGTACCAGGCCAGGATTAAACTTAGCCTGGTAGACAGAGCATGCATCACCGCCCCTGACAGCAACTGTGTGTTAGTAAGGCACGCTTATGGGCCCTGGACCCACTCCTGCCGTATAACGGAGATTAATTCCCCTACTGAAAGCACAGTCTGAAATTAAAGCAATGTATTAGGGGCCCCTCGTGTTCTGCCGGTGGCAGATATAGCTGGCTTGGTTGGCTAAGTTTTCGAGCTTCAAGGGAAGTAACTGCAGTGCCCGACCACGAAAAGGTCACGGTGGACCACCGCCCGAGGCGACGAGTGAGATTCTTCAAGGTCTGACCGCACTATAGCGTTAGTGCCGCAACTTGCCCGGCATGTGCAATGACCTTCCTGTTTGAAATTCAAAGGGTGCGATGTGAAAATCAACGAAACAAAACACAGACACAAACGCTGAGACGAGAATGGGAGGTGGTATTCCATCTCAACAAGCAGCTCAGTGGGAAATCCCAAAGTTATTTTGGACGGGAGCGCTTGAAAGCGTCCCAAGTGATGTTTTTGTCTTTGAAGCAAGCGAAAGGGGGTCACCCAGGACTCAGGAGCCAGTCCGTGACCATGGAACCATGTGCAAAGCCAGTGTGTCTGTGTGTGTGTGTGTGTGTGTGTGTGCGCATACTGTGTGTGTGTGTGTGTGTGTGTGTTTGTGTGTGTGTGTGTGTGTGTGTGTGTGTGTGTAGAGAAAGAGTGAGAGGAAATGCTAATGTATCTCTCCCCACAGTGTTGCTGGAACTTGGTAGTTGTTGACTCTCAAAGGCAAAGAAAAATAAAGAGAAAAAGTATAGCAGAAACTAGAAAAGCACTCGGCAAGCGCAGACCTCCTCCAAGCAAAAAACGTAACCGCCTCCTGGATCCAGACAGTGATCCGGATCACTCCCAAAATTGAATCGCTTCTTCCTTGGGTCATTTAAGACCTTTCCTGAAAATTTCGAAATGTCGAAACATCCATAACTTTTTGAGTTATCTTGCGAACGAACAAACAAACAAACAAACAAACAGACAGACAGACAGACAGACAAACAAACCCTGATGAAAACATAATAATAGTAAAAAAAAATAATAATAACTTACAGCCTTCACTTTCATCGCTCTATTCGCCTTTACCTCTTCATGCAGGTGCGGTCGGGTCGTGGAGTGTGTGTGGGCAACCGGGCATCATTAGTCCCCGCGGGGGAGACGGAGGACCTGTGGGTGGGCACGAGGGGCACGAGGAGAGCCTGTGCCAGCTCCGCTCAGCGCGGGGGGGGGGGGGGGGGGGGGGGTGTTTTGGGTTCGACAAAATAACTCACCTTTTAGACATGTGACGTCCCACTGTTTACAGCCGGAGCAGCAAGGGGTAATTAGATGAAGGAGCTGTGCGTGTGTCTGAGTGTGTGTGAGGGTGTGTGTGTGTGTGTGTGGAATGCAGTCTGGAAGTTCAGTGAGAGAAACAAGCAGCCTTGGGCTCACAGAAAAATACAGCGAAAAAGGGCAGGACTTTCAAATAATGACGGATGAAATGTATGCTACATCCACCGATATCCCAAACATCTTTATAATGACCTCTGTTCACAGACAATAACAGTTTTGTTTGCAACTTGTGCACCTGTGCCCCCAACTGTTGACAGATTATATGAGGGCTTATATGAGGACAAAAGCCACCGCTGGCTTTTTGACCCCTGCGGAGGCATTTTGTACCCCACTTTCCAACGAGGCCAACTCACTTCACTCTGCTCGCTGTGGTTAATGTTTGATACAAGGAGCCCACTGAGGGCTCAGTTGCGTCTGCTGACGACAACATCTGTGAGTCATCTGGAGGTGACACAGCCGGGGCCTCATCGGTGACGGCTCTTCTGAAAGAGAGAGAGGATGGATGAGTGTTCATGTGTGTGTGTGTGTGTGTGTGTGTGTGTGTGTGTGTGTCTAAAATTCCTTCATGTTCCATCGTTTGTAACCTCAAACCCTAGCCTCTAATTGGAATGCTGTCGCAGGCCATATCAAAGGAGCTGGTCCTTGGTCGTCGTTGGCGACGCGGCGGCGGACATGTTTGATCGCCACGGCCACCCTTCCGCCTCGTCCTCGGAGAATAGACTCATTAAGGGCGGCCGTTTGATCAGCGAGAGAGAGAGAGAGAGAGCTGGTTTTCCGACGCCTCAAACGGACGCTGTCACATTTCGCTAATGCCTCCCCCGAGCACGTCCGTTCGGCCTCCCCTCTTACGCGTCGACGTTGCGATGCGAGGACCAGAAAAACTCGCAGTCAAGGCTCTCGGTAGCATTTTCCTAAGTGCCCTGTTAATAACCTCCTAACATCCCTCTGAGCTACACCCAAGTGTGGCTCTCTCTGTCATAATGAGCTAATAACCATATCTTTTATATCCATTAATTGCATGTTCTGTGCCTGTGGGAAGGAATAACTGAGCCCCAGAGAGTTAATTACCTGCCGTAATAAATCCCTCGCAGGCATCCAGGGAGCGGCAGCCTCCCCCTCCACTCCACTCCGCTCCCTCCTCCTCCTCCCCTCCCTTCTGTCCTGGTGTCAGGGGGGAGATTTGGGTGACTGGGCTCCCCACTCCTCCTTGTCACCTTGCCCTGGGTACTTTAGAGGGAGCGCTTGCCAAACAAGGGGGCGTCCCATGTGTGCTGTTTTTTATTATTATTATTATTATTACTGTTATTGAATGTTTTGCAAACGCGTTGCCTGACAACACAAACAGCGAGGGACACATGCACACAAACACAGAGAGAGAGAGAGAGAGAGAGAGAGAGAGAGAGAGGGAACGCATGCATATAAGAACACTCAGTTAGGAGAGAGAGAGAGAGATTTTCAGTGCGTCACATCATAGGCAATAAAAGGAGTTTTACATTTAATAGAGTAAAACAAGTCATTTAAAAAACAGATAATGGAGGGGATGAGAGCACAATAAAGAAACTCAAAGAGAGACAGAGAGAGAAATGAGTGAGAGAGAGATAGAGCAGAGAGAGGTGGTTTGCGGCTTAGTGTATTGGCATTCAGCGTGTTACGGCGAGCACCACAAGTAAAGTGAAAAAGGAAGGACGGTCGTTCAGTTCCACTGGTTCTGGCACTCCACCAGATCTCATTAAGGCCTCAAGCTAACGCCGCCTCAGGCTGTAGATGCAAGTCAATACCACCCCGCAACTTAGCCCCCGGTCTCCTCGCATAGCTTTACATGTCTTCACAGGCTCAATAGGCTACACGCATAAAACGGTGTGTGTGTGTGTGTGTGTGTGTGTGTGTGTGTGTGTGTGTGTGTGTGTGTGTGAGTGAGAGAGAGAGTGTGTGTGTGTGTGGATGCTGTTAGTAGAGAAAATCCAAAAAGGTCAATACATGAACAATCAATACAGGATTATACAGTATGTATGCCCGACAGTGAATTACACATGAAGAGGCATAGACGATGACACATATATTATGGCATAGTTTTTATTTATTAATTTATTTTTTTACAATTTTTAAGACTAATTAGCCTAGATAAGTTACGAAAATGGAAAGAAAATAAATAAACAAACACAGTATTTGGCTATAGCGGCGCATTCCACCCTTGTCCTGCCGTATTATGTGCCGCCAGCTCCAACGCATGCTGCACTTGTAGCCCCTAGGGGGAGCTGAACGCCAGGTAGTGCGTCTGTGGAAAATAATTTATGAACATCTTGAATCCATTAGGGACACACAGGGGGAGAGGCATTACCCTTTTAAATCACAAAATTACCGCAGTGTGAAATTGCTAATTGTGCTGCTATACCCTCCGGCGAGGCGGCACCCAGTTCCTGAAATTGACTAACTCTGCCCGCAATTTGTATAATGTAATCCACTAGCCGCAATAGTTTACAATTACATAAAACCAATACTAAGTAATTAAGTTAGGATGCTAACATTCGATTAACGTGGCACATGACGGGGGTCGGGGATAGTCGCAGACTAGATACTAATCACCGCTGTCCAGTCTCTGTCCAGTTGTGCATCCACGCACAGGCAAAGGCAAGTGCTCCCTGTGGTTCCATGGATAGGCCTGTACCTTGATCTCATAGCACTGTGTTATTTGCCAAGGTAATAATAATAACCAACGTGGCAGAGAGTGGAAATCAATTTCCCTTTTGTATAAAGGCACCAATAGCCGGTTAAATGTTTTTTATCATTTTAACAATTGTAGCCTGACAATGACCCCACTGCTCCACGCCGCCCCGGTTTGAATTGATTTGGCCTGAGAGGGAGAGCATGTGCTTTCGTATGAATGAGGCATCAGGTCCTGCGGCCTCTGAGTGACCAATTAACTGATTAAATATAAATGAGAGCGGCTCCGGCGGCCTCGGCTACACAGCAATCCATTAAGCACCGCGTCGTCCCCCTTTCCCTGCAGCGGAAGAGGACGGAATGCAAATGAATCGGCACATCTGCTGCTCAGGACACAAATGGTCACTTACTGGATCCGCCACAGAGACCGTTCGCGTGACAACAGGGAGGGCCAAGCTCCACCATTAGACATTTTGTGAGCTGCCTGGAAGGCCTGGCTACCTGTCAGAGTGATTTTGCTGTCAGTTGTCAGAGTTAAAGGAGAAATACGACCAGTTTTCACATAGGTCACTGAGTACTGTCAGTGCAAAAAAATCCTGAATACAATTGGTTATCACCTATAGCTTGAGTTGCTACAGCCAACAGTTAATACAGCCAGGCAGCTACAGTGCTACTACACTGTGGGGGCATGTCCGTCAGCTCCCATGTACATGCCCCCAGAGTGTAGGCTGTACCTGCCTGGCTGCATTGAAGGGACACTTCACCGATTAGCATTAAGCTTTGTATCTTTAGAAAACCAGTCATGTTTTTGAATGGTCGTGCATCATTCCCTCAGTTTGCCTCAGATTTTTTTTCTCGTCTCGACAGTACCTGGTGAGCTTGAGAAATGGATCTATCTGAGAACTCACCGGATTTCCCCTTTAAGGCCGTGACACGCTCCAGTGTCTGTGCCCCCCACGTGCGCGGCGCGTGACGAGAATTGCGAAATCGAACGCACACGGGGGGAGTTTTCGCGTGCTTCCCAAAACTTGGGACCCCGCGTCAGTGGCGCACGTCTTCAACGCACGCAAATGTGAACTGAGGAGCACATCGCTTTGCTTTAAGCCACACGAGTGCTGCATCGAGAGGCCCAGAAATGTACAGCTGTTTTGCTGCGAGTCGTTCCTCCTCTGTGAGAACAAAGGTCTTTGAGTCGGAGGGAGGGAGCAGCAATGTGGCCCATGTGTTTGAGCACACAAGCCGTGATTCATTCACGAGATCGCAGCTTCCACCCACGGACAGGCGCTCAAGCTTCTGGGTTTTTCGTGGTGAGAATGCACTGTCACGGTGCTTCTGGCACCAAGGATTAAATAGGTTCTGGACGCCGGAGATATTTATGGAGGGGGTTTGAGGATAGACGGAAGAGAGCCGTTACTCAAAGGTGTTATATGTAAATGAACTTGTTAATCACTGCAATTCATTTTGAAATATAGAATGCTTTAAAAAAATATTAACGCAATTAAAGCTGCTGTTGGCAAGATGTTTTTGATCGTATTTACTGAAACTGAAAGTATGCTTTGACAGAACAACATAAATCAACCGATTTTAGAAAAGATTCTACGCTTCTACGTCCACCTAGAGCCTGTTAATTGTTTTGCAAGAATGAATCCACAACTCCTGGTTATTCTGGTCTTAAAGCTGTATGATCATTGGCAGATCTGACTGTCAATCACAGTTTGTGCACAGCTCAGTGGTAGTGGGGGAGTGGCATGAGAGGTGTATAGATTCAAAATGTTGGCTAAGTTCCCTCAATCTGCCAGACTTACCAACTGCAGCCTTAACACATTTTGTTTACCTACTTCCTTTGTGGGAGGGCTGATGTCACGTTACTGAAGCAACGAAACCTGCAGCCACCTGCCACTCACTCTCTCTCTCATCATATGGCCAAACTTTTAAGGATATTTTCAAATATATCTTGTAAAAACTAGCGGAATTCACTGAATATCAAAGTTTAATATAGCTACAAGTGAGTGAATATGCAATCGGTTTGTCAAAAGAGAGAACAAAACTATTTGTTTTTACGATGGCAATAGAACTCCATATAAAAGACAATTTGCGAGTGAGCTGAAATGTGCTTTTGTGTGATTCTCCTCTGTTTGACTCTTACAGTTTATTGCAGGAAGCAAATTAACTTCTATCTCTTTTTGCCTTTTGTCTCTCATGTAAATATTCATTTGCCTCTTGCAATATAGACCCTCTATACTCTATGTCAGTCGTAAACTCCCTGAAAACATTGGCTGTTTTGTGACCCCCTTCTCTCCAACCTGCGAATTTGGTTTCATTTTGAATAATGTTTCAAGATTTTAGCTACCTAAATATCTCTCCCTATGATGGCTAATGTTTTTGATTTGTCCATGTAGGGCTACCATAGAAAAATGGCAAGCTCTACAGAAGATGGCTTGCTCCTATACGGAAGGATGCAATCAGATGTTACAAAACCATAACTATTCGTAGTTACAGGCAATAAATATTCCACAAAACGTAACTAACGAAGAATATATTTCATTTCTGCTAATTAGATCACGCTAAATTCTTCATACTGCACCTTTAAGACCCATGAACACCTCGGACTGGCAGGCGTTTCTTCTGTGGCATTTCCCCCCGTGGTCCATTCGGCTGAGCCGCTGGGGAAGAATGATGCCAGGCACAGGGGAATGTTAAGAGACTGAAAGAACACGGTGTGTATCACAGCACTATTTCACATCAAGGCCCCAGGTTCTGTGCTGGATCAACTCTCCTTCAGGTTTTTCTTTTACAGCAGTACTGACTTTGAAAGAGATGCAAGTCTGAGAATAACAAATAATCCAGTGGTGTAAATTATAATATTATTGTTTTTGTCAATTGACTTTATACTGGGTTTTCTGAGACTCTTCATGTGGACTGTACAAAGAAGGCTCACTGAGTTGTACACTGACACTGACACACACACACACACACACACACACACACACACACACACACACACACACACACACACACACACCCCATTCTTGTGCATTTTTAATTCTCACCATTCAAATGCTAGGCAGGAAATGAGGAGGCAAACAGAGAGAAAAATGCGGATTAGGAGAATTGTTCCTTGACCCAGTTTGGGGTTTATAATGAGCGCATTGCCTGAATGATAATGCATTTGTTTCGTCTTAGCGGGATGTTGACTACAGGAAATCATTCGACACACACACACACACACACACACACACACAACATGGCGTGGGCAGAATTCTGGTTGGCTTCTACAAACTCGTCGGATTCTACATTCCAACCTCTGCTTTTTAAAAAGCCACTGAGTGGACAGGTAAGCTTGCACAAAGCCCCTACGGCTCAATGTGTGTCCCCTAGAAGAGCACACAGGCTACTGCACAAACACAGAAACATCAGGGTCTATTTATACCGCTCGCTCGCCGCACGGCTCAGGGAAAGGGCGATGCGCGACCAAAGGAATATCTCCGCGTTGCCATGGAGCCCAGTATTGATGACATCACAGGGAGGCTGTGGCTGGGGTGGTGGTGGTGGTGGTGCTGGTGGTGGTGGATGAGCTGCTTGTCGGGAGCGGGACTCGCTCAAGGCACGTGAAACATGTACCAGCAGCGGGCTAAGATGGTGCCTTCCTGGAAGAGTCATGTTTCATCCAGCCAAGCAGCAACAATACGAAAGCCCAGCGTTCACATCAGGCGAGCTCATATCACTCCCAGCTGCCTGCACATCAGGCTCGCTCGTTTTATGTAGCTTTAACAGCTAAGGGTACAATAACCACGAGCTTTAATGGCTGGCAGGGCCATTGACTGGCAAGATCAATGTAGATTATTCCACTCTGTGCAACCACTGAGTGGGGGGTGGGGGGTGGGGGGGGGGCACAGACCCCGTGGCTGACCGTCCAGACATTAGACCCGGGGAGATAGCCTGAAGTCCTCATTGGGGAGGGGGGAGGGGGGGGATTTCAAGTATATCATACCGAAGCCAGGCTGCCAGCATGGTAGATTTCCACTCGCAAAAAAAAAAAAAAGTCGGAGCGGCTATATTTAGAGCCGGCGGGACCCTTGCCTCAGGTCAGATGTGTACTATGAGGGCTGGAGAATAGGGGCAAAACAACCGTCCGTGTACGAGAGCCACTCGGTGTGTAAACAAAGTGTGTGTGTGTGTGTGTGTGTGTGTGTGTGTGTGTGCGCGTGGTGTGTGTGGTGGGTAGACAGAGTGCAGGCAGCTAGCCGGGTGTTGGTATAAAGAGAGACCTAAATACAGGTATCTGAGGCAGCCCGCCCGACTTGTTAACTGAGCGGTCTGTCCACAGATAAGAGGCGAAGTCTTATCTCGCTTCTAGCCAGTTGCTCGCCACTGACTTGCTGGCAGGACAAAACAAACAGTAAATACAGTTACAATGCTGCCATAATGCCCCCCTTTGTTCTCGAACTCGCACTCTCCCCTCACCCACCCACACACACACACACACACGCTGGCGCCAAATGTCCCAGTCTTTTTCAAAGTCCAACCAGCACTGCGGCTGGTGATGGCGTTCACACAGTAACGCCATGTGCAACCCAACCCCCCACCACACACACACACAAAAACAAACACACACGAACACACTTCTCTGCTCACCACATGTCCCGCTATCTCGCACTGTAATTCTGGTGTCTTCATGGCTCTAAAAATACCTCCAGTATACAAACACACACACACACACACACACACACACAGACCCAGCCCTCCCCCCACCCAAATCTCTCCATCCCGTAGGTGCCAAATCCCCACGCTCCAATCCACCTAAATGCAGCACATCCACCTCCTCTCCTGCAGATAAACACTCCTCTCACTCCTCACTTCTCTTTCTCCAATCACACACACACACACACACACACACACACAGAGAAACGAGCTGTTGCAGGCAGAGGGAGCCTGGCCACAGGCTTGTTGTTTGCGTGGGTGTTGGGGGGGGGGGGGGGGTGTGATGGGGAGGGGGGGTTAAGTATGACTCACTGACGCATCTCTCAGTGCATCCATCTCTCCCGCTGGCTTCACAGAAACAGCGTGCTGGGGAGGAGAGAAAAGAACAACAGTGAGGAACCATGGCCTCTTTCTCTCTCTCTCTCTCTCTGTCTCTCTTTCTCTCTATCTCACTTTCAGTCTTACATACAGTGCTCATGCACACAAACACACACACACACACACACACACACACACACACACACACACACACACACACACAGAGACATCAGAGACATGCCGCGGAGCACTGATGTCTTTTTCTCAGTGCGAGAACAGCAGGCGAGCGAACGGTGAAAGTGATCTTGACCGAGAGGATGTTGCTTCAGCAAGACAATAGTGTCTGTGTGTGTGTGTGTGTTACAGTTAACTGACAGGTCATGGAAGCACTCTCCCAATGACTCCTCCTGGTCCCGGTGACTTCAGCAGAATAAAATCGGCTAGTCGATGACTAACACCATGAATTCACAACGACTAAGCTTAGCCATCTCTTCCCCCTCCTCCTCTCTCGTTCTCTTTCTCTGTCTTGAGGTAAAGAACATCAATCTGCTTATCTATCCCCCGGAAGCAGTCTATGAGTGGATTAGCTTGATGGCTATGCTGCCTGAAGGTGAGACTGTGATGCTAACCAGATTAGCATTTATTAGCTTCAGATCTCAATGTGCCATGAATGGAAGAGTCAAGGCTGCAGCCATTGAATCAATGAGGGGAGAAGGGGGTATTTTTAGGGTAGAAAGAAGACTGTTTGTGCCGTTATCTCACTCCAAAGAAGATGGCGGCGACTGGAGGAATGGAGGAACATACTGACTGGGCCTTTCCAAAATTAGCCACTTGCACTGCGATTGTGCATTTACGCTGAGGGTCCGCCATATTAAGGGCCATCCGAGACCAAGTACTGTTAAGAGGTAGTGAGTTATAATCCCTTAAACGTTGAGTGAACACCCATGTCCCCTTGTTGAAGGTTTGTGTTATTAACATGGCACACCATGGCCGTGTCCAATTGTGAAGCGCGCACGCTGGATAGTACCATTCTATCCAGTAGCGTCTCAGTTAGCTTACTCCTCAGTATGCGTCCCTACATTTGGACAGCACATTTGGACAGTTGGTGTCATCTGACTCGGGGAGGGGGGTGTGTTGCTTGACGATTTGCATGATGTGTGGAGCTTGACCTGCGCTAAACGCCAAACGAAGTACCCATCTAGTGAGAGCGCTTGACTTTCAGACAGTCTATTCTGACGTAACTTCCGGAAAATGCACGCTGCCCAGTGTGTGCACTTATGATTCAGACACAGCCCATGAACGCTTCATGCAAATTTGAGTTCCATGTGAGTACACCTGGAAACAAATCCATGCATAGGTGTGTCAGAGCCTGTTTTGGCTAGGCAGAGTGAAGTTCGTCCCAAAGCTAAGTGCGGTACCCTATGCGCTAATTTTGCTGTGAGGGTACTTCCCACCCAAGTTCACCCTTTAACCAAGAGGTAGTGAGTTGGAATTAGTTCACACCGTAACCAAGGGGGAGGGCATAGGGATAAGTTCCCTCCGTAACCAAGGGGTAGTGGGTAGGAATTAGTTCACTCCGTAACCAAGGGGGAGGGCGTAGGGATAGTTCCCTCCGTAACCAAGGGGTAGTGGGTAGAAATTAGTTCACTCCTTAAACAAGGGGGAGGGGGAGGGATTAGTTCACTCTGTAACCATGGGGGTGTGGGTTGTGATAAGTCTTGGAAAGACCCAGGGTGCGTTTCATGCAGCGTTTATACGTCCTCCCTCGCTCCTCGATGCCTCGATCCTCACTGATCTACATAAAGAATGATGGGGGGGAAACAATGGGATAGTCTATCCAGTGTTAGTTATAGATCAGTGGGAACGCCCCTCGAGGATCGAGCATCGAGGATCGAGGAGGCATGATGAGACGCACCCACACTTTTCCAAGAATAGTGACTATTCTTCCTGTCGAGAGGAGTCCTAGCAAGATGGTGGCAAATTGGTTAAAACAATGACCTCACAATCAATTTGAATTTCCCATTGGTGATCAATAAAGTATCTGTCTATCTACCTATTTATCAGTCCTTAAATCCTATATTCCTTTACACTTGCACAAGTAAAAACAGATGCCCTCCATTAGAAGTGCAATGACATTTCCAGCTTCGTCAATGGCTAAAGGAAAGCTCTGGTCATCCTAGCATATATAATATTTGTTTGAGACCAAAGTTACATTAACATTGAATAGCATAGGCTTTTGGGGGCATATTTGTTACATCAAAGTAAATCACATTTTTCAATTACAATTGACAGGTAGTCAATTAGGATGAAAGTGTCTACTAAATGAATAAATGCAATGTAATGTTTTCAAGACATTAACTCGGCTAAGCATCTTTGCTACTATTAAAAAGGTCTCTGCAGACAAACTGACATATTTGACCCTTTATAATTGTAAAGATGTAGTTTAAAATGGCATTACCTTGCTCTTCTTCTGCTTACTGCCATTTTGTGTGGAGGAAGCACATTCCAGTCGATTATGGAATGCGACACAAGCTAGGAGAATTCTGAAATTGACTTACAGGTGTACAGACCTTCTCCTCAGAAGATGGTGGCGAGGAAGGGCAAGGTAATGCATTGACTACACACCACGTCACTAACAGCTTTTTTTCGTACCCTTTCTTACAATTACCAAGGTAAAATCACTTCAGGTTGACTGCAGAGTCCCTCTCCATATGTTACTAGCCCTTCGCAACCCTATTATTTCTGTGTGTGTGTGTGTATGAGGTTATGTGCCTTACTTTGGTCATGCAAAAGTATAGGTTTTGAGCATAGATCAATATTTGTGTTGACATGTCTTTACCATGTATTCCTTTAGAAGGTATTGACCTTGGGTCACTCCTTGTCAAATCATCACACATGTGAAGCGATAACAAGGCCAGTAATCATAGGGTGCCTCTCAACTTCTCTCCTGATCCTCGGTCCTTCAGGCTCATTCCCACTGATCTGTAACTTACATTGGAGAGACTTTCCCATTGTTGCCGCCCCATCATTCTTTATGTAGATCAGTGAGGACGAGGACTGAGGAAGGAAGGGAGGATCTATAAAAGACGAATGAGAGGCACCCACTGTCAGGTGAGGGGTTGAGATAGAGACACAAGGAACCGATTCACGTAGAGTATATAAACACAAAGGCACATGGTACAAGTACACAAACGCCCTAAGCAACCACCGAAAAAATATCAATCACCCAGCCATGAAAACCAACAGTAACTGGCAACAATTCATAAACCAAACGTTCCGGAAATGTTGTTATTGTGTGTGTATATATATAAAGTTTACCTTTACCCATCAATTTTGAATTTCATGGCTCTTGTATGTCCGAATCAGCATTGCAAGTTTCTTTCAAATCTGTGGCGATGTGGTCAGAAAGTGTGATTTTACAGAGAATGACCCCCATAAGAATATTGACCGCATTGGAAAGACTAGTCATACTACCAGAGGCTAGTAAGGGACAAACAACTATGGGTTTCCCATTTTAAAGGTGAAGAACCAGGTTTGGTATGTGGACTTGGTTTGATTGTGATTTGATTTGACTCGGTTTGATTGTGCATTTACTTTCTACTTTGCTTTCATTTTTAGTAAGAGTGGAAAAGGGGGAGGAAAAAGAGAGTCAGATGTACACCAATCTTTTTTCTCAATATTTTATTAGCAAAATAAGGGAAATGGGTCTACAAATGCTCCCACTTCATGGAGAACATACATACACATACTCTTATCTGTCTCATATGTTCTTTCTTTCATTCTCTTACTCACTCACATACACACACACATACTTACTCACACACGCACACTCTCACCTCACCCATGCGCGCACACGCACACACACACACACAGCGGCGGCAGTTTTCTCATAATTTTTGATTCCCCAGCTGCATGGCTCTAAACTTTAATTCAGCAGAAACTCAAGTTTAAATCACAGAGCTCCCAATGGACAAGTTCCATTTTTCCCAAAATCCATGAAATATTCTGCGCTCTCTCTCAGAACCGCTGCGAAGAACCTACTCCTTTTCCAGTCATCTCTGGATTCTGTCGTCTACCACCCGGTCACCCTTTTTTTTTCTAAATGACTGGCGGACAATGTGTTTGAGACGGCTGGTATTGTTAGAAACGGACAGAGCCGTTCACCTGAGCGTGGTGAGGACTCGTCCCTCTCGCCTCTGATGGCGGAGAAATCAAGCAGAGGGGGTCGATGGAGCTCTTTCGTGGGGGGTTTCCATGGAAACCACAGCCGTCGTCGTCGCAGCCCGTTTCTCGCCGACAATAAAGCGTCCTTCAATCCCTTTCTGACACTCCACCTTTTGTACGCTGAAACATTCACGCATACACGTGTCACATACACACATTCACTCCCTTACTTACACACAAACATACATACAAGCATACACACATGCGACCTGGAGGTTTGTGCTCACACTGGATGGGGAGGTTGGGAGTAGAGGTTGGGGAGTGTAGGGTGGGGGGTGGAGGGAGAGGTTGGAGTGAAGGGAGGGGGGTGGGGATCAGGATCATACAGACTTTTTACACATTTTATGTTGGAGCTGTTCAACAGGCAACAAACCAAGCATTTCCACAAGGACTGCAGAAAAAAAGGCATGCGAAGGCACAAGTACCAACAAACTGGACTTGGAATAAAATCCTTTTTTATATCCAACAATCTAGATAGGGGATGGGGGGTGGGGGGGAGGATAAAGAACTTTTTTCCAGCGAAGGCAAGCCTCTTTTTCAATGAAAGAAAAGCAAAAAAAAAAATGGAGACAGGTCCTTCTTTACAAAAAAAAAAAAGGTGGAAAATGAAACATAGCAGTGACAGTAACAGTCATACAAACATTCTACACAAATTCTTTTTTTTTCCTTTTTTGAAACGCTACTTTTAAAATGTCCCAGGACAAAAAAGTTAATAAAATAAAATAAAACATAAATAAAGCTGAAAAAAGTGGCATATTGTACAGCACTGGTCCATGACTCATTTTCCCATACGCTTGCTCAGAATGTTTTCATTACAGAAGAGAAACAATAGCACATAAGCTTGGCCCTCGCCTCACCTGTGGAGAGAGAGAGAGAGAAAGAAGGAAAGAGAGAGAGAGAGAAAGAAGGAAAGAAAGAGAGAGAGAATATATGACAATCAACTGACTGATCAAAGCATCGCCACAACAACCTAATCAGAACATCCCCAAAAAAATGAACCTGCTCTTATTTATTGGCTATTATTAAGCCAATAAATGATGCCTGGTGAATAAGACTGGCTCACTAATAATTCAAGCAATGATTTCATAAACACCTCAAGCACACAGTAACAAGAAAGGATAGGCTGTGAGCTCACACTGATCGAAGCCAAGGTGAAGGAGGTGATGAAACAACATAGGAATTGTGAAGTTTCTGCCTTGTCAAGTAGTCTATTGATGAGGTTCAGTTCTCTGCTCACCCTATGACTATAGTTCATTTGTTCATTCATTCATTCATTCATTCATTCATTCATTTATCTGAGGCTTGTTAAGTCATTGATATAAACCAATCACAGGGACAGGCCCCTGGAGCACTACTAATAGGGTAGGGAAATATGATCTAAACTACTTGTAGAATTTGTAATTGTATATGTGCACATAGCAGTGGGTTGTGGGTGGGTGGGTGGGTGGCTGTGTGTATGTGTGCGTGCAGTAAAAGGTCCTCACCAGATGGCCATCTCAAGCTTCTAGAAGAGTCCACAGTCCTTCAGGTTGTTCTTGATGATGACGTCTGTGACGGCGTCGAAGACGAACTGCACGTTCTTGGTGTCAGTGGCGCACGTGAAGTGTGTGTAGATCTCCTTGGTGTCCTTCCTCTTGTTGAGGTCCTCGAACTGACACTGGATGTAGGCGGCCGCCTCCTCGTAGGTGTTGGACCCTGAGAGGTACAAAATGGGGCAACTTGAGCGGAACGAAAACAAGAAAGACAGAGACACGGCAAAAGAGGATGTCACTCCTTAAGAGTAAAAGAGGTGTGTGTGTGTGTGTGTGTGTGTGTGTGTGTGTGTGGAGGAGAGGGAGGGGAGAGCGCTGACTGACAAAGGAGGCACTCATCCATCCTACTAAAGAATATTTACTCAGCTTGTCAACTCGATGACTAATAAATGCATAAAAAGCAGGCCATGTAAGACGTTCTCTCTCCGTCCCTCTCGCCATCCCTCTCTTTCTCTCTCTCTTTCTCCACAGAGGGTGTGAAAAAGGGGGGGGAAAGGCCAGGAAGAGGAAGTGAAGTCATGGGAGTCCCAGAGAGGATGTGGATCCGCCAACATAAGTGTGGACACGGACATAGCCTCTTGACACAAGGAGTGTGTGTGTGTGTGTGTGTGTGTGTGTGTGTGTGTGTGTGTGTGTGTGGTTTTTGGGGGGTGACTTGACATGTGGCCACCGAGCTTTCCTCCGTTTGTGCTCCCCACACAGATGCTATTGTCATGGGGCTTCCTGCAGCTGAGAGTCAGGCCCCTCATACACTGACCACCCCGGCAGGCCCCGCAGGGGATTTTACAAGTAGGTTACTACTGTAGCATAATGCTGCCGGCCTCTTATTGTGTGTGTGTGAGAGTGTGTGTGTGAGTGTGTGTGAAGGAAGGACCCAACTGTCTGGCGCATGGTGAATTTGTTTTGTCTGAATGGCCATGTATGCTGCGGCAGGAAATAATGTGCTGCTGTTATTGTGTTTGCATGTGTGTGTGTTTGCATGTGTGTGTCAAGGAAGGACCCGACTGTCTGGCGCATAGTGTACTTGTTTTGTCTAAATGATATGTAGGCTGCACCAGGAAATAACGTGTTGCTGTTATTGTGTTTGCATGCGTGTGTGAGTGTGTATAAATGTGTGTATGTGTGTGCAGATGTAAAACAAGGAAGGTACAGACTCCCTGATATATTGAGTACTGTGTGTTTGGGTGTGCGTGCGTGTGTGTGTGTGTGTGTGTAGGTATGTGCGTGTGAGTAGGCTTGTATGTGTCTATGTATGTGTGTGTGTGTGTGCGTGTGCGTGTGTGTATGAACAGGTACGTATGTATGCATGCTGTGAGTGTGGAAGGAGGAAGTAATAAATTCGACACTCCGACAGTGTTCTATATATACCCAGCTGACAACATTAACCAGGAAGTGAGCGAGTTGTTTGTGCCGTGGGATGGCATACCTGCATACTCGGGGTAGCAGATGGTCAGGGGACTCTTTTTGATCTTCTCCTCAAACAGGTCCTTCTTGTTGAGGAACAGGATGATGGAGGTGTCCGTGAACCACTTGTTGTTGCAGATGCTGTCGAACAGCTTCATGCTCTCATGCATGCGGTTCTGGGCAGGAGGAGAATCGAGACGCGTGTCAGATTTGCGTTGATTTTTTGACTTGCGTTTACATTCATTCGTTTAGCTTTTTTCACATGTTTCATCCAAACTTACTTCTATAGACTACTCACAAAAAAAATGTTAGGGATATCTGGTTTCGAGTGTTAAACAAATTCAATGTTTTGGTACAGAAAGTTCACCTGTAAAGGATATAGTGTATTTTAGGTTCATCCTGAAATTTCACCCGAAACCCAAATATCCCTCACTTTTTGTGAGTAGTGTGTCAATTATACCACAAAGTCCCCAGAGATTCTTGGGGTTAAGTGCCTTGTTCATTGGCACAACAGGGAATTGAACTCACAACTTTTCATGCTACTACATGCTAGCCCAGCTCCTTAAACCACTACACTATTGAGCTGTAAGTCAGCCTCGTATTGATTTTCTTTTCTTTTTTTTACATCAACAAGCTTTTTTTCTAAGCACTCTTTTCTGAGGATGACTGTACCACTTCAATAGTTCTTCTTGAGAACACCTCATTCAGTCAAGAGAGACGGCTATAGAGGCTGAAAGGTTGAACCTCTTCACATGGCACTGCGGATTCTTTTATATCATTTTATCTTGATAATAAAGAAACCTTGAATCAGAAAAGTATAGGAGTTTAAAAAAAAAAAAAACTCTACACTAAAACTAGATTAAACACCCGAGAGAAACCAGAACAGGGATTTTTTTCTTTTTGCAGAAAACACAATCTTGAATGTTACTGCCACTCAAGTCCATCCAAGACCTCCAAGAGGTGAACGTGCACCGTTACTGGCAGGCTATACCAGGAACGTGACTGAAACGTCCACGGGGTGTGTTCAGTATCCTTAGCCAACAATGGGCATCGCCATGACACCTCAGTATTCAGATGCGTATCTATTTAGCAACAATTAGCCTCCACTATAATCAATGGAGCTGGCTACACCAGACGTGCACATTAGACCAGACTAAGGGCTCTTTTCCACCAAGCTTCGTATCGCTGCCCATTCATTTCAATGGGAATCTGCATGACAGATCATGACTGGAGCACACCGAGGTTCTCATGGAAATGAATGAGCAACTCTGTGGACACGGTCGTACACGAGGCTTTGGTGGAAAAAAGCCCCAAATCTATAGCCTAACGAGCTAGACCCACATCGAGATGTAGGGTGTAAAAACTCACTATAGCAGGGTTCAATCAGAGGGATGGGATAAAGGGTTGTCTTTCAAATTCCCTCTCCACACAACAGGATAGCGCTAAACAAATCATCTTCTTGTTTTCAAGTAGCAGGATGCTTAACAGTCGCAACTTCTCGTCGTAGATCAGTTGTCATTATGTTAAGCCCGCCTACCGACTCTATACACGATGTGATTGGCCCATCCCTCGTTGAAAATGGCAAACTCCCAAGTCAACGGAGAGTTGCTAGACTAGCAAATTAGATTTGCTGCCGCTAAGGGCGTCTAGATTTCTAGGCTACCAAATCTATTCTTACGCTCCACAAACGTGGAGTGCTTCAATTGTGTGGGCCGACTTTTAGTCTCCAGCTGAAGGAACGTCTTCAGACCTCTTAAAAAACTCATTAGAGATGGCTTTTCAATTATGCTAAGGGCTTGCTATGAGGAGCGGAGCTGAGTGAGAGGAAGAAAAAGAAGAAGAGGAAGGCTCACCATCTCCTCGTCCTCAGCCAGCACCAGGTCGTAGTCGCTCAGGGCCACGCAGAAGATGATGGCCGTCACGCCCTCGAAGCAGTGGATCCACTTCTTACGCTCCGACCTCTGGCCACCCACATCAAACATCCTGAAGAGAAAGACACAGGGGTGTGTTAGAAACACTGCATTCCACACACACACACACACACACACACACACCACACACACACTGACACGGACAGACACACACACAGACACAGACAGATCAGGGTGAGTTACACATGATGTGATCTCCCACTGTGTGCCACATCAGGAGACGTTCAATAATGTTGTTAGCTTAAGACGACTGTGGTGTACAGTTGGTGCTGGGAGTAAGCACGTGTGTCTGTATGCGTAGGTGTGTGTGTGTGTGTGTGTGTGTGTGTGTGTGTGTGTGTGTTTTTTCCTGTGAATGTGTGTGTGTGTGTGTGTGTGTTGTACTGTGAGTGAATGTGTGTTTTACTGTGAGTGAATGTGTGTGTGTGTGTGTGTGTGTGTGTTTCCAGTGTGGATGCCTAACTCCCTTCATCACTTTACACACACACACACACACACACACACACACACACACACACACACACACACACAACAAATAATTTTGCTGTGAGTGAGCAGGCCCATTAGAGAAGTTGCCTACCCTGAGTCACAGTAATGCACGCCGGGTCCTGCACATTAAAACCCCTTAGCAGGAGCTTGAGTTCACTTATTGCTGCTTGAGTTGGATGTGGTCCATAGGCTTCCTAGTAATTACCCGCTGCTGGCACTGTTAACCGCAGCCAGTGTGTGTGTGTGTGTGTCAGTCTCAAGAGCTTACTTTCACGTCCAAGCAGGAGAAGTTTCTAATGAAAACAGCCGACGGACTGACGTCGTAGTGGAGTTGAGAGAGACACACGGCACTTCTCTCTCTTCCTGTTTGCATCATTTGTGGGGAAGGTCACGTCCGTGACTCATCGCTCTCCGTTTTATAGGTTCGCTTTCTCAATTTCCTTCTCCCTGTTATTATCCTGGGTGTTTTCTTCCATGTGATCATCAGCTTGCCCACATTTTATTTTGTTTTGTTCGTTCAAGGTTCTCCCCCCTCCTCCCCCCCCCCCTCCTCATCATTCTCCCTCTCCAGCTGTGTGGATGCTTCTCTTGTTTACGTCGGCCACTCTATCCCCCCTTTAAACACCCACCATCTTCTTATCTGTTCTTCTCTTGCTGCGGAACCATTCAAGGACGTTGGAATGAGGAAGTGGGTTCAGATAGCACTGCCTGGCAAGTGTTTTGGGGTGTGTGTGTGTGTGTGTGTGTGTGTGTGTGAGAGAGTGAGTGAGTGGAAGTGGGGTGTTGGTGGTTCTTGGTCACTTACTTGAAGTGTAGGTCTTTGAAGGTGAAGTGGGTCTCCACGATGCCGGTGGTCTTGACTCGGGTCCTCAGCACGTCCTGCTGAGTGGGGATATAGCTGGCCTGAGATATCCTGTCCAGATCGTTCAGGTAGCTGAATAAAAAATACAGATAAAATCCAGCGATGACTCACAGTGCTTTTTTTTGGCCATAGCTCTCAGAGTTTGACACATATAGACACAACATCGTGGAGCTCCACTCTCTCAACCCAAACACACAGACAGACACACACACACACACACACACACACACACACACACACACATAAACTAACAGAAATGGCAGTAGGAGGAAGGCGGCCTGAGGTGTAAAATGACATAAGACGGAGAAAAGAGAGAGGGAGAGAGGGAGAGAGAGAGAGAGAGAGAGAGAGAGAATAAGAAGAAAGAAACACAGATCAAGGGAGTCATAACAGCCACAGGGACAATGCTGCTATTGTTGTCCGTTGTGGGCTGGATGATGCAGGGCCCTGGCTGCAGTGTCCACACACACACACACACACACACACACACGCCGGGGTACAAACCCCCACACCCCTCTCCTCTAAAGGAGCAGAGTCCAGCCCAGGGACT